>NC_071991.2:8522500-8823828 GCF_028885655.2 Pongo abelii
GAGGCTGAGGCAGGAGAATGGCGTGAACCCGGGAGGCAGAGCTTGCAGTGAGCCGAGATCATGCCACTGCACTCCAGCCTGGGCAACAGAGCGAGACTCCGTCTCAAAAAAAAAAAAAAAAAAAAGAAAGAAAGTTAGTCTTCTTTCCAAATAAGGAAAGGAATGTGAGCTGGTACTGATAACGCCTGGTACTGTGGCGTGCCTGGACATCTAACAAAGGTAAAAAGGAAAAAAAGGAGAAAAAGGTGGGGGGGCGGGTACTATGGATAAAGGATAAAACATTGATCAGATTATTTGACAAGAAACCTCATTATATCCCACACCACCTTGTACCTCAAGCCCAGATCCCTACTCTGGCACCTGATTTCAGGATGGGCATCTCTAGCATGACAGGACCTCCCACATTCTGGACCCCCTGCTGCCTATAAGGTCCCCTTGCCACAGTGAACAAGCAGTGAAGTCAAGGAGTTGGACAGGAGCAGGTCAGGGACCTTAAGTGAGACTGGGAGACTTGGAGGATTTGGGGCAGGGGTGTGGCCTAATCAACGTAGGTCTTAATAGGCTGCTGTGCTGAAACTAGACAGTGAGGACAAGGGCAGAAACAACAGCAATCATTCACGCAAGAGATGGTGATGACTCAGACCGGGTGAGAGCAGTAGAGGTGGAAAAAAAATGGGTAGATTCTGGATAAATTGTGAAGGTTGGCCGGGCGCGGTGGATCACGCCTGTAATCCCAGCACTTTGGGAGGCCAAGGTGAGTGGATCACCTGAGGTCAGGAGTTTGAGACCAGCCTGGCCAACATGATGAAACCCCATCTCTACTAAAAATACAAAAATTAGCCAGGTATGGTGGTGGGCACCTGTAATCCCAGCTACTCGGGAGGCTGAGGCAGGAGAATCAATTGAACCTGGGAGCCTGATGCTGTGAGCTGAGATCGCACCACTGCACTCCAGCATGGGTGACAGAGTGAGACTCCAGCTCAAAAAAGAAAAAAAAAAAAAAAAAAAGAAGATCTTTGAATCCTCCTATGGCCTGTGGGCTCCTGCTTTGAGATGTCTCACCTTTTTAGGTGAAACCAAGATATAACTTCCATGTGTTGATTGACAGCTTTGACTGTAACCTCCCTTTCCTTGCTTGGAGCCCTGCAATGAACGCCTTCGTTTCTCCCACTGCAAACTGTGTTGTGGATGTTTAGCGTTACTGTGCTGGGTGAGAGGATCTCAATTTGGTTTGGTAACAAGACAAGCTCAGAGAAGGATGGTGGTGGACAGTGGGTGGTGGTGATCACTGGATCTTCCACTTCCTCTTCCTGTTTCCTGAAACGTCTCCCCATAGGCACCTGTGGACCCACTGGTCTTCTAGCTTTGTTCCCTCGCACTTCCTCATTCCAGCCTTCCCATCTCCGTTGATGGCAACTCCACTTTTCTGGTGTCTAAGGCCAAACCTCAGGGAGACACTGGACCTCTCTCATGTTTTCTCAAACCTCACCTTCAATCTATTGACAAATCCTATTGGCAACTTTCACTTTTTTTTTTTTGAGACAGGGTCTTGCTCTGTCGCCCAGGCTGGAGTGCAGTGGTGCAGTCTGGGCTCACTACAACCTCTACCTCCCAGGCTCAAGCAATTCTTGGGATTAAAAGGCACGCGCCACCACACCCGGCTAATTTTTGTATTTTTAGTAGAGACGGGGTTTTGCCATGTTGGCCAGGCTGGTCTTGAACTCCTGACCTCAGGTGATCTGCCTGCCTCAGCCTCCCAAAGTGCTGGGATTACAGGCATGAGCCACAATGCCCGGCCAGGCATGGACTTTGAGGGTGGGTTGTGGAAGACCTGTCCTCCCGGCTACGGGTCCACTAGAAAGAAAGCCCCCCCTGAAGATGCGATAGAGCAGAGGCCCTATTAGGGGCCTGGTGGGCACCCTCCCCCTCCAAGCATGGAAATAAAGGAAAATCTTGAGTTCCTTCAAGGGAAAGTGCAGGCACCTAGCTAGTCCTGAGCAGTAAATGAGCAACTTGATAACTAAAAAGGTAATAGTAGCTTAAAGCAATAGCCAAGGAAGCTAGAGTCACAAGATGTTTAGTTCCTGATGGGAACCAAAGATGTTCTTGAGTTTTTCAGAAACCTGGGCTCCTGCCAAATGGAACTGCTGGTGGCAGGTAGACCTCAGATAAGGGGGAACTGAGCACTGAACTCTGACAGTTCTTTGTTCTAAATTTCTTCCTGAGGGGCCTGGAGGAGGTCATACCCACAGGCCAGAACTAACATTCTTTTCTGCTCTCCCCAATTTTCTTTTTTGATGTTGTTGAGATGGAGTCTCGCTCTGTCACCCAGGCTGGAGTGCAGTGGCGTGATCTCAGCTCACTGCAACCTCCACCTCCTGGGTTTGAGCGATTCTCCTGCCTCAGCCTCCCGAGTAGTTGGGATTACAGGTGCTTGCCACTACACCCGGCTAATTTTTGTATTTTTAGTAGAGACGGGGTTTCGCCACGTTGGCTAGGCTGGTCTTGAATTCCTGACCTCAAGTGATCTGCCCGCCTCGGCCTCCCAAAGTGCTGGGATTACAGACATGAGTCACCATGTCAGGACCTGTCCACAATTTTTTAGACAAAGCCTTGACTCCTTAACCAATCACAAATAGAAAAATTTTGAATCCTGCTGGGCAAGCTGGCTCACGCCTGTAATCCCAGCACTTTGGGAGGCTGAGGCAGGTGGAGCACCTGAGGTCAGGAGTTCGAGATCAGCCTGGCCAATGTGGCAAAACCCCGTCTCTACTAAAAACACAAAAATTAGCCAGGCATGGTGGCGCGTGCCTGTAATCCCAGCTACTCAGGAGGCTGAGGCAGGAGAATCTCTTGAACCCGAGAGGCGGAGGTTGCAGTGAGCTGAGATCATGCCACTGCACTCCAGCCTGGGTGGCAGAGCGAGACTCCGTCTAGAAAAAAAAAAAAAAAAAAAAATCCATGCCTGCCAGCACATTTCTCAAAGTAGAAAAAGGAAAAACCACCTTCGGGGAAGAGCTCAGAGCTGACTTCTCACCGCCAGCAGATGACACAGCCCTGGACTTGTCCCCTAAAAGGCACAGTTGACACCTGGCCCCACTGCCTTCTCCTTGACGGGGCCCTGACTGTGGCATGGCACCTCTCAGCCCTCAGCCTGCTCAGTCATTCTGCACAAAATTTACTTCTCCCAGTAAAGCCAGAATTCCTCTCACTTCAGAAATAAAATGTATACATCTGCTGGTGGCCTCACGTCCCTTCTCTGCGTTCTCAGCATGAGGTTCAGGCTTTTTATAATTCATCAAAAAGGCCACACATAATGAGCTCAGTTCTTACTCTGCAGCTGGGACATCAGCTCACCTTTTAAGAACCCGTTACCCAGCCAAGGCCCCTTAGATCTTGTCCTAAAGCTGGGGATGAGTCACCTGTGAGTCAGACAGCAGGCTGAGCCAGCACTGCTCTCCGGAGGCCGCCTTCTCTTCCAGAGGACTAGCCCTGTGTAAGGGGCCAGGCTGGGGGCTTCCCTACCTTCCTTCATTCGTTCATTTAACGAGAGTTTATTGGCCGGGTGCGGTGGCTCATGCCTGTAATCCCAGCACTTTGGGAGGCCGAGGCGGGCAGATCACCTGAGGTCAGGAGTTCAAGACCAGCCTGGCCAACATCACAAAAATATGTCTCTACTAAAAATACAAAAATCAGCCAGGTGTGGTGGTGGGCGCCTGTAATCCCAGCTAGTCAAGAGGCTGAGGTACGAGAATCGCTTGAACTCGGGAGGCAGAGGTTGCAGTGAACCAAGATTGCACCACTGCACTCCTGCCCGGGCGACGGAATGAGACTTTGTCAAAAAAAAAGAGCGTATTGAGTGCCTGCTGTATGGCAGGCCCTGGACTGGAACCTTTCCTAGATGCCCTTTTGCATAATCCCCCTCGTGACAATACTAGAAGGAAGGTGCTCGCATGCCCATTTTGCAGATGTGGACACTGAGATGCTGAGAGGTTTTAGTATCTTGTTTGAGACCCCTTGGCTTGTGTGTAGTAAAGAATTAACCTTATCCTAGGCCAGGTGCATGGCTTATGCCTGTAATCCCAGCACTTTGGGAGGCCAAGGTGGGTGGATCACCTGAGGTCAGGAGTTTAAGACCAGCCTATGTTGCTAGGCAACATAGCAAGACATCATCATTACAAAAAAATTTAAAAATCAGTCAGACATGGTGGTGGACCTTTAGTCCCAGCTACCCAGGAGGCTGAGGCAGGAGGATTGCTTGAGCCCAGGAGTTGGAGGCTGCAGTGAGCTCTGATCACACCACTGTACTCCAGCCTGGGCAACAGAGTGAGACTCCATCTTGAAAAATAAACAATTAATTTAAAAATAAAAATAAAATGGCCAGGCACGGTGGCTCACACCTGTAATCCCAGCACTTTGGGAGGCCGAGGCGGGCGGATCACTTGAGGCCAGGAGTTCGAGACCAGCCTGGTCAACAGGGTGAAACCCTGTCTGTACTAAAAATACAAAGATTAGCCTGGCGTGGTCACGGGTGCCTGTAATCCCAGCTACTCAGGAGACTGAGGTGGGA
This sequence comes from Pongo abelii, assembly GCF_028885655.2. Lineage (NCBI taxonomy): Eukaryota > Metazoa > Chordata > Mammalia > Primates > Hominidae > Pongo > Pongo abelii. Next base: position 8,527,071 of record NC_071991.2, read on the forward strand.
GGACTGCTTGAGCCTGGGAGGTGGAGGCTGCAGTGAGCCAAGATTGCACCACTGCACTCCAACCTGGGTGACAGAGTGAGACTCTGTGTCAAAAATTAATTAATTAATTAAAATAAAAAATAAAAATTAAAAAAGAATTAACTTTATCCAAAGAGTGGTATGGCTTTTACCACCAGCTCCCGGGAGGTGAGCTCAAAGCCCTTAGAATGTCCTGTCTGGTAAGAATGTCTTTGTTTACCTGGGGGCCTGGGGTCATGCAATCTAACTACTTACATAACTTATGGTGGAGGCTTTGGGCTACACAGCATCAGCTTGACCTCCAGAGGGGCTGGGGATTGTCAGCCACATGGGGCGTCAGCCATGTCTATATGACCAAACCCCAGTAAAAACTAGACACCAAGGCTCAGGTGAGCTGCCCTGGTTAGCAATACTCTGTGCACATCGTCAGGCATCATTGTTGGGAATGCTAGCCATGACTCCAAAGGAGGGGACAACCAGAAACTCCATGTGTGGAATCCTCCTGGACTCTGCCCCCTGCATCCTTTCCCTGGGCTGATTTTTTTTTTTTTTTTTTTTTTTTTTTTGAGACAGAGTCTCGCTCTGTCACCGAGGCTGGAGTGCAATGGCGTGATCTCGGCTCACTGCAAGCTCTGCCTCCTGGGTTCACGCCATTCTCCTGCCTCAGCCTCCCGAGTAGCTGGGACTACAGGTGCCCGCCACCACGCCCGGCTAATTTTGGTTTTTTTGTATTTTTAGTAGAGACAGGGTTTCACCATGTTAGCCAGGATGGTCTTGATCTCCTGACCTGGTGATCCACCCGCCTTGGCCTCCCAAAGTGCTGGGATTACAGGCATGAGCCACCGTGCCTGGCCTATTTTTAAATTTATTTTATTTTATTTTATTTTTTGAGATGGAGTCTCACTCTGATGGAGCGAGTGCACTCTGATGGAGTGCAATCTTGGTGTGATCTCGGCTCACTGCAACCTCCGCCTCCCAGGTTCCAGAGCTTCTCTTGCCTCAGCCTCCCAAGTAGCTGGGACTACAAGCATGTGCCACCACCATGCCTGGCTGTCTCTTCTAGCTTCTAGTGACTGCTGGCAAATCCTTGGTGTTCCTTGGCTTGTTGACCCATTGCTCCAATCCCTGTCTGTCTTGTCACATGGCTTTGTTCTCTGTGCATGGATGTCAGTGTTGCAGCCTCTTCTTCTAAGGACACCTGTCATTGGTCTTAGAGTCTTTCCTAAATCCAAGATAATTTCACCTTGAGATTCTTAACTAATTATACCTGCACAGACCCTTGATATAGTTTGGATATTTGTCACCTCCAAATGTCATGTTGAAACATGATTCCCCATGTTGAAGGTGGGGCCTGGTGGGAGGTGTTTGGGTTGTGGGAGTGGGTTCCTCATGAATGGCTTGGTGCCCACCCCATGGTCATGAGTGAATTCTTGCTCTATTAATTACTGTGAGATCTGATTGGTAAAAAGAGCCTGGCACCTCCTCCTCACTCTTTTGTTCCCTCTCTCGCCATGTGACCTGGCTGCTCCCACTTTGCCTTCCGCCATGATTGGCAGCTTCCTGAGGTTCTTACAAGAAGCAGACACCAGTGCTGTGTTTGCACAACCCACAGAACCGTGAGCCAAATAAACCTCTTTTCTTCATAAATGACCCAACCTCAAGCATTCCCATATAGCAAAACAAAATGGACTAATACAGGCCAGGCGTGGTGGCTCATGCCTGTAACCCCAGCACTTTAGGAGGCTGAGGTGGGTGGATCACGAGGTCAGGAGTTCAAGACCAGCCTGGCCAAGATGGTGAAATCCTGTCTCTACTAAAAATACAAAAAACTAGCCAGGCATGGTGGGGGTGCCTGTAGTCCCAGCTACTTGGGAGGCTGAGGCAGGGAATCCCTTGAACCCAGGAGGCGGGGCTTGCAGTGAGCCGAGATGGCGCCATTGCACTCCAGCCTGGGTGACAGAGCAAGACTCCGTCTCAAAAAAAAAAAAAGAAAAAAAAAGGTTGGGGGGAATGGATTAATACAACCCTGTTTCCAAACAGTTACATTCTGAGATCTGGGTGAACATAAACTTTTGAGAAGGACACTATTTAATTCACTATATAGGTGATTCCCCAAATAAAATCCCTCTTGACTTCTGATTCCAAAGGACCTGAACTAACACAACCCAGTGGGCCAGGTTCCATCCTAGGCACTGGAGCTACAAAGTTGGAGCACCCAGTCATGGCCCCTGCCCCCACAGGACAGAAGATGTGGGAGTCAGGCAGGTGCTAAGGGCCAGATCTGGGAGGGAGGGAGGTGTGCTCCCCTCCACCCAGCTTCCCTGCCTCCCAGCGAGGGGCTCTGGTCCCACCGCTCTTTGGAGCCGGGCCCTGGCTTCAGGGTGTATGTGTTCAGGAGGCTGCCGTGTTGAAAATACCACAGAGACGTCTGCAGGTTTCTTCCTCTTGCTGCTTCTCCTGTGCCCGAAATAAATGAAAAAGAGATGTTCCTGGCAGGGTCTGCGGAGAAGCTTCATGGCAGGAATGAAAATTGGCCGCAGCATCCAAGAAATCCTCGAACGGCAAAGGGATTTCTAGGACAACACACCTCTAGGAACAGAGGATGTCGGTGGTGAGAGCTGGAGTGGGAGGCAAGCCTGCCGCCCCAGGTGTCCACATGTCTGCGGTCGCACCGTGGTGTGCACACCTACACAGGTGTGTGTACCTGCTGGCCGTGTGCAAGCGCGGGGGCGAGTTTGGGGAACCCGGCTGAAATCACAGCACAGACTTTCTCCCACCATCGGCCCATCTGCCAGCCTCTTCCATCACCCTCAAGCCCGCCGGCCATCTGGGGTCACCTTGTCCTGCCACGTTTCAACAACACTGGGCTTGGTGCCCGTCGGCTCTCCGGGGATTCTCAGCAGGCTGACACGGCTCCAGGCCCGTCTGGCACTCAGTTCTGGCTCTTGCTGAATTCTCCATCTGCCCTGCTACAGGGAGCGCCCTGTGCCAGCCGTCCTTCTCGGCCAGACGTCACATCCACAGAGCTTCAGGGACTCAACGCTGCCTGTAGGCGGCTTTTTCCGGGCTCCAGCACAGCCTCGGACACCTTTAAACTGAAACAAGGCTACCTGGCCCTGGACGTCCCTCAGCCAATCCTGCCTCTGAGAGCTGTCCCCGACCCCCTCTCCTACCCCCTCAGGACCTGGTCTTAACACTCCACTTTTCATCAGAATGGCCCATCAAGGGATTGCTAACCCCCTCCCCCACTCCCCACCCCCATCTCTAACATAATCTGCCTCATCAGCAAGGACTATGCCCCCTTCCAGCCCTGCTCCAGGCGGCCCTCAACTGCCTCCCCCAAGACACTGGATCCCTCCATCTTTCCAGAAACAACCCAGAGGGCCTGGCATAATGGCTCATGCCTATAATCCCAGTGCTTTGGGAGCCTAAGGCAGAAGGATCATTTGAGGCCAAGAGTTCAAGACCAGCCTGGGCAACATAGTGAGACCCTCCCCCACCCATCTCTACAAAAAATAAAAATAAATGTAGCCAGACATGGTTGCATGCACCTGTAGTCCTAGCTACTTGGGAGGCTAAGGCAGGAGGATCCCTTGAGGCTGGGAGGTCAAGGCTGCGGTGAGGTCCTCTCTCTAAAAAAATAAACACACACAACCTGGAGAGACCTGCTGGCGTTTGCCTGTGTGCAAGCCCTGATCTTGAGCTGCGGTGGTGGAAATCCGGGAATCCATGAGCTGGGCATGCTGATCTGAAACTTCTGGTTTTACAGAGGGGAAACTGAGGTCAGAAAGAGAATCAGCTTGCCTAAGCCATGTCATGGTCCTGGGGAACAAGAGCTCAGGTCTCCTGAGGTCTTCATTCCAGCCCATGAGTACAGTCCCTCTCAGGCACAAAGCACAGGGGTCCTTAACAGCCCAGAATCCTCTGCAGACAGCTCTCTGTTACAGCTGGGGTTACAGACAGGGCCTGTTACCTCCCCTACCTCCCTCTCGACCTCTCCAGGAGTACCAGACCTTCGTGAGCAGACCTTAGCACCTTTTTTCTTTTAGAGACAGGGTCTTACTCTGTAGCCCAGGCTGCAGTGCACTGGTGCGATCATAGCTCACTACAGCCTGGAACTCCTGGACTCAAGTGATCCTCCCGCCTCAGCCTCCCGAGTAGGTGGGACTACAGGTGCATGCCACTATGCCCGGCTTTTTTTTTTTTTTTTTTTAGATGGAGTCTCGCTCTGTTGCCAGGCTGGAGTGCAGTGGCATGACGCTTTCGGCAACCTCTGCCTCCTGGGTTCAAGTGGTTCTCCTGCCTCAGCCTCCTGAGTAGCTGGGACTACAGGCATGCACCACCATGCCCAGCTCATTTTTGTATTTTTAGTAGAGACCGGGTTTCACCATGTTGGCCAGGATGGTCTCAATCTCTTGACCTCGTGATCCACCCGCCTCGGCCTCCCAAAGTGCTGGGATTAGAGGTGTGAGCCACCAAGCCCGTCCTTGGCGTATTTTTAAACTTTTTGTAGACACGGGGTCTGACTATGTTGCCCAGGCTGGTCTCAAATTCATTGCTTGAAGCAATCCTCCTACCTCAGCCTCCGAAAGTGCTGGGATTACAGGCATGAGCCACCGTGCATGGCCAGACCCTAGCACCTTTCTGTCTGTCCTCTTCACTCCAGCCTTCTAAGTACCTAATGTCCCCATCTTCCTCCCCACTGAGGGAGGACATCTTTGCTAAAACTGGTACAGACCATTACAGGCTGAATGTTTGTGTCCAGACATTCAGTATGTTGAATTCATATGTTGAAGCCCAACCCCCAGTGTGGCTGTATTCGGAGATGAGACCTATAAGGAGGTAATTCAGGTAAATGAGGTCATGAGTGTGGGGTCCTGATCTGATAGGATTGGTGTCCTTATAAAAGGAAGAGGACGCCAGGGTGCCTCTACACACAGGAAAGTCGTGTGAGGACATAGCGAGAATTCCCTTGAGCTTGGGAAGTTGAGGCTGCAGTAAGCTATGATTGTGCCTCTGCACTCCAGCCTGGGCGACAGAGCAAGATCCTGTCTCTTAAAAGAAGGGAGAAAGGGGAGGGGAGGGGAGGGGAGGGGAGGTGGAAGTGGGGAAGGGAAAGAAAAATCAACCCTAGCAGGGCTGGGCTCGATGGCTCACACCTGTAATCCCAGCACTTTGTGGGGGGCCAAGGTGGATGGATCTCTTGAGGTCAGGAGTTCAAGACCAGCCTGGCCAACATGGCAAAACCCCATTTCTACTAAAAATACAAAAAGCCGGGCATGGTGGCAGGTGCCTGTAATCCCAGCTACCCGGGAGGCTAAGGCAGGAGAATCACTTGAACCCAGGAGGCAGAGGTTGCAGTGAGACGAGATTGTGCCACTGAAATCCAGCCTGGGCAACAAGAGCAAGACTCCGTCTCAAAAAAAAAAGAAAAAAGAAATCAGTCTTAGCAGAACCTTGATCTTGGACATCCAGCCTCCAGAACTGTGAGAAGATAAGTGTTTGCCTTTTTTTGTTTTTGTTTTTTGTTTTTTGAGATGGAGTCTATTTCTGTAGCCCAGGCTGGAGTGCAGTGGTGCAATCTCAGCTCACTGCAACCTCCACCTCCTGGGTTCAAGCAATTCTCCTGCCTCAGCCTCCCTCGTAGCTGGGATTGCAGTCGCCCACCACCACACCCAGCTGATTTTTGTATTTTTAGTAGAGATGAGCTTTCACTGTGTTGGGGCTGGTCTCAAACTTCTGAACTTGTGATCCGCCCATCTTGGCCTCCCAAAGTGCTGGGATTACAAGCGTGAGCCACCGCACCCAGCAAAGTGTTTGCCTTTTAAGCTCTCCAGTCTATGGTATTTTGTTACGGCAGCTCCTGCACACTAAGACAAGGATTGAAACATTTACAGATTCAATGATATCAAGTCTGGGAGATGCTGCAAAACTCACAGGTGGGGAAGTGTGCAGGGTTAGCAAGAAACAGGATTGACCACAAGCTGAAAATTGGCAGGGCAAGTTGGCTCACCCCTGTAATCCCAACGCTTTGGGAGGCTGAGTCGGGCGGATCATTTGCGGTCAGGAGTTTGAGACCAGCCTAGCCAACATGGTGAAACCCTGTCTCTACTAAAAATACAAAAATCAGCTGAGCATGATGGTGCACACCTGTAATCCCAGCTATTTAGGAGGCTGAGGCAGGAGAATCGCTTGAACCTGGGAGGCGGAGGTTGCAGTGAGCCGAGATCGCACCTTTGCACTCCAGCCTGGGTGACAGAGCAAGAATCCATCTCAAAAAACAAACAAAAAACAAAAACAGGCTGAAAATTGCTGGTGAGTGATGAGGTCACGTGGCAGGAGGCCTCTATTTTCCCTCCACGTTTGTGTGTTTGAAACGTTCTCTACTAGAAGGTTTGTAAAAATAGTATAGTGGAATGGGTCATGAAATCGCTTTGGTGGGGTCAGAACCAGCATCTTCTTAAATGAGATAGAATAAAATAGAACCGTCTAAGTCAGGTGTGGTGACTCATGCCTGTAATTCCAGAACTTTTGGAGGCCAAGGCAGGAGGATCATTTGAGGACAGAAGTTCGAGACCCGCCTAGGCAACATAGCAGGACCCCCCCCCCCATCTCTACAGACAATTTTAAAGATTAGTCGATCATGGTGGCGTGCACCTAAGTCCCAGCTACTCAGGAGGCTGAGGTGGGAGGATGGCTTAAGCCCAGGAGGTTGGGGCTGCAGTGAGCTATGATCACACCACTGCACTCCAGCCTGGGCCACATAGTGAGACACTATCTATAAATTTTTTTTTTAAAAAAAAGAACAGTCTAGAATAGAACACACCAGGATTCTTTCCATGTGATAATGTAAGCAATACTTTATAAACTTTTTTCAGGCGTGGGTGGGGAGGTAACGTGCTGAATGTAAAATGTACTTCTTACTGTATGAACCAAAGAGCTGGAAAATCACTTCTTGTAGTTGGTTTGACTGTGGCCTCTGGAGCCAGGTTGCCTGGGTGTGTGACCTTGAACAAGTTACTAAACCTCTCTGTGCCTCAGCTCCTTCACCTTTAAAATGCCGTTAATAATCCTACCCTCATTACAGGATTGATATGGGGATGAAATAAGCTAATGGACGTCAAGTGTTCTAAACATTGCTCCTAGCACATTCTAAGTGCTCCATAAATAGCAGCTATCACTATGGTGTTGGGAATTTGCTGGCCTGAAAAGGGAGGAAGAAGAGAAAGAAGAGAAAGGCAATGCTCAACCACAAAGAGCATTGTCTCACAGTGGGGTCCCAGGCAGTGTGGCATTTCATTCATTCATGAACATTCATTCGTTCACATTCATTCATTCATTCACATTCATTCACTCATTCATGATTATTCATTTCTTCATGGATATTCATTTGATCATTCATGAATATGTATTCGGTCATGAATATCATTTGTCCATTCATGGTTATTCACTCATTCATTCATTCAATAAGTCTTCTAGAATGCCCACTATGTACTCCTCCCAAAACACTGGAGACACAGTGATAAACAAGATGGCCTTGGTCTGTGCCCTCACAGAGCTCACCCTCTACCTGGGAAGATAAATTAAACAATTTATTATAATAAACATGTAATTATTGGAATGGGGAACCACAGAGGCAAGCTGGGCCATCCCCTAACAGCTAATTGATGTTTGCGACTCAGCCAAGAGAAAAACTAGGGCGAGGTTCGAATGTTCCGGGCAGAGGCGAGAGGGCCGCTCCACCTGTGGGGAATGCCAGAAGCTCAGTATGACAAGGCCTGCTCTCTCCAGTAGGGGGCGCCACTGACCAGATGTGGCTATTTAAGCTGATTTTCATTTTATTTCATTTCTTTCTTTCTTTCTTTTCAGAGGCAGGATCTTGTTCTGTTGCCCAGGCTAGAGTGTAGTGGTGCAATCACCACTCACTGCGGCCTCAACTTCCTGGGCTCAAATAATCCTCCTGCCTCAGCCTCCCAAGTAACAGGGATACAGGCGCCCGCCACCACACCCAGCTAACTTGGTTTTGTTGTTGTTGTTGTTGTTTTGTAGAGACAGGGTCTCGCTGTGTTCCCCAGGCTCCTCTCAAACTCCTGGGCTCAGGCTATCCTCCCATCTAGGCCTTGCAAAGTGCCAGGATTAAAGGCATGAGCCACCATACCCAGCCTAAATTTAAATCAGTGAAAAATAAACAGAATTAAAAATTAAGTTCCTCGGTGCTCAAAAGCCACACTGCATTGCACAATGGAAGCACAGCAGGCTTTCATCATCGAGTAAAGGTAAGCGTGGTCAGTGCTGGTCAAGAGGCCGAGCTGTGCCATCCAATGCCACAGCCACCAGCCACAGGCGGCTGCTGGGCACTTGAAATATGGCTAGTGCCACCAAGGAGCTGAATTTTAAATTTTATTTTATTTTAATTAGTTAAAATTAAAATTTAAACACGGATCTTTAATTCAGTCACTGGAAGACTTTTAATTATGTTTGGTACAACTCGAATATGTATATCTATTTTTTAAACTGTACATTTTACAAAATCTAAACACAGATCATGTTGAAATGCTCTATAAAAGGAAAGTACGCACACCAGACAGTGAAGACGTAGAATGAAAAAGAAGAAGGTAAAATATGTTATTACTAAATGTTATATTGATTGCATAGTGAGATGATAATATTTTAGAAGGAGTGTACTAAAAATATATTATTAAAATGTGGGGCCTGGAGTGGTGGCTCACGCCTGTAATCCCAGCACTTTGGGAGGCCAAGGCAGGCAGATCACTTGAGGTCAAGAGGTCGAGACCAGCCTGGCCAACATGGTGAAAGTCCATCTCTACTAAAAATACAAAATTAGCTGGGTATGATGATGCATGCCTGTAATCCCAGCTTCTCAGGAGGCTGAGGCAGGAAAATCTCTAGAACCCAGGAGTTGGAGGTTGCAGTGAGCCGAGATCACACCACTGCACTCCAGACTGGGCAACAGAGTGAAGCTCCATCTCAAAAAAAAAATTACATGTGTGGCTCACATTATATTTCTATGGAACAGTATGGGACTAGGGCTTAGATGGGGAGGAAGAGGGCAGAAAGGGAGCTGGAGAGGTCTGGAATTCTCATAAGCTCAATGGGGAGCTTGAACTTCTTCCTGGGCAATGGGGAGCCACAGCAGGTGTTGGAGCATGGCAATGACAGGGTCAGACACTTATGCCTGGAAAGTGTTTATGCCTGGATACTTATGCCTGGAAAGTCAGATACTTATGCCTCTGGCAGCTTTGGGGAGGATGGAGGGAGGAGGGAAGCCAGTTGGGAAACCATTGTCATCAAGCTCACCAGACATGAGAGGGGCTTGGGTTAGGATGGTGGCCCCAACATCATTATCATCATTATTATTAAAGACAGGGTCTCACTCTGTTGTCAGGCTAGAGTACAGTGGTGCGACCATAGCTCACTGTAGCCCCCAACTCCTGGGTTCAAGCAGTCCTCCTGCCTCACCCTCAGGTAGCTGGCACTGCAGGTGCTAGGGATGGAAAAAGCTGCCTGTCTCTTTTAAGGAAATTTCATAGAAATTTCACCCAAAACTTCTGCTTTAATCTCGTCAGCCACCCCTAGCCATATGGGGGACTGGAAAATATAGTTTAGTTGGGTCCATGGCTCTCCGGGACAAAATTAGGACCCCATCCTAGGGAAAGTGAACGATGAGTAAGCTCAGGCACGGCACAGTGGGTTCTGGGTAGGTGGCTCTGAGTCTTGGAGGGACCCACAGCCGAGACATGGACAGGTGCCACCTCAGAGGGCTGCGCTGTGGAGGTGAGAGGTGGCTGCACCTCTCCTGAGCTGCTTACTGGCAAGGTGACCTCCTGGAGAGGGAGAGATCCTTCAGGGACAAATGACACAGCAGGGTTCCCAGCACTGAGCCCTGAGATACAACATTAGAGAGGAAGTCAGGAAAAAGGAAGGAAACCCTGACTAGCAGGCAGAAGAGAAACCAGGAGAACACAGGGTTTTGTGGGGAAGGGCTGGGGCCCAGGACCTAGCACCCCTCTAAGCTCCAGGCAGCATGAGGCTGGAAGCTGCCTAGGACCAGCCTGGGCAACATAGCAAGACCCCCGTCTCTACAAAAAAGTTTTTGTAGAGATCACTCTCTGGCTCACAGGTGATCAACACGTATGTATTTTCTTTTCTTTTTTTTCTTTTTTCTTTTTTTCTTTTTTGATATGGAGTCTCGCTCTGTCATCCAGGCTGGAATGCAATGGCACAATCCCGGCTCACTGCAACCTTCGCCTCCCGGGTTCAAGTGATTCTCCTGCCTCAGCCTCCCGAGTAGCTGGGATTACAGCCGCATGCCACCATGCCCGGCTGATTTTTGTATTTTTAGTAGAGATGGGGTTTCATCATGTTGGCCAGGCTGATCTCAAACTCCTGACCTCAAGTAATCCACCTGCCTCGGCCTCCCAAAGTGCTGGGATTACAGGCATGAGCCACTGTGCCTGGTCTATTTCTTGAATTAGGTGGATTTGGCCACGTGAACATTCTCGATATCTTTGTTAAGAACAATTTCTGAGGAGACAGGAGTGAGGAAGCCAGGTCCCATTGAGCAGTGGGCAGACAGGAAGTAGTCATTCTCTCCAGAAGTTTGCCTGGGGAGGTGAGGGGAAGTGGAAGGAGGAACAGAGCCCTACTCAGCTCTGAATTCCAGCACCCAACATCATCATCATCATTAGAGACAGGGTCTCACTCTGTCATCCAGGCTGAAGTACAGTGATGCAATCATAGCTCACTGTAGCCTCCGACTCCTGGGCTCAAGTGGTCCTCTTGCCTCAGCCTCCCAAGTAGCTGGCACTACAGGTGTGTGTCACCATGCCTGGCTAATTTTTATTTAAATTTTTTGTAGAGACGAGGGTCTCACTATGTTGCCCAAGCTGGTCTTGACCTCCTGGGTGCAAGCAATCCTCCTGCCTCAGCTTCCCAAAGTGCTGGGATAACAGCCACCACACACCTGGCCCCTATCATCATCATCATCATCATCATCATCATCTCCAACATACAGATGAGAAAACTGAGGCCCAAAGAGGTAGAATGATTGTCCCAGATTTGTAGAAGGGACTGGAAGTTTGCGTCTGAGCCTGGCCCTCCAGCCACAGCCCAGCCCAGCCCAGCCCAGCTCCAACAGCGTCCCCACCCCTACCCCCTCTTCTTCCTTCCCATCATCCTATTTTTCTTTAATGAGCCAGCTCTTTGATAACTGCAGTGTGTTTTTTAGGAACTAAACAAACTGAAGCTGCAGGGTATTTTTTTTTTTTTTAACAAAAGAGCTCATTGAATAAGCAATGGGTTTTTCTGCAACTATTTTTAAAGATGGAGCTGCAGGCTAGGCTGTGAGGAAAATCACAGAGAGTGCTCTCCTCAAGGTCAGGGCATTGAGGGAAAAATCCATTGTTGGTGAGGTGCCCCGCGGACAAATATTCCTCAGTCAGAAGACCCAGGCAGTGGACAAGGCTCCTGGGACAAGCTCTCCTTCCCTGGCTACCCCAGGACACTCAGGACATTGGTGTCCCTCCATCCTCTGCAGTGGCCCTAGCCCGGTCCCTTAGGTGGAGAGATTTTGTGATCCTTAAGCCTTGGTCCCCTCGTCCCTGGTATCCTCACCGGGACATGGTTGGCCACCGACCCTGCCCTCAAGGGGTTCCAAATTGGGGCCAATGTTCCTGGAAACAAAGTATTTCCACAACATCCCCACACCTAATTTCCAACCACTTCCAAGCATTATCTCCGGTGAAAGTGAGGCTCAGAGAGGTCAGTGTGGCTGCCTGTGGCCAAGCTGGGGCTCAGACCTGGGTCTCTCTCTGTCCCCGTGGTGGTCCCAGCATTATCCACTGCAGGGAGCTACCTATTCCAATACAAATCTATGTTACAGCTGGGCACAGTGGCTCACGCCTGTAATCCCAGCACTTTGGGAGGCAGAGGCGGGCAGATCACTTGAGGCCAGGAGGTTGAGACCAGCCTGGCCAACATGATGAAACCCCATCTCTACTAGAAGCACAAAAATTAGCCAGGTGTGGTGGCACATGCCTGTAATCCCAGCTACACAGGAGGCTGAGGCACGGGAATCACTTGAACCCAGGAGGTGGAGGTTGCAATGAGCCGAGATCATGCCACTGCACTCCAGCCTGGACAACAGAACAGTCTCTGTCTCAAAAAACAAAAACAACAACAAAAATAAAGATCTCTGCTCCAGGGGCACTGGAAGATTCTGGAACCTGGTGCGAAGGCATGCCTGAGCCATGCTGCCAACTTCATTTATTTTTTTGAGATGGAGTCTTGCTCTGTCTCCCAGGCTGAAGTGCAGTGGCACGCTCTCGGCTCACTGCAGCCTCCACCTCCCAGGTTCAAGCGATTCTCCTGCCTCAGCCTCCCGAGTAGCTGGGATTACAGGTGCACTTCACCATGTCCGGCTAATTTTTGTATTTTTAGTAGAGACAGAGTTTCACCATTTTGGCCAGGCACGTCTCGAACTCCTGGCCTCAAGTGATCCGCCCGCCTCAGCCTCCCAAAGTGCTGGGATTACAGGCATGAGCCACCGCACCCAGCCTCAACTGGATTTTTATTAAGAACTGGGTGGGGACATTTCTCTAGTTTTTATGTGCAAGTAGCCCCAGCTCTCTGGGCTCCAATTTCCCAACTGTAGATTGGGGTTGACAGTGGTTGTGTAGTTAATATTTTCTAAGTCCTCCCTATGCGGCACATGGCACAGGGTTCCCTAAGTGGGTGCTATTATTTCCCTCAGTTGAGACAAGGAAAATGAGACTCAGAAAAGCCAGCTTATTTCTGCGTATTTCTATCATGCCCCTTGCAAGGATTTGAGCCAGACAGGGTCTTGAACCCTCTGAGTTGGGCCGTAAACTCTTCCTGTTCCTCTGGAGTCTGGGCGCCCCCTGGTGGTCACAGCAACTCCTGCGGCTCAGCTCCCATCTTCCTGGTCCAACCTCCACCTGATCACTCTGGGATAGGTGGGCCTCGGGCAGGTCGGCTGTCAGAAAGCCTAAGAAGCACCTGCTGAGATGGCCAGGAGGGTGGTGATCCATCCAGCAGCCCAGGACCTCAAATCCCAGCTCTGTGGCCCCCAGCTCTGTGACCTCGGTGAGGTGCTCAGGTAGGAGGAATCACTAAGAGATTAATTTCTGTTTTGTTCTTGGTGCATTTTCCCCTTCCTGGTTCCAAGAAGAGATCAGGTGTCCAGGTCTTTGCATGAGACCATCTTTTGTTTCCTGGCTTTTATTGTGAATGCTGAACTAGTAGGGGATGACGCTGGGCTGTGTGGGGAGAGGGTGGCTGGGGGAGTCTAACCCTGTCTCTTTGTTGTAATAGACTTGGGGTTAAAATCGTGTGGTTTTGCTCCTTTGCACATGAAAGCATTTTCCCCACCAATTGTGGGGCCCTGTTTAGAGCCTCTGGTAGGGCCCACACATCCCAGGGAACAGGAGGGAAGGCTTCCTGCTGAGTTTCCTGAAATTTGAGCCCAGTCACTAACAACCATCTCTCAAGAGTGTCAAATAAAAATAAATCCAGGCTTAGTAAGGAGAGACTTTCTTCAAAAGGGCTATTGCAAAGGAGAAAAAGGTGCCGGGAGTGGTGGCTCATGCCTGTAATCCCAGTAATTTGGGAGGTCAAGACAGGAGAACCCCTTGAGCCCAAGAGTTCAAGACCAGCCTGGGCAACATAGGGCGACCCCCATCTCTACAAAAAAAAGAAAAAAAAAGTTTAATTAGCCAGGTGCGGTGGCACACGCCTGTAGTCCTAGCTACTTGGAAGGCTGAAGCAGGAGGATCCCTTGAGCCTAACAAGTCGAGGCTATAGTGGGCTATGTTTGTGCCACTGTACTCCAGCCTGGTGACAGAGCAAGATCCCATCTCAAAAAAAAATTTAAAAAGGAGGAAAGCATTTATTGCAAGAGAGACAAGACTCTGACCTTAAAGTCTGCAAGCTGCTCAATAGTTGGGCAAAAGGCAAAAAAAAAAAAAAATTTTTTTTTTTTTTTTTTTTTTGAGATGGAGTCTCGCTCTGTCGCCCAGGCTGGAGTGCGGTGGTGCGATCTCGGCTCACTGCAAGCTCCATCTCCCAGGTTCAAGCCATTCTCCTGCCTCAGCCTCCCGAGTAGCTGGGACTACAGGCACCCGCCACCACACTCAGCTAATTTTTTGTGTTTTTAGTACAGAAAGGGTTTCACCGTGTTAGCCAGGATGGTCTTGATCTCCTGACCTCGTGATCCACCCGCCTCGGCCTCCCAAAGTGCTGGGATTACAGGCGTGAGCCACCGCGCCCAGCAAAAAAAAAAAAAAATTGTTTTAATAGAAAGGAATAAACAAAGGCAGAATCAGGGGGACCAGATGCCACCGTCACTCATGCCTGTGAGCCCAGCATTTTGGGAGGCCAAGATGGGAGGATGACTTGAGGCCAGGAGTTTGAGACCAGCCCGGGCAACACAGTGAGACCCCATCTCGACAGGAAATTTTAAAACTAGCTGGGCGTGGTCGTGCATGCCTGTGGTCCCAGCTACTTGGGAGGCTGAGGTGGGAGGATCGCTTGAGCTCAGAAGTTGGGGGCTGCAGTGAGCTATGATCATGCCACTGCACTCCAGCCTGGGCAACAAAGCTAGATCTTGTCTCAAAAACAAAAACAAAACAAACAAGCAAAGTGTGAAAGATGTAGCAAATGAGCTGGAGGGCAGCAGCTGGGATGATAATCCTTAAGTGCTTGGACCTGGGTCTCAATGTTATGGGGAATCCCTGAGGGTTTGGAGTGGGAGAGTGAGCTGACCCAGCGGCAGTTTGGAAAATAATGCTCCAGTGCGTGGCCCAGAGACACAAGCTGTGGTCTCTGCTTGAGAGAAGCAGTTCCTGCTACACACCCCCAGTCTCCCCCAGGAACAAGCCTGCAGCAGCCCAGCGCCGGGTCAAATACCCTTTGGGGACCTAGGAGTTGAGGACCTGGTTTCAGCAGGACGACCTTGTCTTAAAGGGAAGCCTGGCCATTGGGACCTTGCTCCCTGAGGCTTCCTCTCAGAAGAACTTATAGCACCGCCCCCCACCCCCAACACCCAGTGCTTGCTCCTAGGAGCACAAAGGGGCTTTGGGGGCAGCTGGAAGAAAATTAAAAGGCGGCAAAACCCAAACCCCACCAGAGAGGGTGTCTGCGCTGGGGACTGCTGATCACGGTCTCCAAAATGTTAACTCAACACACACTCTCTCGTGACTTTAAAATGCACCCAGTATTGAGCCGGGCACAGTGGCTCACACCTGTGATCCCAGCACTTTGGGAGGCTGTGGTTGGGGGTATCATTTGGTTTCAGGAGTTTGAGGCGGAGTTTGCAGTGAGCTGAGATCACGCCACTGGACTGCAGCCTGGATGACAGAGTGAGACTCCATCTCAAAAAAAAAACAAGAAATACAAAAATGATCCTGGTGTGGTGGCTCATGCCTGTAATCCCAGCATTTTGGGAGGCTGCGGTGGGGAGATGGCTTGGTTTCAGGAGTTTGAGACCAGCCTGGGCAACACAGAGAGACCCCATCTCTATGAAAATACAAAAATTAGCTGGCATGGTCATGCATGCCTATAGTTCCAGCTGCTGCGGAGGCTGAGGCGGGAGGATCCCTTGAGCCCATGGGATTGAGGCTGCAGTGAGCCATGTTGGTGCTACTGCACTCCAGTCTGGTCAATGGAGTGAGACTCTCAGGAAAAGGAAGAAAGGAAGGAAAGTACCTATCATTCAGATGCCCCCACACATGTACACACACTCATGCACACACGCATGATGCATACATGTGCACACATGCACACACGCACACACGCATGATGCATACACGCACAGTGTGCAGTTTACAGAGAAGAGCAGACACAGGGGGATAGTAGAAGCAGGAGAAACAGGTGGACTGATCACGCTGTCCACAGTGGTGGCAGCCCTGGAATCAGCAGCTGTCCAGAGCCGAGGCGGTGACAGTGGCACCAAGTGGTTAATGCACCCTGGATCCCCAAAGGCCTCCCTGCTCTCCCCAGGGTCTCATGCAGGGGTCCAGCTGGTGGCTTCTGCTCCCTCCCTTCTTCATCTCCCCACCACAGCCCTGCTCTGGGGCCCTGAGGCAGCTGATCCCCATCATTTGATGGAAGGGAGTGGCGGCCAGGGCTTGCACGCCTCTGAGCCAGTGTCCCCAACGCCCAGCACAAAACAGGTCAGAAAGATGCCCGTAGAGGGAGGAGTTCGCTTAGGAGCTTCCCCTCCCCAGTGAGAAGCTCAGCTCGGGAGACTATAGGGCAAGGGTTGCTGTGGGTCACACGTAGAGCCGGTGAGAAGCTGGAAAATACAGCAGTCTGGAGAGGGGATCAGGGAGGAGGTGGGCAGCTCCCTCAGTCTCTCTTCATGCTTCTTCCTATAGAATCTTCCATTCCCAGTCGACAACAGCCCTAGGAGGTGTGAAGTGGTGTCTCACTGTGGTTTGGATTTGCATTTCCCTAATGACCAATGACATGGTGCATCTTTTCATGGGCTTATTGGCCATTTGTATATTTTCTTTGGCTAGATGTCTATTCAAGTCCTTTGCCCATTTTTTTTTAAATTGGGTTATCTTTCAATTGCTGAGTTGTGTCATTCACTATGGTCAACAAGCTGGGAAAAAATGGGCAGGTATCTAGGCTCTGCTTGGTCCCCGGGGCAGCGAGCTGTGGATGCCTCCACAGTGTTTTCTGAATGAATGCCTAGAAAAACACACCAACACACCCATTCCCTCTTTTTTTCTCTCTTTTTTTTTTTTTTTTTTTTTTTAAAGACACAGGGTCTTGCTCTGCCACCTAGGCTGGAGTGCGGTGGCGTGATCCTAGGTCACTGCAGCCTCCAACTCCTGGGCTCAAGCAATCCTCCTACCTCAGCCTCCCTAGTAGCTGCGACTACAGGCACCCACCATCATGCCCAGCTAATTTTTTTAATTTTATTTTTTTGTAGAGATGGGGTGTCGCTGTGCTGCCCAGGCTGGTCTCAAATTCCTGAACTCAAACGATCCTCCCACTTTGGCCTCTCAAAGTGCTGAGATTACAGCGAGTTCCCTCTTTATCCATGTTGTACAACATGAAAAAACAAAAGCTTGGACAGATTCAGTGGCTGGCCCAAGGTCACAGAGCCAGGCTGGAACACAGATCTCCATTTCCTCAACCCACAGTCAGACTGTCTTGTGGCTGTAGCTGTTGACTCGTGCTGACCTGTGGATGCCTGGGAAAAGCTACTGGGCAAGAAAAAGAAGAGGCAGAGCAAAAGTGACCTCCTCTTCTGAAAAGATTTCTCAAGGGCCAGAGTCCCAGGAATGCCTTGTGTCCTGGAAGGGGCTGAAGGTTCTAGAAGTTGGTTGCCAGCTTGGCTCTTTCACCGATGTGAATGTGAGTATGTGTGTGTGTGTACAGTGTGCCTGTGTGTTCATGCAGGTGTGTCGGCAGGTGCTGCAATGCCAGGACCCTGTCCATCCATGCCCCTTTGCCGCCATGCCCCCCGGTGCACCTGGCAGAGGCTGGGAGACTGCAGAAAGCATAGCCGGGCAGACACTGCCACCTGCTGGACACACTGGGCACAGCATGCAGATGGCTTGGGGCCCGGCACTTCATCTCCTAGATCTTCTAAGGCCCCCAGAAAGTAGTGTCCTCCATCGCCCCTCATTGCCTCTGTGGGCCTCTCTAGAAAACACCTACAGGGTGTAATCTCAGCACTTTGGGAGGCCTGTAATCCCAGCACTTTGGGAGGCCAAGGCGGGCGGATCACCCTGAGCTCAGGAGTTCAAGACCAGCCTGGCTAACACGGTGAAACCCTGTCTCTACTAAAAATATAAAAATTAGCCGAGTGTGGTGGCAGGTGCCTGTAATCCCAGCTACATGGGAGGTTGAGGCAGGAGAACTGCTTGAACCCGGGAGGCGGAGGTTGCAGTGAGCCGAGATCGTGCCACTGCGCTCCAGCCTGGGGGACTGAGCAAGACTCCGTCTCAATAAATAAATAAATTAATTAATTAATTAATAAAAAGGAAAACACCTACTGATGAAATTTTTGGCACCATGAACCCCTTTAAGTCAAGTCAAGCCCTCTTCTCAGAATAATGTTTTCAAAAGCATAGTATAAAATAGTGCTGGACACACTGGCTCACACCTATAATCCCAGCACTTCAAGAGGCTGAGGCGAGAGGATCACCTGAGGCCAGGAGTTCAAGACAAACCTGGGCAACACAGCAAGACCCCATCTCTAAAAAAAAATTTTTTTTTAATTAGCCAGGTGTGGTGGCTTATACCTGTGATCCTAGCACTTTGGAAGGCCAAGGCAGGAGGGTCACTTGAGGCCAGGAGTTCAAGACCAGTCTGGGCAACACAGCAAGACCCCAATCTCTACAAAAACTTTCTTAAAAAATTAGCCAGGTGTAGTGGCTCACACCTATAATCCCAGCACTTTGAGAGGCCAAGACAAGAGGATTGCTTGAGGCCAAAAGTTTGAGACCAGCCTAGGCAACATAGCAAGACCCTGTCTCGACAGAAAATTTAAGTCAGCTGGGTGTGGCGATGGACACCTGTAGTACCAGCTACTTGGGAGGCTGAGGTGGGAGGATCGCTTGAGTCCAGGAGTTCGAGTTTGTAGTGAGCTATCATCGCACTACTGCACTCCAGCCTGGGAGACAGAGCAAGACCCTGTCTCTAAACAAATACATAAATAAAGATGTAATTTCTCCCATCCAAGTACCTCAATGCTCTCCATGGATCCCTTGGGGATTAGGGTAGCTCAGTTTAAGAGACTCTGACCCATTCCCTGCCTGATGACCCTGGAGCCTCCTCAGCCCGTTGGCCCACTACCACATAGGACCCAGCTCAGCTCGCTCCCTCAGCCCCTGCCACACTGTCTACAGCCCACCTGCTCTCCCAGCCTCCAGCCTCTGACCTTCCCTCCTCAACACAGAACAAGGCACCACCCTCAGAAGCCAGGCCAGTGGCTTTCTGCTCTGAGGATGGATAATTGCCTGATGCCGCCATGCGGGAAGGGGCCCACACCACAGTCCCTCTCTCCAGGATTCAGGGAGGAAGGCCCCTGCTTCCTGACACCCAGACATCACCACGTCTCACACGAGGGCTTCCGGGCCATTTGTCCTGACCTATGGGGTCTTCTGGGCAGTCTGGACAGACCTTGAGTTTGTTCCTTAGAGTCTTGTGTTCCCTCCCCTAATTCCAGTCATTGTGAGGTTACAATACAAGTGTGAGGAAGTAACCCTTTCTCCCTTTCTCACGTCATCCCTCTTTCCTTTCAACAATATTTAATGAACACCTACTATGTGCTGGGTAGTATTCTGGGTGTTAGAAGTAGAAACAGTGAACAAAATAGGCAAAATCCTTTCTTTCTTCAAGTTTATATACCATGTAAGGCTCAGATTAAATAAACAAGTTAACGCCAGCTGCAGTGGGTCATGCCTGTAATCCCAGCACTTTGGGAGGCCGAGGTAGGAGGATCCCTGCAGACCAAGGGTTCCAGACTAGCCTCAGCAACATAGCAAGACCCCATCTCTACGAAAAATTTTTGAAAATTAGCTGGGCATGGGGGTGTGCTCCTGTGGTCTCAGCTACTTGGGAGGCTGAGATGGGAGGATTGCTTGAGCCAGGGAGGCTGGGGCTGCAGTGAGCTATGATTACACCACTGCACTCCAGCCTGGGTGACAGAGTAAGACCCTGTCTCTATAAAAAAAAAAAAGTACAAATAAATTTTAAAATAAATAAATTAATAGTATGTTAGGCAAAGCGTGGTGGCTCACGCCTGTAATCTCAGCACTTTAAAAGGCTGAGGTGGGCAGATCACTTGAGACCAGCCTGGCAAACATGGCGAAACCCTTCCTCTACTAAAATTACAAAAAAATTAGCCAGGCCTGGTGGTGGGTGCCTGTAATTCCAGCCACTTGGGAGGCTGAGGCAGGAGAATCACTTGACTCTGAGAGGCAGAGGTTGCAGTGAGCCAAGTTTGCGCCACTGCACTCCAGACTGGGTGACAGAGCAAGACTCCATCTCAAAAAAAAAAAAAAATAGTATGTTAGAAGGTGACATACACCATGGGTATAAGGGCAGGTAGGAGAGGAGAGTTCCAAGTTGACCTCACAGATGAAGGTGATGTTTGAACAGCCGTGAAGGAGCAGAGAGGGAACCCCACACGTGTCCAGGAAACAGTGTCCTGCCCGGCAAAGGGAACAACTCGGGAAAGACCCAGCTGGACAAGCAGCAGGGGCTGGGGATGACAAGGTCACAGGCCAGTTTGGACAGGGACTTGGGGGGCCACCGGAAGGATTTGGGGTTTGCTCTGAGAAGGGAGACACTGAAGGGTTTGGGGCAGAGGAAGATGTGGTCTTGGAGCAGTTTTGTGGACAAACTTCTGGCGCAGTGAGGGGTGAGCAGGAGCCGCCAGGCATTGTGAGAGCTCTGCCCGGGACCGGGGTGGTGGCGGCAGGGGAGCAGGGAGCAGCCGTCAGATTCTGGATCTCAGTTGAAGGATTTCCCATAGGATGGCTATGAAATGTGAGAGACGGAGCTGCCGAAAATGACGTGGGGAAGTCTGTTTCCTGGGGCTGCTGAAACAAAGTACCACAAACCAGGTGGCTTAAAACAATAGAAACTGGACTGGGCACAGTGGTTCACACCTGTAATCTCAGCACTTTGGGAAGCTGAGGTGGGTGGATCACGTGAGGTCAGGAGTTCGAGACCAGCCTTGCCAACATGGTGAAACCCCATCTCTACTAAAAATACAAAAATTAGCCGGATGTGGTGGCGGGTGTCTGTAGTCTCAGCTACTCAGGAGGCTGAGGCAGGAGAATCGCTTGAACCCGGGAGGCAGAGGTTGTAGAGAGCCGAGATCGTGCCACTGCACTCCAGCCTGGGAGCAAGACTCTGTCTCAAAAAAACCAAACAAACAAACTCAGGGCTGGGCACGGTGGGTCACGCCTATAATCACAGCACTTTGGGAGGCCGAGGCAGGAGGATCACTTGAGCTCAGGAGTTTGAGACCAGCCCGGGCAAGATAGTGGAACCTCATCTCTACAAAAAATAAACAGAAAATTAGCCAGGGATGGTGGCATGCACCTGCAGTCCCAGCTACTCAGGAGGCTGAGGTGGGAGAATCACTTGAGCCCAGGAGGTCGAGGCTGCAGTGAGCTATGATGGTGCCACTGCACTCCAGCCTGGATGACAGAGAGAGACTCTGTCTAAACATAAAATAAAATAAATAAATAAAAATAAATAAGGCCAGGTGCGGTGGCTCATGCCTGTAATCCCAGCACTTTGGGGGGCCAAGGTGGGTGGATCACGAGGTCAGGAGATCAAGACCATCCTGGCCAAAGATGGTGAAACCCCGTCTCTACTAAACATACAAAAATTAGCCGGGTGTGGTGGCGTGTGCCTGTAATCCCAGCTACTTGGGAGGCTGAGGCAGGAGAATCGCTTGAACCAGGGAGTCGGAGGTTGCAGTGAGCTGAGATCACACCACTGCACTCCAGCCTGGTGACAGAGTGAGACTCCATCTCAAAATAAAATAAAATAAAATAATAATAATAAAAAAGAAACGCAGAATCCAGGCCCCACTCCAGACCTCCAAAATGAAAATTCTTGTTTACCAAGATCTCTAGCAATTCTCATGAACCTCAAAGTTTAAGAAGCCTGCTAGAGACTAGTGGTTCTCACACCTGATATGCACCAGAATCGCAGAGGGCTTGTGAAAACAGGTGGCTGCCCCCCTCCCCAGGCACTGCTTCAGGTATCAGGTCGAGCCCAAGGGTCTGCATTTCCAACAGGACCCCAGGTGTGACCCATGTTCCCCCTCTGGCTCTAGAATCCCCCTGAGGTTTCAGACTGGGATGCACGTCCAAGTCGCCCGGGGACAGCTCTCCCCAGCTCCAGGGATCTGAACTGCCTCCCTGCAGTTGTCTTCACCACAGAGGACAAGTGGGATGTCCTGCTGCGTCACAGCACTGCCGTTGCTGTCTGCAATGCAAAAACATCCATGCACAAAAGAGAGACTCCGGCCACACAGTCTATGCTTGGCTATATTCAGAGCACACAAGCTTTATTTAGCAACAATGGCAGTATTTCATGAGAACGAGCTGCACAATAGCATAAATGCCATTTTCCGCACATAGCCTGGGAGCAGATGGTTACAGCGACAGAGCCCAGACCCCACAGTCCTCCCCTGCCCTTCCCGACAGGCTCTGGCTACTTCTGGCCTCATTATTGTCTCTCTCAGCCACAGCCCAGGTCGCTGGGCCAGATGGGAGGGTGCAGGCTGGTTCCACTGCTCAGGCTGTGTCATCCTGCTTCTTCCTTCTCAAGGCCACCTCGGGAGCAGCTGGCCGGCAAGAATGCCCCCCTCACACACGGTGAACCCAAGTCCCTACTGAATCAAACTCTTCTTTCGTTTTTTTTGAGATGGAGTCTCGCTCTTGTCACCCAGGCTGGAGTGCAGTGGTGCCATCTGGGCTCACTGCAAGCTCCGCCTCCCGGGTTTGCGCCATTCTCCTGCCTCAGCCTCCCGAGTAGCTGGGACTACAGGGGCCTGCCACCACGCCCGGCTAATTTTTTGTATTTTTTTTAGTAGAGACGGGGTTTCACTGTGTTAGCCAGGATGGTCTCGATCTCCTGACCTCGTGATCCACCCGCCTCGGCCTCCCAAAGTGCTGGGATTACAGGCGTGAGCCACCGCGCCCAGCCCTGATTCAACCTCTTCTACCGCTGTAATGCCTTTTCCTCAATGAAAGTTTCACACATGGGTTTCGATAAAATAAGGTGATATTTATAAAGCACTCTGCACTCACTCAGTATTAGTCCTGCCCCCTATCCAGCCCCCCGCCAGCAAGCAGGGACTAGGATGGCCTTATAAAGGGTGCAAGAACCACAGAGACAAAGCACAAAGGGAGGGCCCGGGCCCAGAACCTGTCAGGGCTGCTTGGAGGTCAAATTTCCTTTCAACTCTAGTGCAGGGCACATCCCAGCAACCGACTTAACCAGATACAGAGCTGATCATCTGAAATGCCCACGTGACACGTGTGTTTATATCTCTGTGTGTGTGTGTGTGTGGTGTGTGTGTACATGCACACTTCTCTCTGTGAGTGTGCCCATCTATGTGTACAACCTTTAGTTATGGATTTTTAACCCTCTGTGACCTTCTTTCTAGCTCTCTGGCACAGGCAGGGCTGTCTGGGGGAGGAAACTGAGAACCCCCAATGGACAGCAGATGTGCCAATATGAGAGGAATGGGCAGTGGGCAGCCAGGCCCACCTGGGAGTGAACACGGAACACCCCAAGCGTCAAAGTCCACACGAAGCCTCTTCAAAGGTAGGGGTCGAGGGCATGGTAACTGAGTGGGGCTTACATCAGTGGCTGGACTGTACAGATGGGTGAATGGCTGGGGGCGGGGTGACAGAGAGGCAGGGGCTTGTGGCAGTGGCTGAACTGTACAGATGGATGATCCAGGCCAACAGCCCCACGCAAATGAACCCCTCCTGGTCAGTGGTGCACACCACCCTGCCGGAAACTCCAAGTCAGCAGTCAGTTAACACTGAGACGGGGTGGGGAAGGGGAGTGCTCACACAGTGTAAGTTTTGACAGACTTATAGAGGGGCGGGAGCAGCCCATGGTTCTCACGAACAATTTCCAGGTACTCAGATGGAGTCTCCAGCAAGAAGGGCCCACAGCACATCTGGCAGCAGCACCTGACCCCAGAGGGTGGCTCCGGGTTCTTGTCAGACATGGGGGAAAAGTCAAAATCAGCCACCTATGATGAACAAAATCCCAGGGGTCAATCACCCACCCACCAGGAGCCCCATCAGGTGGCCTTATGAGCTCAGCTGCCTGGCAGCAGAGTGCACAGAAACACCTTTCTGGCACCACACAGATGCAAGAGATGGACATAGGAGATAAATCAGATGGGACACCAACTTAGCAATTTTTCCTGGTCTACAGATGCCTCTTGGGCACATCACCCCAAGTTCCAGAGCCTCACTGTAATATCAAGACCCCCTCCAGGCATCCTGGCCTGGCCCCCATACCTTCTCTAAACATCCTCTCTAGGCAAGGCCCAGTAGTCCAGCCCCCACCCCACTGAGTACCCACCTCCACCATGTCCTTTTGCTGAGTGGCATTCCGCAGGGTCATGTACATGATGAAGGCCAACATCACAGTGATAAGTGTAGCACATGGGAAAGCAAAGACAGCCGGCTGGATTCCTGGGAATGAAAGAAGTAACATTACAGGACTGGGTAGCTGGTGCTACAGTGCTGGTTCAGGAAGCAAGCACAACAAAGGAGGGAATGGTCAAGCCCCACCAGTGATTTTTTTACCCTCATGTACATGCATCCCAACTGGGCAACCCCAATAGGTAAATCCAGGACTTCACAAAAAATAAACTGGGGTCTGGGCGGGGGACTTTCAGCATACATCCACAAGTTACTTGGTAGCAACTTCCAAGAGGGGCAGCTAAATTCCTCACACCTTGAGTGAGGGCTGGACTCAACGACCAGCTCCTAGTGTACAGCAGATGAAAGGAGTGACAGTGGATGACTCCTGAGTCTAAGCCATAAAAGACACCACAGCTCCCTCTTTGCTCTCTTGGGTGACACTTTTGGGAAGGGCAGCCATGTTGTGAGGTCACCCAGTCAGCACTGTGTCCTTTGCTTCAGATTCCCACGCTCTGGCAACTCCAGGCTCACCCACTAAACCTGTTGCTATGAAGTGGTATGGTAGAAAGAGTCCAGTGTCTGAAGTTGAACAGTCCTGGGTTCAAATCCTAGCTCTGAACAGGCTACCTCATGCTAATGCTGACCTGCAAGACTGCTAAGGAGATGCAACAAGAAGAGGGGTGTTGATGTGTGTGGCATGTAGTAGGTGATCAGGAAGTGTGGGTTCCCTCTCCCTTTTCCTTCACCCTCTGCCATGAGGGTCTGTTTCCCAAGAAAAGTTGTCATTGATTACCTGTACTGCTGTCTTCTCTGCAGAATTCAGGGGGTTCCTGATTGGAACTTGGTCCCCAGAGGGTGCTGACAGATGCAGGGCTCAAGTGACCTGATGATGCCCACAAAGTAAGCCAGGGCCAAGACTGAGTGTAGCATCCTCTCAGGGGCCCAGAGTGGGACTGGGGAGACTGGAGGGGACAGTGACAGCTTCAGGTGCATCCATAGGACCAACCTTGAAGACAGGTGCAGCTGGCAGGGTTTGGCATGAGCTTGGGAGCACTGGGAAGAACTAACTCCTGCCCCGGGACCAGGAATCTGAAATCCTGGCTCAGGCTCAGGCTGACATCCAGTCTTGTTGCCTCCCTGTGCGTTAGTTTCCCCTTTTGTAGCATCAAAGGTAAGAGTAGGTTGGGCATCTGAAAGTCGGTGCCTTCAGGACCTGAGATCCTACTCTATGTAAGGAAGTACTTCTCTGGGGCTCCCAGAGTCCTCCATAAAAATGAAGTGTACAACCCAATGCTGTCATCAGCAAAGCCCGCAACCATAAGCCAGGGGCTGGGCCTACTGATGGTTTTGGAAGGGTATTTCAAGAAAGAAGGTTGGGCATCCTTTTCTTTTTTATTTTTTATTTATTTATTTTTCTGGAGACAGGGTCTCACTCTGTCGCTCAGGATGGAGTGCCTTGGTGCGATCTTGGCTCACTGCAGCCTCAACCTCCTGGGCTCAAGTGATCTACCACATCAGCTTCCTGAGTAGCATAGCAGAGACCTACAGGCACACGCCACTCTCTCTCTCTCTTAATCCCTCTCTCTCTTTCTCTCTCTCTCATATATATATATTTTTTGTTTGTTTGTTTGTTTTGTTTTTTGTTTTTTGTGTTTTTTTTTGAGACAAGAGCCTCTCTGTGGCCCAGGCTGGACTGCAGCTGCACAATCTCAGCTCACCGCAACCTCCACCTCCCAGGTTCAAGGGATTCTCGTGCCTCCGCCTCCTGCATAGCTGGGATTACAGACGCACACCACCACGCCCAGCTAATTTTTTGGTATTTTTAATAGAGACAGGGTTTCGCCATGTTGGCCAGGCTGGTCTCAAACTCCTGGCCTCAAGTGATCCACCCACCTTGGCCTCTCAAAGTGCTGCGATTACAGGCACAAGCCACTGCACCTGTCCTATTTTTATATTTTTTGTAGAGACAGAGTTTTGCCACGTTGCCCAGGCTGGTCTCAGACTCCTGGGTTCAATCAATCCACCTGCCTCAGTCTCCCAGAGTCCTGGGAGCCACCATGCCTAGCCCAGGCATCCTTATTAACGATATGCAATGCCTTCTCCCTGCAAGACTCACTACAACACTGTGAGTTGAGTAGAGTTACTGTTGGAGATGCTGGTTTTAGCGGTGGCAACTGCTGGGGCAGGGGTGATGGTGATGAGGGAGAGAACATTGCAATCATGGTGGCTCATTTGGTGCAAAAGTGTTTGCGCTGGGGACATGTGTGGTCTTGGAAATATGTGGGAGAAGACATTGGCATGGTTGCTTTTGGTCCACGAAGGTGGCACTGGGGCAGGTGGTGGCATGGGCTTATAGATGTGGGTAGGGTCAGGGGGTCATTGAGGTGACTTGGTGAGAATGCTGATAGAGTCGTTAGTGGTGGCAATGGTGGTCCTGGAAGAGTTGTCAGGAAAGCATATGGTAATGGTGGTGGCTGAGTTGGTTACAGTTGTTAGTGGTGCTGGTGTTGATGGTGGTGCTGGTAGAATCGATGGGTGCTGTATTGGGGTTGGCAGAGTTGTTTGCTGGTGGGATTGGAGAGTTTGGTAGTGGTGGTATTGGCAGTTGGCCAACGCTGATGTTGGCCATGACTGGAGCCAGTGGCATTATGGATGGCGCAGATGCTGGCGGGCTTCGTTGCTGAGGACCTTGGTAAGGCTGGCTGGTAGGAGCGTATTGGTGGTGGTGGCAGGGTGGACAGGCTTGTGCTGCCCATGTGTCACTGGAGCAGAAGGCAAGGTGTCACTTACTGGAGGGCCACACCTGGATCCTGTGGTACTGATGCGTCTTGCTGATGATATTCTCGGCCCGGATGCTGAAGCAGTAGTCCCCAGGGTCCCTGAAGGTGTGTGTCAGGTTGTACGCTGTGCTGGCTACAGACACAGGGTGGCACTCCCCTTCCTCCAGCGGGAGGCACTCAGGCTTGAGACGCCAGCACACGGTCAGAGGAGGGCTGCAGGGAAATGGGGGCGGTTTTTAAGAAAAGGCTCAGCAAAGCATGTCAGCACAGACCAAGTCCAAGACAGGCCAGGTGTGCAGGAACTTCAGTGTCCTTTCCAGGACAGGACATCGAGCTGTCCTGGATTCAGCATCATGCATTCCAGACCAGGGGACACTATGGTGCAGAAGAGATGGTCCCGGACCCCCAAGAGAATTCCAAGTGAATGAGGCCAACAGAGATACGCACAGACTGCTCACTGGAGGCAGGATGAGCGGTCCGATGGCACACATGGTGTACCATAGAAGCCCGGGGAATAATAAGCACATCCCCTTTTTTGTTTTTTGCATTTGATGAGACAGAGACTCACTCTATCACCCAGGCTGAAGTGCAGTGGCTCAATCATAGCTCACTGCAGCCTCCAACTCCTGAGCTCAAGCGATTTTCCTGCCTCAGCCTCCTGAGTAGCTGGGGCTACAGGCACCAGCCACCATGCCCAACTAATTTTTTAATTTAATTTAATTTAATTTTTTATTGATTATTTATTTAGAGATGGAGTCTCACTCTGTTGCCCAGGCTGGAATGCAATGGCGTGATCTTGGCTCACTGCAACCTTCACCTCCCGAGTTCAAGCCTCAGCCTTCCAAGTAACTGGGACTACAGGCACTCACAACCATGCCTGGCTAATTTTTGTATTTTTAGTAGAGACAGGGTTTCACCATGTGGGCCAGGCTGGTCTCAAACTTCTGACCTCAGGTGACCCGCCTGCCTCGGCTTTCCAAAGTGCTGGTATTACAGGCGTGAGCCACTGCGCCCGGCCAATTTTTTAATTTTTTTATAACGACGGGACTATATTGCCCAGGGTGGTCTCCAACTCCTAGCCTCAAGTATTCTCCTGCCTCAGCCTCCTGAAGTGCTGGGATTACAGACATGAGCCACTGCACCCAGCATGAGAGAGTTGTTTTTGTTTGTTTGTCTTGTTTTTGTTTTTGTGGGTTTTTTGTTTTTTTTTTGACAGAGTCTCACTCTGTCACCCAGGCTGGAGTGCAGTGGTGCGATCTCGGCTCACTGCAACCTTTGCCTCCTGGGTTCAAGTGATTCTTCCACCTCAGCCTCCCAAGTAGTTGGGATTGCAGGCATGCACCACCGCACCTGGCTAATTTTTGTATTTTTTGGTAGAGATGGGGTTTCACCATGTTGGCCAGGCTAATCTTTAACTCCTGACCTCAAGTGATCCACCCACCTCAGCCTCTGAAAGTGCTGGGATTGCAGACATGAGCTACCGTCCCTGACCATGAGAGCATTCTTAATGAGGTAGCCAGAGAAGGCTTCCTGGAGGAGGTGGCATTTGAGCAGATCTGAAAGGACAAATGAACCTTTGATGGGTGAGAAAGAATAAGGGCATTCCAAGTTATCCACATTCCACAAGCATAGGCTCAGAAGCTGGAAAATGCAGGTCCATCCAAGGAATGTGAAATAAGCATTCCAATTCCACACAACACTAGGTCCGCAGGAACAGCCACGCACTCATGCCACCTCAAAGATCAGGGCTGCTAAACCCACGGGGCTTCCCATTCTCCCCATGCTAAGCTCCTGCCTCCAAAGCCCCGTGAAAACTACCTCCAACCCCTAAATTATTCACAGCTCATCTTCCTCTTCCCCTGGGCTCCATTGCCCACTCTCTGTCTGGCCTAGCATCCCTCTCATGTGTCTCTGTGTGGGCACAAGAGTCCTTCAAGGGCGGGTTGGGCACGGTGGCTCATGCCTGTAATCCCAGCACTTTGGGAGGCCGAGGTGAGCGGATCACTTGAGGTCAGGAGTTTGAAACCAGCCTGGCCGACATGATGAAACCCTGTCTTTACAAAAAAATACAAAAATTAGCCCAGCGTGGTGGCACGCACCTGTAATCCCAGCTACTCAGGAGGCTGAGGCAGAAGAATCGCTTGAACCCGGGAGGCGGAGGTTGCAGTGAGCTGAGATTGCGCCACTGCACTCCAGCCTGGGCAACAAAGCGAGTCTCTGTCTGGAAAAAAAAAAAAAAAAAAAAAAGAGTCCTTTAAGGCCTGGGCCCTGACCACTGACGTCTGCTGCTCTATCCATCCCAGTGGCCCCAGGAAGGGGCACCCTCATGGACAGAATGCACTCGGCATCTGTGTCTCCTCACCTACTAAACACTCAGCCTGATGCTGTTCTTGCCATGAGCCTGGGCCAGGCTGCCTTGATTAGACTGACTGATGAGAATCCCCTGGAATGATCTGCTTCCGTGTCATGTGGGGTGCCCCACCCTGCACACAGAACCCTTGGAAATCTTGTCTACTCTGGTCTAGAAGCTTCCAGAATAGCATCTTGTCCAAAGCAGATGCTCAAGCAACTTTTGCCTGCTGGTGCAAGCTCCCCTGTGCAGACTGGAGAGCAGAACAGATTTGGTTTTATGTTTTTGTTTTTTTTTTCTGGACAGAGTCTTGCTCTGTTGCCCAGGCTGGAGTGCAATGGCGGGATCTTGGCTCACTGCAACCTCCATCTCCCAGGTTCAAGCAATTCCCCTGCCTCAGCCTCCCGAGTAGCTGGGATTACAGGCATGAGTCACAGCACCCGGCCTCAGAAAAGGCTTTTGAAGGCAGGCATTCCAAGGGGCTTAGAAGAATAAGAAACATCTGGACATGTGAAGGGAGAGAAGAGAACCCTGAAAGAACCGCATGGGCAAAGATCTGGGGGCTGGAAAATAGGCCACGTCATACACAGAGGGCTTCTCAATAGGAGGGATCCCTCCCAACCTCTGTCTCCATACCCATGGTGAATACAGCCCCAAAAGGCAAGTCCTCCCTCCCTGGGACCTCAAGAATTGAGCTGAGGGCTAGGTGTGGTGGCTCATGCCTGTAATCCCAGCACTTGGGGAGGCCAAGCTGGGAGGATCGCTTGACCTCAGGAGACTGAGACCAGCCTGGGCAACATAGTGAGACCCCATCTCTACAAAAATTAAAAATTGGCCAGGCATGGTGGTGCCCACCTTTAGTTCCAGCCACCCGGGAGGCTGAGGCGGGAGAATCATTTAAGCCTGGGAGGTCAAGGCTACATTGAGCTATAATGGTGCCACTGCACTCCAACCTGGGTGACAGGGCAAAACTCTGTCTCTAAAAAATACAAATAAAGGCCGGACGCAGTGGCTCATGCCTGTAATCTCAGCACTTCAGGAGGCCAAGGCAGGTGGATCACTTGAGGTCAGGAGTTGGAGACCAGCCTGGCCAATATGGTGAAACCCCATCTCTACTAAAAATACAAAAATTAGCCAGGCATCGTGGAGTACACCTGTAATCCCAGCTAGTCAGGAGGCTGAGGCAGGAGAATTGCTTAAACCAGGGAGGCAGAGGTTGCAGTGAGCCAAGATTGCGCCACTGCACTCCAGCCTGGGCGAAAGAGCGAGACTCCGTCTCAAATAAATAAATAAAATAAAATAAAATAAAATGAAGACTGGAGCTGAGCCCATGCTCTCGCCATGGCCCAGACTCAAGACAGAGTGGCACTGCCCTTCCACGAGGTCCCAGACCTGGGGCCCGTCACAGAGCAGAACAGACTTGGGGTCACTGTGAAAGGGGATGTGCAGAGCCCACAGGGCAGCCCCAGTGCACTCTGGAGCTCACTTACCTCCCTAGGAAGTTCAAGGTCACGGTCATCTTTTGGAAGGTCTGAATTAGGGTGGGCCCCAAGACTTGGATGCCTCGAAGGGTTTCTGTAAGGCAGAGAGAACCCCGTTAGACCTAGTGGCTACAGATTGCTGTCAAGGCTCCCAGGGCACAGGGTGGTGCGACCGCCACCCTGTCTTCCCCCCTGTCCCTCTCCTAAGAGCAGGTCACAGGTCTGTGCAGGGTTCCTCTGGGTCATGCCCTCTCCTATCAGTGGCAGGTGCTGAAGCCAGCTCAGAGGGAGGAATGTGGAAAAGGCAGGCAAACAGACGACCGTCCCGCCCATTGCCAAGTCATCGTCCGTGTCATACAGAAGCGCACCATCCCGTCAGCAAGAACCAAGACATCTTCTGCAGCTGCCCAAGGGCTCCCTCTCACCAAAGCCAGGCAGAGATGGAGACCATCCCACCCCAGGGTGTGCCTCGGTGGGAGGCCGATGGGGCCGGGGAACAAGGAATGGCATGGACTGGCCAATTCACGGCAGATACCTGGTCACCAGCTCAGGCTCTGGGAGCAGGCAGCCCGGGGCACAAGGGCCGCTCAGCCACTGCACAGCCACATGATCCCATCCGTGGCCTGCAGCGCCCTGTCTGAAGCAGGGGTAATGATAGACGCTCCTCAGAGGTCTGTGGGGCTCCAGAAGACATACTGTGAGTCCAGCCCAGAGCCACTGCGATCTGTGCATACGGTGACCCCACTCTGGAATGCTCAGACTGCATCAGCCTGCCTGGACACCCACCCTGCAGCTTCAGTGAGGCGGAGAAGTCCCCGGTCTTCTGCATCACAGCCTTCGTGGCATCCGGCTTCACCTCTTCCCACTCCGCCACCACTTTGAGCTTCACGGTGAAGGTCCCGATGATGGAATAGTTATAATAGACCACGGAGTCTTCAGTCACCATCTGGGTCCTGTTAGGAGACAGGGAGGAGAGAGGAGGAAGACAGCAGATGGTTGCTTCCCCTTCCTGTAACTCAGAAGTGATTCATGGGACTTGTCAGAGTCAGCGGAGGCTGTACAGCGATACTCCCAGCTACCAGTGAGCACACCTGTCATCACAGCCTAGAGCCAGCCAGGGCTCCACGTCAGCTGGCCCATTTCCCAGATGAGCAAACCAAGGCCAGAGAGGGCCTAAAATTCAGGAAAATTACAAATTCTCACATTAGCCAAAGTTCAAGGGCTCAACAGCCCCACACGGTGAAGACAGAATAATTTTTTGGCAAAAATTGTTTGTTTTTGTTGTTTTTGTTTTTTGAGACAGGGTCTCACTCTGTCACCCAGTGGCACAATCATGGCTCACTGCAGCCTTGAATTCCTGGGCTTGAGCAATCCACCCGTGTCAGCCTCCCAAGTAGCAGGGATCACAGGCGTGTACCACTGTGTCCGGCTAATATATGATTTTCTGTAGAGACAAGGTCTCACTATGTTGCCCAGGCTGGTCTTGAACTCCTATGCTCAAGTGATCTTCTGACCTCAGCCTCCCAAAGTGCTGGGATTACAGGCAAGAGCCACTGTGGCCAGCCAAGCCGAGGGTTCTGTTGGACAAAGCTGCCATCCAGATTTTTCAAGTAAATGGTCTTTTCTGCAAATTGTCTGCTTTCCAATATTTATACTGTACTTTTTATCTCTCTCTCTCTCTCTCTTTTTCTTTTTCTTTCCTTTTTAGAGATAAGGTTCTGCTCTGTTGCCCTGGCTGGAGTGCTGTGGTGCAATCATAGCTCACTGCAGTCTCTGAACTCTTAGGCTCAAGCAGTTCTCCCACCTCAGCCTCCCGAGTAGCTGGGACTACAGGCACGTGCCACCATCCGTGGCTAATTTTTGTATTCTTTGTAGAGACGAGGTCTCACTATGTTACCCACCCTAGTCTCGAATTCCTGGGCTCAAGCTTTCCCCCACCCTCTTGGCCTCTCAAAGCACTGGAATGACAGGTGTGAGCCACCATAGGCCTGCACTTATTTTCTTGATTTTCCTGAGTAAGTTAGAACTTTCAGGATAATATTGATGGACCCTGATAAGGAGCACCCTTGTCTTATTCCTGCATCTAGAGCCAGGTTCCCCCAGCATCTCAATGCAATGATTCCCCGAAGGCATTTGACCACAGGTCACTTTTGTCACCAAGAGTTAGAGAATCCACATTCCACATTTTGCCAGGCACGATGGCTCACCCCTGTAATACCAACACTTTGGGAAGCCAAGGTGGGAGAACTGCTTGAGCCCAGAAGTTCAAGACCAGCCTGGGCAACTTGGCAAAACCCTGTCTCTACAAAAAATACAAAAATTAGCCAGCTGTAATGTTACAGGCCTGTGGTCCCAGCTATTCAAGAGGCTGAGGTGGGAGGATCACTTGAGGCCAGGAGGCGGAGGTTGCAGTGAGCCGTGATCACGCTACTGCACTCCAGCCTGGGCAACAGAGCGAGACCCTGTCTCAAAAACAAAAACAAAAACACATCCTTTTTTTTTCGAGATGGAGTCTTGCTCTGTCACCCAGGCTGAAGTGCAGTGGCACAATCTCAGCTCACTGCAACCTCCTCCTCCCCGGTTCAAACGATTCTCCTGCCTCAGCCTCCCAAGTAGCTGGGCATACAGGTGCGTACCACCATGCCCAGCTAATTTTTTTAATTTTTATTTTTTGTATTTTTAGTAGAGATGGGGTTTTGCCATGTTGGCCAGGCTGGTCTCAAACTCCTGACCTCAAGTGATCCATCAACCTCAGCCTCCCAAAGTGCTGGGATTACAGAAGTGAGCTACTGTGCTCGGCCAAAAACAAAAACATATTCTAAGTTCTCCACTCAGTATAATGTTAGTTGTTAGTTCCAGCAACTTCTTTTTCTAGTTTATTGATATTACATTGAATGTTCATTTCTGTTCATACTAACACTTTTTTGGCATCTAAAGAGATGAACTGGCCAGGCACGCTGGCTCACACCTGTCATCCCAGTGCTTTGGGAGGCTGAGGAGGGAGGATGGCTTGAGGCCAGGAGCTCAAGACCAGCCTGGCCAACATAGCAAGACCCCATCTCTACAAAACATTTTAAAAAATAGTCAGGTGTGGTGGTACATGCCTGTGGTCCCAGCTACTCGAGAGGTCAAGGCAAGAGGATTCCTTGAATATGGGAGATTGAGGCTGCAGTGAGTCAGATTTGTGCCACTGCACTCTAGCCTGGGTGACAGAGCAAGAGCTTGTCTCTAAAAAAGGAGGGGGGGGGAGGAAAGTCAAGC
Organism: Pongo abelii; assembly: GCF_028885655.2. NCBI lineage: Eukaryota > Metazoa > Chordata > Mammalia > Primates > Hominidae > Pongo > Pongo abelii. The sequence goes on from NC_071991.2 coordinate 8,561,158, forward strand.
ACAGTGGCTCACACCTGTAATCCCAATGCTTTGAGAAGCTGAAATGGGAGGATCTCTTGAGCCCAGGAGGTCGAGACCAGCTTGGGCAACATAGTAAGACCCTGTCTCTACAAAAAAATTTTAAAATTAGCTGGGCGTAGTGGTGCATGCCTGTAATCCCAGCCACTCAGGAGGCAGAGCTGGGATGATTGCTTGAGGCTGGGGGGTCAAGGCGGCAGTGATCTATAATCACGCCACTGTACTCTAGCCTGAGTGTCTGACCACAGGTTGCTTTTGTCACCAAGAGTTAGGAAATCCACATTCTGAGTTTTGCTGGGCACAGTGGCTCACCCCTGTAATCCAACACTTTGGGAGGAGGAAGGAAGCAAGGGAGGGAGGGAGGGAAGGGGAGGGGCGGGGAGGAAGGAAGGAAGAGAGGGAGGGAGAGAGGGAGGGAGGGGAGAGGAGAGGAAAGGGAGAGGAAGGGAGGAAGGAAGGAAGGAAGGAAAAAGAAAAAGGAAAGGAAAGAAAGGAAAGGAAGAAAAAGAAAGGAAGGAAGAAAGAAAGGAAGGGAGGGAGGGAGGGAAGGAAGGGAGGGAGGGAGGGAGGGAGGGAGGAAGGGAGTAGGGCCAAGCACGGTGGCTCCCACTTGTAACCCCAGCACTTAGGGAGGCAGAGGCAGGAGGATCACTTGAGCCCAGGAGTTCAAGACCAGCCTTGGCAACATAGCAAGACCCTGTTCTCCTCCACCAAAAAGGGGAAAAAAGACAAAAAGTTAAAAAGGAGGAATAAAGAGAAATGAAGCCAGAGTACCTGGGTTCTACCTCGTGTCTACCAAGGGTTGGCTGGGTACCCTTCGAGGTCAAATGGGAAAAAAAATCCCATGTACCTTTACCTTCCTTAAATGGCTGTTTTGGGCACCAATGGCCTCCTCTATTAGGTGAAGACACCACAAAGGCAGGGCTAGTGACTGATTCACCAGTGTTCTCCAGGACCCCCAGGCGTGGCAGAGAGGAGGTGCTTGAAGGATGTTTGAAGGGAGACAGAGTGAGCAGGGAAAGGAGAGGAGCTTCAGGTGGGTGCAGTGGCTCACACCTGTAATCCCAGCACTTTGGGAGGCCGAGGTGGGAGGATCACTTGAGGTCAGGAGTTCAAGACCAGCCTGGCCAACACGGTGAAACCCAGTCTCTATTAAAAAATATAAATAAATAAATTAATTAATTTAATTTAATACAAAAATTAGCCAGGCATGGTGGCTCACACCTGTAATCCCAGCACTTTGGGAGGCCAAGACAGGCACATCACTTGAGGCCAGGAGTTTGAGACTAGCCTGGCCAACATGGTGAAACCCCATCTCTACTAAAAAAAAAAAAAATACAAAAATTAGCCAGGCGTGGTGGTGCAAGCCTGTAGTTCCAGCTACTGGGGAGGCTGAGGCAGGAGAATCACTTGAACCCAGGAGGCAGAGGTTGCAGTGAGCCAAGATGGCGCTACTGCACTCCAGCCTGGATGACAGAGCAAGACTGCATCTCAAAAAAAAAAAAAAATAAAAAATTAAAGGTGAAGAGATTCAGAGCACCCTGCACAGTGCACGGTACAGTGGGGTACAGGTGACAGCTGTAGGGCCTGCAGAGGGGTAAGGACCTACCCGTCGCCGAAGTCCCAGCTGTAGAGAAACAAGGCGGTCTTGAGGAAGTCGCTCGGGTCGTGCAGGAGGAAGGAGACTTTCAGAACAGTCTTAGTGAGATAGGAGCTGGGCCAGGGCAGGGAAGTGTTCTGGGTGACAACAAGGTCCCCCACGAGGAACTCTGGGAGAGAGAGAGAGAGAGACACACACAGGAGGGTGAGTCTTGGAGATTCAGGGATCAGGGAACCAGGTAGAGACTTCACGGGCAGCTGTCAAAGCCACCGCTTCCCTGTCCGGACCTTCTGGCTGTCAGAGCTAGGCAGGGAAAGGGGACCGCCCCACCCCCCAAAGACCCCCAAACACAGAGGCATCCGCAACCTCCCCCTGCTTCATGAACACTGCTGAACACTGGAGGACTATGTCACATTCACTGTTTTCTCTCCTGTCCCCTCTCACCAGGACCCTGAACTTTCTGGCACAAAAGACGCCCAAGGTCAGAAGGAAATGCATGGCCGGGTGCAGTGGCTCACGCCTGTAATCCCAGCACTTTGGGAGGCCAAGGTGGGTGGATCACAAGGTCAGGAATTCAAGACCAGCGTGGCCAAGATGGTGAAACCCCGTCTCTACTAAAAATACAAAAATTAGCCAGGTGTGGTGGCACACACCTGTAGTCACAGCTATTCGGGAGGCTGAGGGAGGAGAATCGCTTGAACCTGGGAGGCGGAGGTTGCAGTGAGCCAAGATCGCACCACTGCATTCCAGCCTGGGTGACAGAGCAAGACTCTGTCTTAAAAAAAAAAAAAAAAAAAAAAAAAAAAAAGAAGGAAATGCATAAGCTTTGAAAGGAACTTTTGAGAAATATTTCAGAATGTCAGGTGACCCTAGAGAAATTAGCAGTTCCAATGGCCAGGCATGGTGGCTGACACCTATAATCCCAACACTTTGGGAGGCCAAGGCGGGCAGATCACGAGGTCAGGAGATCAAGACCAACCTGACTAACACGGGGAAACCCTGTCTCTATTAAAAATACAAAAACAAAATTAGCCAGGCATGGTGGCGGGCGCCTGTAGTCCCAGCTACTTGGGAGGCCGAGGTGGGAGAATGGCGTGAACCCGGGAGGCAGAGCTTGCAGTGAGCCGAGATCGCGCCACTGCACTCCAGCCTGGGCGACAGAGCAAGACTCCGTCTCAAAAAAAAAAAAAAAAAAAACCAAAAAGCAAAATTAGCAGTTCCACTGATCACAGCTTCGCACGCTGGGACCACTGTCCTGTGTCTACTTCTCTAAAAAGAAAAAAAAAACTGGTGGGGCACGGTGGCTCACACCTGTAATCCCAGCACTTTGGGAGCCTAAGAGGCAGATCACTTGAGGCCAGGAGTTTGAGACCAGCCTGGCCAACATGGCGAAACCCTGTCTCTACTAAAAATACAAAAATTAGCCGGGTGTGGTGGCCAGCACCTGTAGTCCCAGCTACTTGGGAGGCCGAGGCACGAGAATCGCTTGAACCAGGAGGTGGAGGTTGCAGTGAGCCAAGATCACACCACCACTCCAGCCTGGGCAACAGAAGGAGATTCTGACTCAAAAATAATAATAATAAATTAATTAAAATTAGTAAAAGTGGAAAGAAAAAGGCATGCTCAATAGAGCTCATTTGGAAAATGTTAAACATAAAATAAGAAGAAAAGAAGCTATCATTCAACTCAACAACTGTTGCCATTTTGAAGTATGACAAAGTATTTGCTTGTGTGTTTAATATACACATACATTAAATATAGATTATTGGGTTAGTTAGACAATTCTGTGCTTTGCTTTTTTAATATGCAATTTTACATGCATGTGTATTTACCCATGGCCTCACAAACTCATTGTAAGGGTCACTGTTAATAGTGGTATAAATGATTTCATTATATTTAGCCAGTCTCCTCACGGTTGCTCACTTAGCTTGTTTATCTCTTCTTTTGCTACTATAAACACTATTGCAATGAACATCTTAATGCATAAGGCATGACCCAAATGCAGGTTTATTTCCTGAAGATAAATTCATTATTAGACTGGAAAGTCTAAAGGGGCAAAGGGGCATCTTCTCTTGGAATGAGAGAGAGAAAGAGAGAGAGACAAAGAGACATAGAGACAGAGATAAAGAGACAGACAGAGACAAAGAGACAGAGACAAAGAGAACAGAAAGAGCAAGACAGAAAGGGAAAACAGAGAAGGGACAGAGAGACAAAGACAGAGACAGAGACAGAGATAGAGAGAACAGAGAGAAGGACAGAGAGAGACAGACAGAAAAGAAAGGGGAGAAAGAGGGGAGAAAGAACCAGTGAATGATTGGCCCCAAGACTATAATAATTTCTTTTTTTTTTTTTTTTTTGAGATGTAGTCTCACCCTGTCCCCCAGGCTGGAGTGCAGCGGCACGTTCTCGGCTCACTGCAACCTCTGCCTGCCAGGTTCAAGCGATTCTCCTGCTTCAGCCTCTTATACAGCTGGGATTATAGGTGCCCACCATCATGCCCCCACTAATTTTTGTATTTTTAGTGGAGATGGGGTTTTGTCATGCTGGCCAGATGGCTCTCAAACTCCTGATCTTAGGCGATCCACCTGCCTCGGCCTCCTGAAGTGCTGGGATTACAGGCGTGAGCCACCATGCCCAGCTGAGACTACAATAATTTCTAACCAACAGTACCTATTGACCAGCCGCTCTCCACAGGTTTGTATTAATGTATACCCCCAGCAGCAATAGGTGTCCATTTTAGCACAATACCTGCTGGGGGGAATCACTGCCATTTTCAGATCCTTTTTAACTCAACTGACCCGGGGAAGGAATTTACCAGCCTAATCTGCATTGATCTGATTCCTAGCAAAGCTGGATGTTTTTCTCTGCATCAAGGGTTTGAAGGCAAACTAGCAAACGGGAGCGACCCTCACCTGTGATGGGGAGGACCACGAAGCCCCTGGCCACAGGCTGGCACATCCAGCAGTCAGAGGCAGTGACCCAGACGGAGACCGGGAATTCCCCGGGCACGTGGCCGACCACACGGATGGTGGAGCTGAGACCCTTCTCCGTCTTGCCAGTGAGCACCAGCGGGGTGTGGATCCAGTGGAAGCGGTAGAGGTGGGCGTCGGCGGGCAGGGCCAGGCTACCGTTGTCTTTGGCCACCAGGCTGGCCGAGATGGTCACCTCCGCTCCCGTGGTGGCAGGGCTATCAGTGGTGAGATTGAGTTCATACAGGCCTAGGAGCCCAGAAACAAAGACTGTGTTTCAGAATGGTATGTGGCAAGGAGCCCCACAGCCACCTCTGGGCTGGCATCAACTATTCTATTTCCCAGGTGGAGAAACTGAGGCTCAGGCAGCTCAAGTGACTTGCCCAAGGGTCACTCAGCCAATTCAACATCAAACTGAGGTTCAAACCTGGGTCCCACTGACTCCAAATCACAGTCTTTTCAGTGTTATTTCCCTTTCCTTCCTTCCTTCCTTCCCTCCCTCCCTCTCTCCTTCCTCCCTCCCTCCTTCCTCCCTCCCTCCTTCCTTCATCCCTCCCTGCCTCTCTTCTTTCTTTTCTTCCTTCCTGTTTTTTCTTTCCTTTCCTTCCTTTTTTTCTTTTCTTTCTCTCTCCTTCCTTCCTTCCTCTCTGTCCCTCCTCTTTCTTCTTTCTTTCTTTTTCTTTTTTTCTCCCTTCCTTCCTTCCTTTTCTTTCTTCTTTCTCTCTTTCTTCCTCTCTCTCTCTCTCCCTTTCTTTCTCTGGATCTCACTCTGTCACCCAGACTGGAGTACAATCATCACAGTTCACTGCAGCCTCCACCTTCTAGGATCAAGAGATCCTCCTGCCTCAGCCTCCCGAATAACTGAAACTATAGGCACACACCACAACACCCAGCTAATTTTTTATTTTTTGTAGAGATGGGGGTCTATGTTGCCCAGGCTGCCTAAATTATATTTTCTTTTCATGCCAGCCGGGCAGGGCCTTGGTTAGTGGCTACTCTTCTGGACAGGCCACACAGAGAACATTTCTACCGTTCCCCAGAATTCTTTTGGTTTTGTTTTGAGATGAGGTCTCCCTCTGTCATCCAGGCTGGGGTGCAGTGGCATGAACATAGCTCACTGCAGCCTCAAACTCCTGGGCTCAAGTGATCCTCCCACCTCAGCCTCCCGAGTAGCTGTGACTTGTAGGTCCAAGTCACCACGCTTGGCTGATTTTTTAATTTTTTTTTTTTTTTTTTTTTTTTTGTAGAGACAGGATCTCACTATGTTGCCCAGCCTGGTCTTGAACTCCTGGCTTCAACCACTCCTCCTGCCTTAGCCTCCCAAAGTGCTGGGATTACAGGCATGAGCCAGCATCCTCAACCATTGTCCAAAGATCTACTGGACAGTGCTGGTCTCATGCCTCTGGATTCCTCCGCTCCTCACTCCTCTCTCTCTGTCAGGGTTAAAGGATCCAGCTGTCGGCCAGGCATCATGGCTCATGCCTGTAATCCCAGCACTTTGGGAGGCCGAGGTAAGCAGATTACTTGAAGTCAGAAGTTTGAGACCAGCCTGGCCAACATGGTGAAACCCCGTCTCCACTAAAAATACAAAAAATTAGCTGAGTGTGGTGGTGCACGACTGTAATCCCATCTACTCAGGAGCGAAACTCCACCTCAAATAAATAAATAAATAAATAAATAAAGTAAAATCACATCTCCCCAAGGCCAGCACCAACATGGTGGAAAACCCCTCTAGATGAGGCAACATTTTAAAGCAAAAATGCTGCCCATCCCGTGTTCCCTGGGGGCTGGGGATTGTAGCACAATGACTGACCCTGATACATCCCCGAGTCCCTGCCTCATCCTCCCCTCCCTTAGCAGGTACATGGTCCCCAGACATCTGACGGATGCGTGGGCCACCCTCGTGTGGTTTCCAGGGCAGGGCCAGCCCAGGGAGTAGAAGCAGGAATCGAGGGGATAAGGGAAGCCCCTTCTAGTGCCCAGGCAACTCTGAGATTACTTTTTTCAGCTGCATCTCATTCACTTCAAAGCAACATCACCTGTCCCTGAGGGGGGGACTCCAGCTCCGACATTTCCTCAAGCCCACCTCACACATTCGCTGCTTTGGCCCACATCACACATTTCTTTTTTTTTCAGGGCCATTTCTTTTTTTTTTTTTTTTCTTTTATTATTATTATTATTATTATTATAATACTTTAGGTTTTATGGTACATGTGCCCAATGTGCAGGTAAGTTACATATGTATACATGTGCCATGCTGGTGCGCTGCACCCACCAACTCGTCATCTAGCATTAGGTATATCTCCCAATGCTATCCCTCCCCCATCCCCCCAACCCACAACAGTCCCCGAAGTGTGATGTTCCCCTTCCCGTGTCCATGTGTTCTCATTGTTCAATTCCCACCTATGAGTGAGAATATGCGGTGTTTGGTTTTTTGTTCTTGCGATAGTTTACTGAGAATGATGATTTCCAATTTCATCCATGTCCCTACAAAGGACATGAACTCATCATTTTTTATGGCTGCATAGTATTCCATGGTGTATATGTGCCACATTTTCTTAATCCAGTCTATCATTGTTGGACATTTGGGTTGGTTCCAAGTCTTTGCTATTGTGAATAATGCGGCAATAAACATATGTGTGCATGTGTCTTTATAGCAGCATGATTTATAGTCCTTCGGGTATATACCCAGTAATGGGATGGCTGGGTCGAATGGAATTTCTAGTTCTAGATCCCTGAGGAATCGCCACACTGACTTCCACAAGGGTTGAACTAGTTTACAGTCCCACCAACAGTGTAAAAGTGTTCCTATTTCTCCACATCCTCTCCAGCACCTGTTGTTTCCTGACTTTTTAATGATTGTCAGGGCCATTTCTTAAATTATAAAGGCATTTGAGGCCGGGCCCAGTCAGCTCACACCTGTAATCACAGCACTTTGAGGCCAGAGGGTCACTTGAGCCCAGGAGTTTGAGATCAGCCTGAGCAACACAGCGACACCCATTCTCTACAAAAAAATAATTTTAAAAATTAGCCAGGCATGGTAGCGTGCACCTGTTGCCCCAGCTACTTGGAAGGCTGAGACAGGAAGATCTCTTGAGCCCAGGAGTTTGAAGTTGCAGTGAGCTATGATGGTGCCCCTGCCCTTCAGCCTGGGCAACAAAGTGAGAGACCCTTTCTACAAAAATAAATAAATAAAAATCAAGTCATTTGAATTAAGATGACGAGAGCTGGCCACTTCCGAGGGAATGCTGGCATTGAAAAGGGGACCTGCAGTGTCTTAACCCCAAAGAGGAAATTCCAGAAGCTGTGATGGGAGCTTTTCCACGCAAATAGAGTGGGTATATGATATTGAGGGACCTGAAGCCCGCATGGGTCACTGCTGCTGCCTGAGGCCACCCAACCAGTCTGTACCACCGTGGTTGGGCTTTGCTCTCCCTCCCCACTTTGGCTGGGATGCAGCATTTGGCCAGGCTGTGGACAGAGAGGTGCGTGGATGAGAGACCACCTCCTCCCTTATCCCCCTAACTCCTGGCACCCCTCTCCTCCCCATCCCCTCCCTGCCACCCCAGCTGAGAAGCGTGGGCCTGAGCGAGGCTGGCAGGTGGCAGGGACATTCGGCTGCATGCTAATGGCCAAACAGCATCTGCAGTGAGACAGGCGCATGTTATCACGCAGATCGGTTGCCAGGGGAATGGATCAGGAGGGCAGCCGGCTGGGACTGGGAGGGGGGATGGGGGGGCGGGGAGGGGCTGTGTCTGCGGCAGACGTTGCCGCAGACACTGGCCCAGCTCATGGGAGCCCGCCGACCCCCCCACCACCTGGCTCCAAGGACACTTTTTCTCCGTCTGTTTTTTCAAAATCAGGTGTGTCACAGCCCCTGGGTGATACTGCCCCTGTTCCTCAGGGGTCTCAGGGAAGGCCAGGACATCCAAGGTGGAAATGGACCAGGAAGCCTTTGCCAAATGTGGCTGAAGGAACCAATCACAGGGCCTGGTGCTCTACCCATCAAATTCATCTTTCCAGGCTGGCGTGGTGGCTCACGCCTGTAATCCCAGCACTTTGGGAGGCTGAGGCAGGTGGATCACCTGAGGCCAGAGGTTTGAGACCAGCCTGGCCAACATGGCGAAGCCCCATCTCTACTAAAAATACAAAAATTAGCCAGGTGTGGTGGCAGGCGCCTGTAATCCCAGCTACTTGGGAGGCTGAGGCAGGAGAATTGCTTGAACCCAGAAGGTGGAGGTTGCAGTGAGCCAAGATTGTGCCACTGCACTCCAGCCTGGGTGACAGAGAAAGACTGCATCTCAAACAAACAAACAAAAAAATTCATCTTTCCATGTTTGGGAGTCCATGTGACATGGACTTGGGGTATGGAGCAGCCAAGGCAGAAGTTTAGGGGACTCCACGGGCCCCCCAAGTCACCCAGAGCTGAAGGGGCAAAAGCAAAAAGAGATGGGGCAATCACCCCAAAGCTTGGCCCATGGAAGAAACACCTACCTTTTCCAGCAACACAGCATGTGCGGCCCTGAACATTCTAGAAAATGGCTACACCAGTCCTTTCACACAGAATATGCAGACTACCCAAGACACTTCCAAAGAGTACCTCTAAAGTCTGGATAACACAACCCGGAATTAATTAATAGTCCAGTACATGGACTTCTGACTTACAAATTCCTAATTCACGGACTCCAGAAAGGGGAAGGGTAGAAAAGTCTCCCCCACGGGTGAGGGAGAAGATATGTTTCCCAACTCTGCTCTCAGTCACTGTGATTTTGACCACATCACGGGTGCAATTGGCTAGAATGGGAACCACACATGATTTCCAAATAATTAATTCACTTTTGTTATTTTCTTTTTTTCTTTTTCTTTCGCAATTTAGGACACATTGAAAATCTCTGACACAAATAAACCTGATGGACAAAAGACCCCTTTTCTGTATTTCCAGGAGGAAATAGGTAATCTTGTCCAAATGCAATTCCCATAAAATTCGTCTAATTCATCCCTGAGGTGCAGGTTTTCTTTGACCTCATGGTTTTTCTTTCACAAATTTTCATTAGATCCCTTGCTCTCTCTCTCTCTCTACCGCTCTTTTATGAAGGGGGAGGGGGGTGAAAAGTGTTGGATAGTATTCAACCTTCTTAGCTGCCCACGTCCCACCTGTCCCTCGAATAGTCTTCAATCTGGGTCCTTTTATGGTTCCCAAAACGTGGCAGAGAGGTGGGTGCTGACCTTCCAGCGGTGGGGAGGCGGGGGCAGTAGACACACGACCCTGCTCCCTCCACTCCCCCACCCACACACACACCCCAGGAACCTGTCAGCTCCGGGTCCATTTTGGAAATCACCACCAGAGAGGAAATGGCAGCTTGGCCTCCTGGGCTCTAAAATCGCGTCTCCCCAAAGCTAGCACCAACAGGGTGGGAAGCCCTTCTAGATGAGGCGACATTTTAAGGTAAAAACGTTGCCCTTCTCGTGCTCCCTGGGGGACTGGGGAATTGTGGCGCGATGACGGACCCTGGCGCATCCCCGCCTCCCTGCCTCGTCCTCCCCTCCCTTAGCGGGTGCATGGTCCCCAGGCATCGACCGATGCGCCGGCCACCCCCGCGCGGTTTCCAGGGCAGGGCCAGCCTGTGGGGTGGAAGCAGGAATCCAGGGGGTGCGTGGAGCCCCCTCCAGTGCCCAGGCGACTTTGGGGAACAAGGGTGAAAGGAGAGGGAAAAGGGCGCTGCAGTGGCCTCAGCCGAGGAGATGCGCGCAGCGCGCACGGTGCCACCTCCGCAATCCCCGCTCCCGGGCCCACCCGCCAGTGGAGACGGTTCCAGGCCCCGGGCGGGCTGCGGCTGCAGGGAGGCCGGGTTGCCCAGCGCCTTACCTGCGGCCACCCCTGCCGGGGCCCAGGGCAGGAGGCAGGAGAGCCAGAGGATGCGGCCGAGGCGCGACCACACTGCCTGGGCCATGGCGGGGCCAGGAGCGGGAGAAGCGTGGGGCGGACGCGGAGGGAATGCAGCTGGAGCTCGAGAACGGCGGCGGTCGCTCCTCGGGACGCGCAGCGCGAGAGTTGCGGGGAGATGAGGGCGCCGTGCTCGCTCGTCCTCGCCGGGGGACGCTCTGTCGCTGCGCGCCGCCGCCGCCCACAGCCCGCTGCGCGACCCCGGCCCACGTCAGCCGCGCCGCGCGCCCTCCTTCTCCTCTCGCCGCCCCTTGCTCCCGCGTCCCTCTCCACGGCCGCGTCCTCCCTCCCCGCGTCTCTTCCCACGGCCGCGCCCCCTGCCCTCCTGGAGTCCACGATTGCCCCTCCCAGCTTGCCTCCCCTCTAGGGGTTCCAGAGCTCCCTTCCTGCGCCCTGGCTCCTCCCCGCATCCCTCCCCACCCCAAATCCACCCTCGGCCGCATCCTTCCCCTCCACTACCCGAAACCACGCCCCCCGCACCCGCATTTTTCCCTTCCCCCGAGCCCCTCCCTGCCCTGGATCCGATGCCGCCGGCTCTGACTCAGCGTCCCCAGGGGCGTGCGCTGCGCCGCAAGCCGCCTGCAGGTCCCTTGGGGCTCTCCTCCAGGTGCCTTCTCTCTGCACGCTCGTGGCTCCGAGATGCTACTCCTCATTCAAGAACTGTTGAGAGCTTAAGGTGCGGCAGGCGCTGGGCGAAAGGCCTCGAAATTCCTCTTGCTGCTGCTGCTTCCTCTTTTCTTTCTTTCTTTCTTTTTTAATCTTGAGACAGAGTCTCGCTCTGTCCCAGAATGGCGCGATCTCGGCTCACTGCAACCTCCGCCTACCGGGTTCAAGCGATTCTCCTGCCTCAGCCTCCCAAGTAAGCTGGGATTACAGGTGCCCGCCACCAGGCCTGGCTAATTTTTGTATATTTAGTAGAGACGGGGTTTCACCATGTTGGCCAGGTTGGTCTGAAACTCCTGGCTTCAAGTGATCCTCTCGCCTCAGCCTCCCAAAATGTTGGGATTACAGGTGTAAGCCACTGTGCCCAGCCTTTTGCCCCTTTTTGACAGAGGGGCCTGAGCACCTGGCCCCTGCGCTGGGCTTGATGTCATCCCCCGATTTACCCTCTCACAGCTGCTGTAAGATGGGGCTCCTGCTCGTATCTGGGCCCAGGGCCACTTCTTTGTCACTGAGGGCCTTGTGGGAGTCAGGCAACTGCGGTGAGGGGTGACCAGCCTACATAGTTACTGCCATTTGCCTTAGAGGAGCAGGGCTGGGCTCTCCTAGAAGCTGGAGGGGCCTGGCTGGCCTTAAACGCTGGAAGCCCGGTGGGTTCTGGTCCCAGCTATGCTTCTGCTTTGCTACAGGCACCTGGGCAAGGGATCCTTCCACACAGTGAAGGCCTTTGACCTCCTCTCTGGCTCGTGGAGCACGGATGGACCATCACGGCACCACCCAGTGCATTGACATCAAGGCGTCTAAAGCCCGGGTCTCCAAGCCCCTGGCCACCAGTACCAGTCCATAGCCTGTTAGGAACTGGCTGCACAGCAGGAGGGGAGCAGGGCCTGTGAGCCATGCTGAGCTCCACCTCCTGGCAGATCAGCAGGGCATTCGATTCTCATAGGAGCGCAAACCCTACTGTGAACTGCTCACGTGAGGGATCAAGGTTGCGTGCTCCTTATGAGAATCTAATGCCTGATGTTCTGTCACTGTTTCCCATCATCCCCAGATGGGACCATCTAGTTGCAGGAAAACAAGCTCAGGGCTCCCACTGATTCTACATGATGGTGAGTATGTAATCATAATAGAAATAAAGTATACAATAAAAGTAATGCACTTGAATCATCCCGAAACCATCCCTCCAACCCCTCATTAGTGGAAACATTGTCTTTGGTGCCAAAAAGGTTGGGGACTACTGGTCTAAAGGGCCTCTGGCTCTGGGACAGCTGTGAGCTTCCCTAAGAATGGGCCCCACTGGCCCCACTGGCCCCACTGCTGTGTTCAGGGAATGGAGGGAGAATAGATTTGAGTGAGCCCCTATGAAAAGTTAAAAGGGCTAGACAGGGCAGGGCACGGTGACTCACACCTGTAATCCCAGCACTTTGGGAGGCCGAGGCGGGTGGATCACGAGGTCAGGAGTTCGAGACCAGCCTAACCAAGATGGTGAAACCCCGTCTCTACTAAAAATACACAAATTAGCCCGACCCAGTGGCAGGCGCCTGTAATCCCAGCTACGTGGGAGGCTGAGGAAGGAGAATCGCTTGAACCCGGAGGCGGAGTTTGCAGTGAGCCAAGATTGCACCTCTGTACTCCAGCCTGGGTGACAGAGCAAGACTCCGTCTCAAAAAAAAAAAAAAAGTTGGGGGGTGGGTCGGTTGCGGTGGCTCACGCCTGTAATCCCAGCACTTTGGGAGGCCAAGGCGGGCAGATCACGAGGTCAGGAGATCGAGACCATCCTGGCTAACACGGTGAAACCCTGTCTCTACTTAAAAAAAATACAAAAAATTAGCCGGGCGTGGTGGCAGGCATCTGTAGTCCCAGCTACTCGGGAGGCTGAGGCAGGAGTATGGTGTGAACCCAGGAGGCAAAGCTTGCAGTGAGCTGAGATTGCACCACTGCACTCCAGCCTGGGCAACGGTACGAGACTCCATCTCAAAAAAAAAAAAGTGCTAGACAGATGTCACCCCCTAGTGGCATCAACTGCCACGGTGGTGATAAATACCAGGCCTAGGAACAAGGGGACTTTGGGTTCTCCCTGAGAGTTACAGGACCTTGGAGAAGTCATTTTTCTCTCTGCTAATGTTTTAAAAATTATTTTTTACAGAGATGGGATCTTGCTAGGTTGCTCAGACTGGTCTCAAACTCCTGAGCTCAAGCAATCCTCCTGCTTCAGCCTCCAGATTAGCTGGGACTACAGGCATGAGCCACCATGTCAGGCCCCCTTTTTCTTTAAAATGGGCATAATAATAGTCCCAACACTATGAGACTACTATAAGGATAAAAGGAATTAACACGTAGAACACAGCTTAGGACATAGTAAAGGGTTCAATCAGTGTTGGGTGTCAAATGGGAATTGCTGAAGGACTTGGAAGGAATTGGCTTGTTCAGCAGGTCTTTGAAGCACTTGAGAAGAAAACAGTCAAGGTTGCAGAGTTGCAAATCTTTAAGACGGTTTAACATAATTGGAAGGTCAGGTTGTTCCTGCTTTTTAAAAATGTACCAAATAGCATAAGATGTATTGTTTCTAAAATGTGTAACTTTATTTCACTGAGTAACAATTTTACAGTAGCCACAGTGTTACGGAAGCCACCTTCAAGGCAACCCTGAAATTGATGCTGATGCCACCCTTTGGCTGATTCTTGTTTGCCACCCAGGATTTTCTTTTCTTTTCTTTTTTTTTTTTTTTTGAGACGGAGTCTTGCTCTGTCACCCAGGCTAGAGCACAGTGGTGTGATCTCGGCTCACTGCAACCTCTGGCTCCCAGGTTCAAACAATTCTTCTGCCTCAGACTCCCAAGCAACTGGGATTACACATGCCTGCCACCATGCCTGGCTAATTTTTTTTTTTTTTTTTTTTTTTTTAGTAGAGATGGGGTTTCACCATGTTGGCCAAGCTGGTCTTGAACTCCTGACTTCAGGTGATCCACCCGCCTCGGCCTCTCAAAGCGCTGGGATTACAGGCATGAGCCACTGCGCCCGGCCAGGATTTTCCATAGGCATTACTCTTACCCCATCACCACCACCACCACCCTCACAGTACCCATCTCTGCTCCATCCCATAGCAGGCTGGGAAGCTTCACTCTTCCAGGGAGTATCTGATAAGGGAGGGGCAGGAAATCCTCTCAGAAGGCTAGGTTTCCTTTTTACTTTTTTCTTTTTCTTTTATTTTTTGAGATGGAGTCTCAAAAATGTTGCCTAGGCTGGAGTGCAGTGGCATGATCTTGGCTCACTGCAACCTCCGCCTCCTGGATTCAAGCAACTCTCCTGCTTCAGCCTCCTGAGTAGCTGGGATTACAGGCATGCACCACCATGCCCAGCTAATTTTTGTATTTCTTAGTAGAGACGGGGTTTCACCATTTTGGCCAGGCTGGTCTCGAACTCCTGGCCTCAAGTGATCTGCCTGCCTCTGCCTCCCAAAGTGCTAGGATTACAGGCGTGAGCCACCATGCCCAGTCCAGAGAGCTAGATTTTCTTTTATTTTTTCTTTTCTTTTCTTTCAGAGAGGGGTCTCTTTACGTTGCCCAGGTTAGTCTCAGACTCCTGACCGCAAGCGATCCTTCCACCTCAGCCTCCAGAGTAGCAAGGATTACAGGTGTGCACCACCAAGTGCATCTTGGCTTTCCTAAATTAATGTTGTTGGCTAGAAACAGAATTGGAGCCATGTATGTAATTTTAAATTTTCAAGTAGCCACAATTCAAAAAAGAAAAAGAAATAAGTGAAATCAATTTTAATGCTGTTACAAAACTCAACATATTCAAAATATCATCTCAACATATAATCAACGTAAAAATGATCAATAACCAGGGAGCAGCAGCTCATGCCTATAATCTCAACACTGTGGGAGGCCGAGGCAGGGAATCTCTTGAGGCCAGGAGCTCGAGATCAGCCTGGCCAACATGGGGAAACCTGGTGGCAGGTGCTGTAATCCCAGCTACTCTGGAGGCTGAGGTACAGGAATCTCTTCAACCTGAGGGGCAGAGGTTGCAGTGAGCCAAGATTGCGCCACTACATTCTAGCCTTTTTTTTTTTTTTTTTTTGTCGTAAGGGTTCACCATCTCGTGTGCATTTTATGCTGCAATTTTGTCTCTATTCAGATGGGCCACACTGCACATGGGGCTAGTGGCTACTGAAGTGGAAAGCACAGCACTAAGTTGTCTGGGTACAAATGCGTCTGACCATCCCAAGAGTCTTCTTGGTCATCCTCCTTTTTTTTTTGAGACAGGTTCTCTCCCTGTTGCCCAGTCTGGAGTGCAGTGGCACAATTGTGACTCATAGGTCACTGCACCCTCTAACCCTTGGGCTTAAGTGATCCTCCCACCTCAGCCTCCCAAGTAGCTGAGACTACAGGCATGCACTACCATGCCCAGCTAATTTTTCAGATTTTTGGTAGAGATGGGGGTCTCACTATGTTGCCCAGGCTGGTCTCGAGCTCCTAGTCTCAAGTGATCCTCCTGCCTCAGCCTCCCAAAATACTGGAATTACAAGCATAAGCCACCGTGCTCGGCCTCAAGAGTCATTTTTTTTTTCCACAAATTCTCCCAGTCTAGCCTATAGGGGCCACAGATACCTCTTACCAGGGTGACTTTGACCCTCCTCCCAGCATCCTCGCCTATGCCATGTGTCTGGGTGCCTGGTACTTAGCATGTAGTTTGGTGCAAAGTAGATGCTTGTGGAATGGCTGAAAGAATAAGATGAGGCCTCCCCTTGATAACGCCCCCAAAGCCTTGAACATGATTCGGTGTTGGAAACCATTTGTCCGTGCCTCCCCCGGACTGACCTTGGACTGCTTTCGCAGACACCATCTCATATGATCACAAAGCAACACAGAGGGGACATTCTCTCCCCTGGTGAGATGAGCATCGGTCAGAACAGACACCGAGGGCAAACTTAACAGGCAATGCCTGGGGCCAAACGTCCAGAACAGCAGCCACAGGTAACGGTCTGGGACCTGGGGACAGATCAGATGCTGTGAACAGTCAGACCTCATTCGCCTGGCTCTGGGCGGGGAGGGGGGGGCGATGGGGGATGGACGGTGGCTGTTTTGGTTAATTAAATTTTTCTGGGTAATGAAAAGTTCACACTTCTTTGGTGTCAATTCTTGTTGATGAAAGTCTTTCTAAAGCAAGTTAGTGTTAGTTGGTCTGTTGGCCCTAGCAAGGTGTTATAATCAAATCTTCTTTGGTCATTCGAGGGCAACAGCCCTTGGGTCCGTATCCCCACCACACATCCTCATTGTCCTGCATTGGAAATTAACTATGGGAGGTGTGGGGCCGCTGGGCAGGTAACAATGACTCGGAATCAGCTCCTGGGAGACGCATTTGGGGCTAAATCCTGGGGTAGCTTGGAGGGGACAAAATGAGTTCAGGGATATCCTTTTTTTTTTTTTGAGACAGAGTCTTGCTCTGTCACCCAGGCTGGAGTGCAGTGGTGCCATCTTGGCTCACTGCAACCTCCGCCTCCTGGGTTCAAGCGATTCTCCTGCCTCAGCCTCCCAAATAGCTGGGATTACAGGCACCCACCACCACGCCTGGCTAATTTTTGTATTTTTAGTAGAGATGGGGTTTCACCATGTTGGCCAGGCTGGTCTCAAACTCCTGGCCTCAAGTGATCCACCCGCCTCAGCCTCCCAAAGTGTTGGGATTACAGGTGTGAGCCACCGAACCTGGCCTATTCCTTTGTTTTTTAGAGATAGGGCCTCTCTCTGTTGCCTAGGCTGGAGTGCAGTAGCGTGATCACAGCTAACTGCAGACTTGAACTCCTGGGCTTAAGCGATCCTCCTGCCTTAGCCTCCCGAGTAGCTGGGACTTCAGGTGCATGCCACCATGCCCTGATAATTTTTAAAATATTTTTTAGAGATGGGGTCTCACTATGTTGCCCAAGCTGGTCTCAAATTTCTTGCCTGAAGCAATCCTCCCACCTCAGCCTCCTGAATAGCTGGGATTCCGAAAAAATCTCCAAAAATCCTGAAGGATTTTAGGCAGAGGAGTGAATGCGATCTAATTTACCTGATCAGGATGAAGTTGACACTGTCCCTCACCTCTAATTCAGGAGACAGACAAGAAAACAGGCAAAAATCATGAAAGTGTGAATGACTACTTTGATAGACACTTAGGCCACCTGAAAGTGCAGGGATTTTTGCCAGTGTTAGGGCCAGGCTTGACTGTAGGTCTTTATCATATGCAATTGAGCCAAAACTTATTTTAAAAAAGCTTCTACAGCTGTTTTCCTAACTCCCCTCAAAAAACAATATTAAACAATTGTTTAGCACACTAATTTCAGCCCTCAAATATTTCAGTCTTCAACTTTGGAGATCTTATTCTTTTTTTATTTTTATTTTCTGAGACAAAGTCTCACTCCCACCTCAGCCTCCCCAGTAGCTGGGACCACAGGTGCCTGCCACTAAGCCCGACTAATTTTTGTATTTTTTGCAAAGACGAGGTCTCGCTATGTTGCCCCGGCTGGTCATGAACTCCTGAACTCAAACAGTCCTCCCACCTTGGCCTCCTGAAATGCTGGGATTACAGGCATGAGCCACCACAGCCGTCTTGGACATCCCACTTTTTTGGGGGCAGCGGAGGTAAGACAATAGCAGATTTTGCTTGCAAACAGGCAACCTCTTCCGTGATGGAAGGGCTATTCTGAGCCATTTTGTTTCTCCTGGGGCAGAATTAACTGGTACTAAAAACATCCATTCACAATCCCAACATTTCAGCTGTGGCCTTGTTCGCGTGTGGCAACATTAAACGAGCAAGGAGCTTGTTTCAGAAAAGAGCACCTCCCCTCCAGGGTATCCACGGGGACTGAAACATTTATTTATTGTAGGGTGTGAGATGTGTCTAGGAAGGAAACATAATGATCTTGGTGGGTTAGTGATAAATGGGGTGAGGGTGGGGGGTAGGTGAAGGAAGGTGTAGGAGGTGGAACCAGGGCCTGGAGGTGGCCAAGTTCACGTCATGCTTCCACACTCTGTCCCTGTAACATGGTAACCATGGCGCCTGACTGTACCTTTCCCTTGGAGACACCTTTTGGTCTGGCCCATGCCACCTCCCCTGGCTCCATCCCCACTCTATCCCTTCATTGCTCTGGCCTGGCCTGAGGCCTCTCTCCGTCCAGTTTTGTTGGAGGTAGCACTGCCTGCCATGTGGATCCAGCCTCGGAGGTAAAGCAGCTGCAGAATCAATGGGGCCTTTCTGCACCTGGGCGGCCACTTCCAGAAAGCCCACCCGGACTTTCTTTTACTAACAGGGTCTCGGTCCATCTCCAGCCGTCCCAAAGACCCTCCTGGCCTCCTCTCCATTCTGCGGCCCGAGAAGAACCCCAGGAGGGCAGCGGGGACCGGGAGCGAGCAGTAGGGGTGGCAAACCCTACCCTGCCTGCCACCTTCAGTTCAGTGGTGGACAATACCTGGGCCCCATCGCTGCCAACTCGGGAAGACCCCCCCCCCCACAGGTGCCCACCGCCCCCAGGGTCCCCGGGCATTCCCCGAGGCCTGGCTCCTGGGAAGAGACTCAGGGAAAAAGGAGCCCCTAGAACCTGGGCGCCGGCCCGGCCCAGTCATGGCTGTCGGTGGTTTAAAGGGCCGGGGCCCACCCGGACGGCGGACGCCCCTCCCCGTGCCCGCGCAGGCCGCACCCACTTGGGGGCGGCGCGCCGGGGCCTGGTGCTCGGTCGGCTGGCGCTGCCGCTTTAAGCGGGGGCGGGACTGCGCGCGGCTGAGCGGCTGCGACGAGGGCTCGGCTGGGGGTCGCAGGGGTCGCGGGCCGGGCCTGCAGGAGCCGGGCCGCCGAGGTCGGGGTAAGTTGGCCGGCGGGCGTCCGAACGGCCCCGGGAGGTGCGCGCGGCCCCCAGGCGCGGGGAGGCCTCTGCGGCGCGGCGGCTCCGCGGAGGGATGGAGCGGGGGGCTCTGAGCGCCTCGGGATCCGCTAGGCCCCAGCCAGAGCCCACCCGGGGCTGCGGGCCGATGGCGTTTGCGGCCGAGCTGAGAGGAAGCTGTGGGAGGCGCAGCGCTCGCGGGCGCGGGAATTGGCGCTCGGCGCTCGCCGTAGCTTCGCCTGGGACGCGGTCGCGGAGCGCCGGGGACGGCGACAAAAGGAGGGAACCGAAGGGCCGTTTGTGAGCTGAGAGGTCGGGTGGGACGTTGGGGGCCTGTCCCTCCGGAGGCGCCCCCCCGGCCAACCTGGCACCTCCGGGCCTCTACGCAGGCACTGGACTCGTTAGGCCCGGCGCGGGGAGCGAAGGTAGCGGCGACCACAGCGCCCCCTCTGGCCCGGCGGCGCCGCCTCAGGCAGGGCTCGGCGGGGTCTGGGGGCGGCGGGGCAGTTTGTCCCCGGGAGTAGGAGCGGGCGCGGCGCCGGCCCGGCCTGGGCCTTCGGCGTCCGGCGTGGTGAAGTTGCTTTCCCTCAGACACGCTGAATGGGGGCGTTTTCCCCCGGCCAGGGCCCCCAGGCTCCGCGGGACCCCGGGAAGTGGAAGAGTTGACGACTTCCGTGGGAAGGGGGAAGTTTGGACAGGACTAGGGAGGTTCTTAGGCAGGGAGAGGCCGTGACCCCGAGTCTTGGGTCCCCTGGGATGGGGATGGGCAGGGAGAGGCCGTGACTTCCGAGTCTTGGGTCCCCTCGGATGGGGATGGGTAGGGAGAGACCGTGATTCCGAGTCCTGGGTCCCCTCGGATGGGGATGGGTAGGGAGAGACCGTGATCCCGAGTCCTGGGTCCCCTCGGATGGGGATGGGTAGGGAGAGGCCGTGACCCCCATGCTTTGGGCCGATGGAGTTGGGGAAGAGGGTGTCATCTGAAACAGGCAGTTGCCAGGTCTTCTAGCAGGGCATGACAGACTCCCCCGCCTTGGTTTCCTTCGTGGCTTTTCCTACCCGGAGCCAGCGGGCTGGGGCTTCTGGTGGGCTTGTTGTGGGACACCTGTGGGCATGCTCTCTGTATGGAAGAAGGGTTTTTGGTGTCTAGGAGAGAGTGGCCGGAAGGAGCTCTCTAGTGTCACCTGTGTCAGCTGCAAAGCAGTGTATCCGGTAGGCCAGCAAAGGAGGTCCTGATGTGTCTGTTGAAGGAAAACGAAGCCGTGAAACCACCTGTTAGTGCAAAGCGGGATTATGGAAGGAGGAGGGGTGAAAGCAACTTATTTCACCAGCTTCTCGGGATACTTTGTGACACCTGTTAAAATAGAAACCAAGTCTCCATCTGTGTGTCAGCTGGGAGCAGCCGTTGAGTGCCTACTGCCTGGCAGCTACAAACAGAATTTATGGTTTCCCGTGCCCCTCACATAACCACAGTCTGGAGGGGTGCTGCTTGGGAGCCCACCTTTGGCACTTGGGGATTTTGATGTCCGCTGAAGTTTGGGAACCAGTCACACGTACGACCAAGGTTGCCCCAATCCAGCCTGCTGCCTGCGTTTTTTTTTTTTTTTCCCCCGAGACTGAATCTTGCTCTATTGTCCAGGATGGAGTGCAGTGGCACAATCTTGGCTCACTGCAATCTCCACCTCCCGGGTTCAAGTGATTCTGCTTCAGCCTCCTGAGTAGCTGGGATTACAGGTGCCGGCTACCACGCCTGGCTAATTTTTGTATTTTTAGTAGAGATGGGGTTTCCTCATGTTTGCTACGCTGGTCTGGAACTCCTGACCTCGTGATCTCCCTGCCTTCGCCTTCCTAAGTGCTGGGATTCCAGGCGTGAGCCACTGCGCCTGGCCTGCTGCATGTTTTTATACCGCCCATGAACTAAGAATGGTTTTATATTTTTAAATGGCTGGGGAAAAGAGGAAGGATATTTCATGGTAAATGAGAGTTACATGAAATTCAGATTTCAGTGTCCATAAATAAAGTTTTATTGGAACACAGCCTCACTCATTTATTTACATGTTGTCTGTCTGTGACTGCTTTCTGGTTATAGCAAAGCTGAGTAGTTGTGACAGACTGCGTGGCCACAAAGATTAAAATATCTACTATGTGGCTCTTTACAGAAAATGTTTGCCAACCCCTGACTCAGAGAAAGAGAAAATACCGTAGGAAAGAACAGTATCTGCTTACAAAAATCATGTTTCAAAATTAATAGACAAAATGGAGTTGGGTAAACTTCATATTAAAAAAACCAGAAGAAATAGTGTTAGATTCTGGATTAAGATGAAAGCATATCGATTATATAGGCATTTAGGTAAGATTTTCACAGAGATTGTGATCCTGTGGCCTCCGTAAGTTGACCAACTCTATGCTTCTTTTCATAGGCTGGCTGAACTCATGGACCTGATACTTTTCTCTTGAGAAGCAAACCAGCCCAAAAGAAAAATGGCGTTTGTTGCAACACAGGGGGCCACGGTCGTTGACCAGACCACTTTGATGAAAAAGTACCTTCAGTTCGTAGCAGCTCTCACAGATGTGAATACACGTGAGTTGATCCTTTTTGTCATTAAGAAATGTGTAAATAAGGCTGGATGCGGTGCCTCACGTCTGCAATCCCAGCACTTTGGGAGGCCGAGGCGGGTGGATCACCTGATATCAGGAGTTTCAGACTAGCCTGGCCAACGTGGTGAAACCACGTCTCTACTAAAATACAAAAATTAGCCAGGCGTGGTGGCTCACGCCTGTAGTCCCAGCTACTTGGGAGGCTAAGGCAGGAGGATCGCTTGAACCCGGAAGGCAGAGGTTGCAGTGAGCTGAGATCACACCACTGCACTCCAGCCTGGGTGACAGAGCGAGACTCCCTCTCAAAAAAAAAAGAAAAGAAAAAAAAGAAATGCATAAATATGACACATTTATCTCAGCTCAAATGTTGTGCACTTTGAGATTAATCGTAACATTAACTTTTATTCTCGTTTTCCTTTTCTCTACCTTGTAGAGAAGCAAAGTGATGAGTAATACTAGCTGGAGCCCCAAAGAGGCACGTGTGTGTGTTTGTGTGTGTGTGTATATGCTTGTCAGCGCATGCACGTGTATGCCTGGGAGTACAAATGTGTGCGACTGGTTGTAGGGAACTAGCTATGTGCCTTCTATTAGGCCATGACAGTCAAACTGATAAGATCTGATTGCTTCTCTTAAATTACTAAATCCAAGTTTTGCATTAACATAATTTCCTTAACATAATTTCAATTACCTGATGCTTGTTTTGCTGTTCACAGCTGATGAAACAAAGTTGAAAATGATGCAAGAAGTTAGTGAAAATTTTGAGGTATGAGCATTATATTTTGTATATTTCATTTTGAGGTGAATATTCTTACGCACTTTCCTGTTCCTGCTTTGTCAGTCTTTTTACTAGCAACTCAAAGATCATTGTCTTTGTTCAAGTAATTTATTATATTTCGAAACTGAAATCTGAAACTTTGTACACAGTGTTTTCCATCTTCGCGCTAGTGATAGCGAACCCCGTACCATGTTGAGGATTGTCAGTTTTGTTTTGGTTGGTTTAACAACATTTTTTCATTTTAAAATATGGTAGCTCTTATAGGCTACCATGCCTGTTGGGATGCACTCAGATTTATTCTTGTATTTTTCTTTCTTTCTTTTTTTTTTTTTTTTTTTTGAGACGGAGTTTCGCTCTTGTCGCCCAGGCTGGGGTACAGTGGCGTGATCTTGGCTCGCTGCAGCCTCTGCCTTCCGGGTTCAAGCGATTCTCCTGACTCAGCCTCCAGAGTAGCTGAGATTATAGGTGCCTTCCACCATGCCCGGGTAATTTTTGTATTTTTAGTAGAGACGGAGTTTCACCATGTTGGTCAGGCTGGCCTTGAACTCCTGACCTCAGGTGATCTACCTGCCTCAGCCTCTCAAGGTGCTGGCATTATAGGCGTGAGCCACCTCACCTGGCCTGTTTATTGTCTTTTTTGAGGCGGAGTCTGGCTGTGTCGCCCAGGCTGGAGTGCAGTGGCATGATCTTGGCTCACTGCAACCTCCGCCTCCCGGGTTCAAGCGATTCTCCTGCCTTAGCCTCCCAAGTAGTTGGGATTACAGGTGTGCACCACACCCGGCTGATTTTTTTTATTTTTAGTAGAGACGGGGTTTCACCATGTTGGCCAGCCTTTCCTTGAACTCCGACCTCAGGTGATCCTCCTGCCTTGGCCTCCCAAAGTGCTGGGATTACAGGCATGAGCCACTGTGCCCGGCCGAGATGCACTCAGATTTATGTTGTGAATTTGTTATGTTCAGGTAGTTTGATGGTGTATTCTTATGCAATGAGATCTGGATGTCATTTCTGGTTCTGCTAATTAGAACATCTGTGACCTTGATCAAGAAAGAACTTTCTCTCTTGTGGACCTCACGTCCCGCAATTTTATATTGTCCTGCATGTCCCTCAGACACTTTTTGTTTTTCTTCATTCTTTTTTCTTTTTGTCCTTTAGATTGGATAATTTCTGATCTTCTGAGAATTTTTTTGTTATCTCCAACCTGCTGGGGTTTTCTTAGAATTTCAGTTTATTTTTTGTATTGTTTTAAATTTGAGTTATTGTGGTTTCAGTTCTAGAATTTCCATTTGGTTCTTCATAGATTTCATTTATCTGCAGATTCCCCATCTTCGTTTATTAAGACCATATTCTTCTTTTATGTTTTGAACATATTTACTGTATGAGGGCTGCTTTAAAGTCTTCGAGTATTGAAGCCAATATTTGGGCTATGTGAAGGTCAATTTCTATTGGCTGTGGGCCACGTTATCCTGTTTCTTTGTCTAGTAATTTATATATTTGGAGACAAGGTCTTACTGTCATCCAGGCTGGAGTGCAGTGGTACAATTTCAGCTCACAGCAACCTCAACCTCTTGGGCTCAGGTGAGCCTTCCACTCAGCCTCTTAAGTAGCTGGGACTACAAGCATGTACTACCACGCCTGGCTAATTTTTGTATATTTTGTAGAGATGAGGTTTCACCACGTTGCCCAGGCTGGTCTCAAACTCCTGGACTCAAACAATCCACCTGCCTCAGCCTCCCAAAGTGCTGGGATTATGGATGTGAGCCACTGTGCCCAACCGTCTAGTAATTTTTTTATTGTACAGTGGACATTACTTGTGAGACATCGTAGGGACTCTAGATCCTGTTATCTCTCTCTGAAGAATGTCGACGTTTTGTCGTAGTAGGCAGTTCAGTTACCAGTTGATCCCACTGAATTTGCATAGGCTTGGTTTTATGTTTTGGGGAGGATCTGTGGATAGCCCAGGGTATTTCTCAGGTCTCTAACTTGGTGGGATTCAACCTCCAAATTCTGCCTGTGGATCTCATCAGAGGTTGATTTTAGGCTTTGTTGGGGTTGGTCTAGAATAGGCCTTATTCTAGGACATGGTCTAGCTGGATGTGTGAGGTCTGGGATGTTATTAAGATGTTAAGTAGGTCTTTGCATTCTGGCTAGGCTTGAAATCCAGCATCCTCTAACATTGCTAGATGTATGGTATCTTCATTCATCTTGCAATTTTTTTTTTTTTTTTTTTGAGGGTCTCCCTCTGTCACCCAGGCTGGAGTACAGTGGTGTGGTCATAGCTCACTGCAGTCTCAACTTCCTGGGCCCACCTCAGCCTCTGGAGTAGCTGGGACCACAGATGTGCACCACCATGCCCCACTAATTTTTGTATTTTTAGTAGAGATGGGGTTTTGCCATGTTGCCCAGGCTGGTCACGAACTCCTGACCTCAAGCGATCCACCCACTCAGCCTCCCAAAATGCTAGGATTACAAACGTGAGCCACCACGCCCAGCCGCATCTCTCAGTCTTACAGCAGGTACACTGTGGTGAGCTTCAGGCAGTGTCACCCTGTGTGTGTGCAGTCCAGCCCTCAGCTAGCCTCACTGGAGACACTCCCCATTCCCCTGCTCTGTGGTTTGCTTTTCTCTGGTGCTGTGCCCTGCAGATTCCAGCCACTTTAGCTCTCCTGAACACTGAGGATTTTACTCCTCAGCTCAGCAGGCCCTGACCCCTGCTTGGACCCAGCTTGCTGAACCCCAGTTGGAAAATTGTACCTAGGCAGAGAGCCATGGTGGTCATGGGGCTCAGCATGTAAATTTCTCTTCTCTTGGAAGTCATGCTCTGTTACTGGCCCTAATCCAATACCTGAAAAAAGTTATCTCGTATTTTGCCCAACTTTTTGGTTCACCTGGGTACCAGTTAGTCTCATAGACAGATGAGAAAGTCACATTTGTTACTTATTTTTGTCACATCAGATGAGTAATGTGCTGATATCATAACAAGGTTTGAGGGAGGCACGTCTCACACATGAGCTTGAAACCCCAATCATCACACTTACAAACTACAAAAGGATCACGTTTCCGATTTCTATTGTTTATTTGATTAAAAAAAATTTTAAGAGACAGGGTCTTGTTGTACAGTGGTGCAGTCACAGCTCACTGCAGCCTTGAACTCCTGGGCTCAAGTGGTCCTCCTGTGTAGTTGATATTACAGGTGCGAGACACTATGCTTGGCTAATTTTTCTTTTTTTTTTTTTAGAGACAGGGTCTTGCTATGTTGCCCAGTCTGGTCGAACTCTGGGCTCAAGCGATCCTCCTGCTTTGGCTTCCCAAGGTGCTGGTATTACAGGTGTAACCCACTGCGCCCAGCCAACATTTCTTTTTTTTAATATGAGAATAATAATCAAAGAACAATAGAGAAAATATTCCCTATCTTCTGTAAGGTCTTTTGTATTAATAAACATTAAATACATGCTAGTGGGGTTGAATTAAATACCCTACTATTTGTAGTAATGGATAGTATTTTAGCTTTTTAATAGACATTTTTAAGGACTTGTTGCCTTGAGCTGAGCTAGAAAAAAAAACGAAATGTTTAGAGATCTAGCTAAAGAGCTTGCTTTTCTGCCCAAGCTGCTAAAACGAGCTGTTTAAAATATATATATATAAAGAGGTGAGAGGCAGAAGAGGATATGCCTGCATTCTGCATTTTATTGGAAGAACTGATCTGAGAGAACCATAGTTCTGGCAGGTTTGTTGGAGAGGCTGAAATCATAGACAGTCTGTGAACCTGCAGGAACAAGCCGGTGAGTCAGGGCACCGACTATGGACATACGGCTATCTGGATTAAATATCTGTAAATATCTGACCCTTCTGAGGTTTTGAGACTTTATTCTTCTTTTTAGTATTTGCAGTTAGCAGGTTACCTCCTTCCTGGCTTTTGGTCTCAGATGCATTGATTAACAACTAAAAGTTAGTGGGGCAAGTCTGGATGTGGTGGCTGATGCCTGTAATCCCAGCACTTTGGGAGGCCGAGGCGGGTGGATCACTTGAGGCCAGGAGTTCAAGACCAACCTGGCCAACATGGTGAAACTCTGTCTCTACTCCAAATACAAAAATCTAGCTGAGCATGGTGGCACATGCCTGGCCTGTAGTCCCAGCTACTCGGAAGGCTGAGGCAGAGAATCACTTGAACCTGGGAGGTAGAGGTTGCAATGAGTGGAGATCATGCCACTGCACTCCAGCCTGGGCAACAGTATATATATCTATATATATCCATGTATATGTATCTATGCGAGGCAGTATAGTTAGGGCTTTTCCAAGTAATGACTTTTGCAATCTGTATATCAACATTTACCTTAAGTGAAATTCAGATGACTGAATTCTTCAAAGAATTAAATACTAGAATGACCATCAAGAAGCAGTTCTCTAAATTGCTACTGTGCAGAAAAATGTCTACATGAAGTGAGTGACATTTAAAAACTCCCAGTGATTTCAGGAGTCTTACAGGTTCATTATTAAATGGGCCATCTTTCAAGACAAAATAAACCCTCAGGTTAAGAATCACATGAACAATTTATCTGGATCAAAAAGCTGGTGGCTGAGTTGAGATACTTGCAGAATAACCAGGCAGCTTGTTGAATGAATCTTTTTTTAATTATAAAAAATTTTTTTTAGAGACAGCGTCTCGCTATGGAGTATAGTACCTATTCACAGGCACCATCATAGCATACCACAGCATTGAACTCCTGGCCTCAAATGATGTTCCTGCTTCAGCCCGAGTAGCAGGGACTACAGGCGTGCACCACCATGCCCAGCTTGAGTGAATCTTTCTAACTGGAGAAATTCTCTTTTTTTTTTAGACATGGTCTTGTTATGTTGCCCCAGCTGGTCTTGAACTCCTGGGCCCAAGCAATAGTCCCACCTTGTCCTCCTAAATAAAGTGCTAGGATTACAGGTGTGAGTCACTGTGCCCAGCCCTACTAGAGACATTTGAAATGCAGATATTTGAAAGCTGTATAATTAGTAGTTAATATGGACTTACAGGCAAATATGTTTGACTTCTTGATAACCTGGCAGTTAGTTCAGTGTTCCAGCATGAATCTTCTCCCTCTTTTCCTTGAATCCTTGATTGTGGGTGTTTCATAAAAAGTCTTAACCTTTAGGGGTGAAAGGTGCCAAACACAGTTCCTCTGCCCGACAAATGCACTGTCTGCTTGAAGAGAAGCTATTTGATTCCTGCACAGCTTCTGGGGCCGCCTCCCATACAGTGTTCTGTGTGAGTGGAGGCCCCAGAAATCTGCACCGAGTTGACCCAGGAGACAGGTGCTCAGGTGTGTTAGCTGGGCGTGGTGGTGGGCTCTGTAATCCCAGCTACTCCGGAGGCTGAGGCAGGAGAATCACTTGAACCTGGAGGCGGAGGTTGCAGTGAGCCGAGATTGTGCCATTGCACTCCAGCCTGGTGACAAGAGTGAAACTCCATCTCAAAAAAAAAAAAAAAACAAAAAAAAAACAAAAACACCGTAGTGGTTTTCTTTCCTTGCTCCATACTGCTTTCTGATTTTTGACTGTTTCACTGTCCTTCCTTTATAGACACCTCTTCTGAAATTACATTATATGATAGACAACTCCAGATCTTTCTCTTCAGCCTCACATTTAACTGCCCAGGTGTCTGGTCTCAGCAGCTTGTCAGACTCCTGATAGTAACAGTTGAACTCCAGGACAGGTGCGGTGGCTCACGCCTGTAATCCCAACACTTTGGGAGGCTGAGGCGGCAGATCACGAGGTCAGGAGATCGAGACCATCTTGGCTAACACGGTGAAACCCCATCTCTACCAAAAATACAAAAAATTAGCCAGGCGTGGTGGTGGGCGCCTGTAGTCCCAGCTACTCGGGAGGCTGAGGCAGGAGAATGGCGTGAACCCAGGAGGCAGAGCTTGCAGTGAGCCGAGATCACGCCACTGTACTCCAGCCTGGGTGACAGAGCGAGACTCCGTCTCAAAAAAAAAAAAAAAAAAGGTTGAACTCCAGGCCAGGTGTGGTGGCTCATGCCTGTAATTCCAGCACTTTGGGAGGCCAAGGCAGGTGGATCACCTGAGATGAGGAGTTCAAGACCAGCCTGACCAACATGGTGAAACCCTATCTCCACTTAAAAAAAAAAAAAGTTAGCCAGGTGTGGTGGCGCATGCCTGTAGTCCCAGCTACTCGAGAGGCTGAGGCAGGAGAATCACTTGGATCCTGGAGGCAGAGTTTGCAGTGAGCCAAGATCACGCCATTGCACTCCAGCCTGGGGGACAGAGTAAGACTCCGTCTCAAAAAAAAACTTAAAAGTTGAACTCCTTTGTTTTATGCTTCCTTCTCCATCATGCTGAACTCTGTTGATATGCCTTTTACACGTGCTTTCTCTTGATTTCGTGGCTTTGCATGTGATTTTCTTAGAATCTTCTTTTCTACCTTTTCATGGGTAGCCCTTACTTGCCTTTCAAGTTTTAGTGTAAATGTCACTTCTTCAGGGAGGTGTCCTCCGCCCTTGGTTACATTTAGTAAATGATGTCTCACAGTTATATGTTCCCTTAGTTGTTAGCATATCCCCCCTCATGGTTCTGTATCCTTAGTCTTTTTGTTTGATATCTGTCTCCCTTCTGCTGCTGCCTCCCCCATCTCTGAGGGCATGAATATTATGTGTTCTGTTCATTATTTTATCCCTTTTGAGCACATGATAGGAGTTTAGTAAATATTTGTTGAATGAATAAGTGAAGCATTAAACAAGAAAAAGGATTTGGGTGTTAGATATACTTGATTTGAATCCACTTCCAAAACTTTACCTTTTTTTTTTTTTTTTTTTTGATATGAGGTCTTGCTATATTGCCCAGGCTGGCCTCCAATTCCTGGGCTCCAGTGATCCTCCCACTTCAGCCTCCTGAGTAGCTGGGACTACAGACCAGCCAGTGTGCCCATTTTCAAAACTTAACCTCTTAGATCCTCTTTCCTTATCTGTGAAATGGAGGTAATACCTATCTTAGAGATAATACCCATCTCAGACTAAATGAGAAAGACTAAAAGGCACACAACACAGTATTTGACGTGTAAGCGCTCTGTAAATAACAACACAACACTTCCGAGCATTTCCTGTAGGCAGGGTTAGAAACTTCATAAACTTTGCATATATTAACTCATGCAGTCTTCACAATAGTCCTATAAGGAAGGCGGGAAATAATATCCCCAGAGAGTTTGGGTAACTGTCCAAAGTTTCTACTTCCTAAGTGGGACCCAGAAACTGCCCTAGTATCTTCATGCTATAGTTTTATTTCCTATTCTCCTTTTTTTTTTTTTTTTTTTTTTTAAATAGAGACAGGATCTCATGCTGTTGCCCAGGCTGGAGTGCAATGGCACCATCATAGCTCACTGCTGCCTTGAACTCCCAGTCTGAAGTGATCCTTTTATTTCAGCCCTCTGAGTAGCTAAGACCACAGCACAGGCACGTGCCACAATGCCCAGCTTTTTTAAAAAATTTTTTTGTAGAGATGGAGTCTTGCTCTGTTGCCCAGGCTGGTCTTGAACTTCTGGGCTCAAGGGATCCTCCTGCCTCAGCCTCCTGAAGTGGTGGGATTACAGGCATGAGCTACAGTGCCCGGCCCTTCCTATTCTTTTGAAATCAGTACTAGGATCAGTAATGGATTAGATTAGATTATAATGTAATTAGTATACATCTAATTAGTACATAATGAATATACATCTAACTAATACATTGGTTTGCTCAGGCTCTTCATTTTCCAGATCAAGAAACTGAGACCTAGAAGCTAAATAACTTCATAGAGGTTTCATACTTAGATCGTGGCAGAGACAAGCTAGTACGGGTTCCAGGTTCAGCATTTTCCAAAGGATTGGTATTTCTAATTTTAATAGGAAAAGTTAGCACTTAGTTCTCCTGAATTGGATTTCAGAAATACAATCATCCTAATTTAAAATTATGTTATTACTAAATAATACAAGTAGTACAAATTTGCTTTTGGCTAAAATGTTTTATATTCCTTTGCAGTTATTATAATGTGTGAATTTGAAATGAAAATACATACACATAACTGAATGGGGTCTTTTATTTTTGCACAATTAGAATGTCACGTCATCTCCTCAGTATTCTACATTCCTAGAACATATCATCCCTCGATTCCTTACATTTCTTCAAGATGGAGAAGTTCAGTTTCTTCAGGAGAAGCCAGCACAGGTAATGTAAAAAAATACCATGAGAAGACAAGGGTGCTGTGGGATTGTGACCAGTTACGATTTAACTCAGAAAACTTACGGTTCCACTTAAAAATGAAAGAGGTTTTGTCATATAAGGATAACTTTGTTCAAGACCGCTGCCTCAGTTACATGTCTTGGTTTGATTTTTGTCTGGGACGTCTCTTTTATAATTTAAATTATTCACATTTGCCAACTGATGACGTATGTGTGTACACTGTTTACTATAGACCAGTGCAAATGTATACAGAAGAAGGAATGACCCCCCCATACCTATTGCCTAACTCCAATCTTATTGTCTTATTAATGTCAGTTCTTTTTTTTTTTTTTTTTTTTAAAGACAAGGTCTCACTCTGTCACCCAGTCTGGAGTGCAGTGGTGCCATCATAGCTCACTGCAGCCTTGACTTCTTGGGCTCAGGTGATCCTCCCACCTCAGTCTCCCCCAGTAGCTGGGACTACTGGTGTGCGCCACAATGCCTGGCTAATTTTTAAAAAATTTTCTGTAGAGAATGGGGGTCTTGCTATGTTGCCCAGGCTGGTCTTGAACTCCTGAGCTCAATAGATCCTCCTTCCTCAGCCTCCCAAAATTCTGATATTACAGGTGTGAGCCACTACGCCTAGCCTAATGTCAGTTCTTATAGCTCACGGTCAATTTTGTTTTATTGACACGCCCCCAACACACTGTTCATACCTCCCTACCTTGATCATTTAGAAATAGTCCATGTATATATATATATATTTTTTTTTTTTTTTTTTTTTTTTTTTTTGGGAGACGAAGTCTCGCTCTGTCACCCAGGCTGGAGTGCAGTGGCACGAACTCAGCTCACTGCAAGCTCTGCCTCCCAGGTTCAAACAATTCTGCTGCCTCAGCCTCCCAAGCAGCTGGGATTACAGGCGCATGCCACCATGCCTGGCTAGTTTTTGTATTTTAGTAGAGACCATGTTGGCCAGGCTGGTCTCGAACTCCTGACCTCAGGTGATCCGCCCACCTCGGCCTCCCAAAGTGCTGAGACTACAGGCGTGAGCCACTGTGCCCGGCCTACCACTTTTTCTATAAATATTTCAGCATGTAGCTCTTTTTTTTTTTTTTTTTGAGATGGAGTTTCACTCTGTTGCCCAGGCTGAAGTGAAGTGGCGCAATCTTGGCTCACTGCAAGCTCCGCCTCCCAAGTAGCTGAGACTACAGGCACCTGCCACCATGCCCAGCTAATTTTTTGTACTTTTTTTTAGTAGAGACAGGGTTTCACCGTGTTAGCCAGGATGGTCTCGATCTCCTGACCTCATGATCTGCCCACCTCGTCCTCCCAAAGTGCTGGGATTACAGGCATGGGCCACCGTGCCCGGCCCAGCATGTAGCTCTTAAATATAACTTTTAAAAAACATTCCCATAATACCAGCTTATTAGTAAATAAAGTATTTTTATATCATACCAGTGCAAGACCTTACATATTTGACCTTTAGTTGTTAGCTCCACAGACAGAATCACAGAAGCTTAGTACAGCTCATGTGGTAACTAGTCCTTGGGCCCAAGGTAGTTGGCATTATGCGAGCTAATGCGAGATGGTAAGAGGAGATCCCAAACTATGTTCAGTTTGTGTTTTGCTCTTTTATCTTC
The DNA here is from genome assembly GCF_028885655.2 of Pongo abelii. NCBI lineage: Eukaryota > Metazoa > Chordata > Mammalia > Primates > Hominidae > Pongo > Pongo abelii. The sequence goes on from NC_071991.2 coordinate 8,593,404, forward strand.
AATGGACTCCATGTTCGTACACCAGCGTCCGTCTGTTGAACTTACTGATAAGCCGTGGAAGAGGAGAAATTGGCTTAGTCGATTTGGTACAGAGTTTTAGAAATACTGAAAATGATCATCTGCAGTACTTATTTTGGGTTACATTTAAGTAGTTTCTAGGACTTGTTCAAAAATTGAGTCCATTTTGTAGGATGGTGGTTCATTCCTAGTGCTGGGTGTAAACAGCTGTGTGACACTTGCAGAGTGTGAGATAATTAATTTGGAGCCCTTGGAAGTATTTTTATCCTTACATTTATTTATTTTTTCTTGCCAGCAACTGCGGAAGCTAGTACTTGAAATAATTCATAGAATACCAACCAACGAACATCTTCGTCCTCACACAAAAAATGTTTTGTCTGTGATGTTTCGCTTTTTAGAGGTAAGCTTTGAGAATTAATTCTTGTCGTATAGCCATATGTAAAACTTTCACTGATTTTTCTTATGGTAAATTTCAGCATTATACAACTGTTTTATCTTTCGCCCAAATTCCAAGTCACATGAGTAAAAATTTTTCTTAATGTCCCTTTTCCCCCATTTCCTCCACTCAGAAAGATTACTTAATTAAAAATCATTGTTTGAGTTATGAGGAATTGGCCAGACGTAGTAGGTACCTTTGAAATGGTTGCGGACGGTGAGCTGGGTGCTGGCCCACAGATGCCCAGTGAGTGGCTCACTTGCATTGTTCTTTCTGTGTGTATCTCCAGTGTGGCGCATCCCACCTAGTACATGCTCATAAAGAGTATCTCACATCCTTGGGGTGAATCCATCTGGTACCTCCAAAACTGTTTTCTTGCTTCTCTTAGTTTTTCTTTTTTTTTGAGATGAAGTCTTGGCCCAGTCTGGAGTGCAGTGGTGTGATCTTGGCTCACTGCATCCTCCACCTCCCGGGTTCAAGGGATTCTCTTGCCTCAACCTCCCAAGTAGCTGGGATTACAGGCCCGTGCCACCATGCCTAGCTGATTTTTGTATTTTTAGTAGAGACTGGGTTTCCCCATGTTGGTCAGGCTTGTCTTGAACTCCTGACCTCGTGATCCACCCGCTTTGGCCTCCCAGAGTGCTCGGATTACAGGCGTGAGCCACCTCGCCCGGCCCTCTTAATCTTGATGCAGTTAGATTTCAGTCGTGTTTCTGGGCCCCCTGGAAAGATGAGCTTGGATTCAGTCTTGGCTGGAGCGCTTTGTTGCTGTGTCATGTCAGCCACATTGCTTAACCCCTGAGATTTCGCTCCCTCACAGGTCAAATGTAGATGGAACCCCGTCCTCACAGAGCATTTGTAAGGTGCTTAGCACAGGGTCCAGTCCTTGGCACTTGCTCAATAATTCTTTACTGGTCTTTTCACAATATTGTCTAACAATGGAAAGTGTCATTTGGGCCATGAAGTCCTTAGCTCCTGGTGCCACTTGCCACGAAGGCCAGTGAAGCCCCTGTCCAGGTTACTCATGCAGAGCTGGCTGGTGGGATTCCCTTCTGGTGGCACACTGAAGCTTTCTGTCTGGGACAACTGTGTTCTGTGAACTGATGAATTTTCGGCAAATCCGATAGTTGGTTGATGGAAAGTGTGTGTGCAGAAACTGCTTAGAAAATTAGCCTTTAAAGCGAGTCGTCAGAAGTATAACTTTCTTTAAATGCTTTTTTTTTAGACAGAAAATGAAGAAAATGTTCTTATTTGTCTAAGGATAATTATTGAGCTACACAAACAGTTCAGGCCACCGATCACACAAGAAGTAAGTTGTTTAAAATCCTTATAGCATTTATGAAGTGTGTCAGCATGTTCCTTCTGTGAAATTTTTTGCTCAAAGTTGGCTGAACACATACTGTTTTCAAGTGTAGAAATACAGCCTAAGTTTGGGGCAATTCTTTATGAGTTTAACAGTGACTTAAAAAAATGTTTGTATCAATACTTTGCTAAATTGGTTCAGTAGTTGAAGTGTATTAAATGACGAAACTGACAGGTTATTTGGGCTGTTCTGGTATTTACGCGTATGATGTACAAGTCATTGTATGTTGTACAGAGATTAAGATGTGGGCTCTGAAGCCAGAGCCGGGTTTGAATCTCACCTCTGCAATTCAGTAGCTGTGTGACATTGGTTAAGTTTGTAACCTTTCGGAGATTTTTCTGTAAAATGACAATAATCATAGTATGTCCTTAAAATGTCATTTGAGGAATTAGACATAAAGTTTAAAGTTCTTAGCATAGTGATTGGCATCTATCTATACAGTAAGCAGCAAGTATACATTTACCATAATTATATCTTCTCTGATGATAACCTAAATAAGTGCCTGTTAAATTATTTATTAAAATTAAAAATTATTTATTGAATTAAATTACTTAGAAATTAAAAGCATAAAGATGAAATAGATTCCTACCATCTCAAAAACAGGATTTTATGTCTTGGTGATTTTCTTTCCTTTTCTTTTTTTTTTTTTTTTTTTTTTTTTTTTAGATGAGTCTTCCTCTGTCGCTCAGGCTGGAGTGCAGTGGTGCAATCTCGGCTCACTGCAACCTCCGCCTCCCGGATTCAAGCAATTCTCCTGTCTCAGCCTCCCCGAGTAGCTGGGACTACAGGCTTATGCCACCACACCCAGCTAATTTTTTTTTTTTTTTTTTTGTATTTTTAGTAGAGATGGGGTTTCACCATGTTGCCAGGCTGGTCTATAACTCCTGACCTCGTGTGATCCGCCCGCCTCAGCCTCCCAAAGTGCTGGGATTACAGGCATGAACTGCTGTGCCCGGCCTTTTCTTTCCTTTTTCTCACCTTAATGTTTTTGTATATTTTCTACATAATTGTGGTAATACTGTATGTAACATCTTATAGCTTGATCATGTTAAGTGTAAGCATTTTCACAGTCATAAAAATTCTGTATACGATTTTTTAAAAAATTTTTGTAGAGACAGAGTCTGTCTGTGTTGCCCAGGCTGGTCTCAAAACTCCTGGCCTCAAGTGATCCTCTAGTCTCGGCCTCCCAAAGCGTCAGGATTGTAGGCATGAGCCACTGTGTCCATCCACAATTATTTTTTAATGGGTACATAGTATTCTTTCTTATGGGTGTCCTTATTTTTGGATATTGAAGGTATTTCAAATTTCTTATTTTAATGGTTATTATGGAATACCTTTGTTTACGGTTGAAATTATTTCATAGACTAGCTTTGTAGGAGAATTACCAAGGCAAAGGCATTAAAGTTTTAATGCCCCTGTGTTAAACTGATTTCTAGGAAGGTTTCAGTAGTTTATGGCCCCACAGTATATGAGAGTCTTTCTCTCATTCCATCTTATCAGGCATTGTGTATTACTATTTTTTGAAAGGCAAAAACTGGCATTTATTTTAATTTTCAACTCTTTGCTCTTCCTAAATCAGAAACTTTTCTGTTTATCAGTCCTTTATATTTACTTATTTTTTTGTTTGTTCACATCCATTGCCTATTTGTATCTTGAGCCCACCATTTTTCTTACCTCTCTTATGAGTTCTTATGTAGTAAGACAATTACAACTTTTCTTATTTATTATAGGTATTCTCTGTTTATGAATATCTTCCTATAATGAAACTGTCTGCTTTTTTTAGATTCATCATTTTCTGGATTTTGTGAAACAGATTTACAAGGAGCTTCCAAAAGTAGTGGTATGTTTTTACTTTGGTTTTAATTAGTGACATTTGTTTATACTTCCTTATTCCAAAAAGACTTTAGAACAGTTGGGTTGGAGAAATAGTGTGTGGGGAAGGGTTACTATTTTAGAATGGGGAATGTTTAGTAATGGTTAAAAGCTAGGTTGATAAGTCAGCCATTCAAAAAAATAGCTTTTTTAGTTTCTGTGTTTCACTTAAGTACTTTTTTTATACATAAAGGCAATATATTTTTATTGTAGAAATTTTGGAAAAAAAATAATTGTCATAATTCATTTACTTGTAAGCAACCATTGACATGGAGGTTTTGCTTTTGGTTTTTACTTTGTGCATTTTAAAGACGGTTGAGTTTACAGGCTTGAAGACTTTTTGGGGAGGTGGTGTATATTTTCAGTTTTTTTTTAAATTTTACTAACTTTTTTTCGATCTCATTAAGAACTCTTTATAAGCAGTGCCAGAATATACAGGTTTGTGGAGTAGAGGAGGAAAATCTCCTCATCTCCTTCCTTTTAGAAGTAAACACTCTTGCCAGTTTGGAATAGCTTCTTCCAGACTGTTCTTCTGGGAATCATAATTCTTTTTTTTTTTTTTGGCTGGGGGTGCTGGGGGGACAGGGTCTCTGTCTGCCCAGGCTGGAGTATAGTGGCACAATCTCTGCTCACTGCAGCCTCCACCTTCTGAGTTCAAGCAGTTCTCCTGCCTCAGCCTCCCAAGTAGCTGGGATTACAGGCGTGCGGCACCCCACCCAGCTAATTTTGTATTTTTAGTAGAGACGGGGTTTCACCATGTTGGTCAGGCTGGTCTTGAACTCCTGACCTCAGATGATCCACCCACCTCAGCCCCCCAGAGTGCTGGGATTACAGGCGTGAGCCACTGCACCCAGCCTAAAGATTTCTTTTTTAATCTTTAAAAAATTTTTAAATTGATATAGGATAAAATTGACTCTTTTTGGCATTTAAAGGATTTCAGTCTGGGGAGAATGTATAAAACTTAAAATTAGTGACTTTGAGGTGTCAAGTCCTGCCACCTGCCCTGCTGTCAAAGCCCGAGCGCTGCTTTTCATAGGCAGCTGCCTTGTTGAACGTGAACCCCCAAATCCACTGGGAGCAAAGGTTGGCAGTGAGGTCCTGGCTTTTTAAAATGTCCTGTGTTTTGGCCAGGTGCAGTGGCTCACCCCTGCAATCCCAGTACTTTGGGAGGCCTAGGTGGGTGGATCACCTGATGCTGAGAGTTTGAGACCAGTTTGGCCAACATGGTGAAATCCAGTCTCTACTAAAAATACAAAAATTAGCCAAGCATGGTGGTGCGTACCTGTAATCCCAGCTACTTGGGAGGCTAAGGCGGGAGAATCATTTGAACCCAGGAGGTGGAAAGTTGCTGTGAGCCAAGATCATACCACTGCATTCCAGCCTGGGCGACAGAGCGAGAGACTGTCTCAAGAAAAAAAAAATGTCCTGTGTTTTGCTTGTTCCCTCTTTGATCTCTATTTAGAGAGTGAAAAATTAATCAGTGGGGACTGCCAGCTCGTAGTTTCTTCCCAAGAGGAATGGAGTGCTTTCTTTCCTGCCTCACTGTGGTAGGAAGGTAATATGGTTTGTATTTAATCATTTATTAGCCAGGGAAAAAAAGAGTAGAAAATACTTTTAGGCAAGCTTTTGTCTTCTGTTGTTGAAGATGGAGAACATGGTCCCTGTCGTGTTATCTTTATGGTCCTATGGGAAAAGTAAATATCTAGTGTGTGTTGGTTTAGGCTTTAATGGGCATTGGAAAATGAATGGCTGAGCCCAAATACTGTGGAGTTGGTGCAGCATAAAAATGTAGAACACGCTGTTCTTTTCCACCAAAAAGTCAAGTGTTTTTTTGCTTTTTTTTTTTTTTGGAATGAATATTGGGTTTGACTTTAGGAAAAAATATTTTTATGACTTTTATGTAGAACCGCTACTTTGAGAACCCTCAAGTGATCCCCGAGAACACAGTGCCTCCCCCAGAAATGGTTGGTATGATAACAACGATTGCTGTGAAAGTCAACCCGGAGCGTGAAGACAGTGAGACTCGAACAGTAAGTGTTTTGCTAACTGAGTTATTTCTACCAGTGGCTCTTGTAGTTTCAGATACTGGCCTGTTAAACCATTTTTTTTCTTTTTTTTTTCTCTTAAATACGTGGAGGCATTTAAGACAAATGTGTGTGCCTGGCAAAGCATCACTGGTCCTTCTCTGCAGTCTGGGAGGGGTGAAAGTGACCTGTCGGGTGTCATTGATGCCAGGCTAGAAAGATAAGGTTGTTGTTGAAACCCAGGATCACCCTGCTGGGAAGAGCAGCAGACCAGGTGTGGGATGTCTGTTCTGTCCCTTAGCTTTGAGTCTTTTGACATTAATAAAGTCTCTTAAACTATAGATAAAAGTATATAGCTCAGTGACTGAGAGTGTGGGCTCTAGGATAGAGAGCTCCAGTACAATGTCCCGGCCCCACTGGGGTTTTCTGACTCCAGGAAAGTTAATGAACCTGCGTTCTGACCTTATTTTTCCTCTCGTTATCTGAAAAACCTGTCTCACGGACTTTGTGAAGGTAATGCTGGCATGGTCCGCAGGTAATGTATCGTATATTTGTGGTGTCTGCCACATAGGTAACATGTTTTGAGCACTTACTATGACAATTTTTGTGATTGAATTAATATTATCCATGTTTGTTTTTCTGAAATGGTTGTGCAGAGTGTTTCAGTTGTGCTAGGATGAACAAGAAACTTTGAGTAAAGCTTTCCTCCTTTCGTTGTTCTTAATTAGAAATTTGTTTTCTGAGTATCATTCCTTTGTATTTTCTTTTTTCCTTGTCTGTTCGTATGCATTGCTCATCTGTATTTTGAGCCTGACATTTTCCTTGTTCCATGAGTCCTTATATATTAGGACTGTTGAACTTTTCTATATTGTAAGCATTTTCTGTTTATAAATATCTTTGAATAAAACTGCTGGGTAAATTGTACTTTGTGCTGTTCTTTTAAATAAGTATGATCATAGGTATTCATTTTAAAAATTTCTCAGGTGATTTGAATCTCCAAGTTTGGACATAGTTTCCTGAAGTTTTTACAAATGATTATGTAGAAAAACCTTTAGGCCGGGCACGGTGGCACACACCTGTAATCCCAGCACTTCGGGAGACCGAGGTGGGCAGATCACCTGAGGTCAGGAGTTTGAGACCAGCCTGGCCAACATGGCAAAACCACATCTCTACTAAAAAACACAAAAATTAGCTGGGCATGGTGGTTCATGCCTGTAATCCCAGCTACTCGGGAGGCTGAGGCAGGAGAATCACTTGAACCCAGGAGGGGGACGCTGTAGTCAGCCAAGATCGCACCACTGCATTCCAGCCTGGTTACAAGAGCAAGACTCCACCTCAAAAAAAAAAAAAAAAAAAAAAGAAAACTTTCATATTGAATTGTATTAAATGATAGTGCTGCATACTTTGTTTTCAACGTAGTTTGGATCTTTCATCACAAATATTTACAGAGAGGTGTCACTGTTTTCCGTTCTCTCTCTTTCAGTGGGTGATGCTCAATGGGCACTGGTGGGGGGCTATTTTAAATGCCACAATGGTAACCTGGGTCCTACCCATTTCTGTCTTCCAGCATTCCATCATTCCGAGGGGCTCACTTTCTCTGAAAGTATTGGCAGAATTGCCCATTATTGTGGTTTTAATGTATCAGGTATGTGTATTGCTCATTAGTCTCTTGGGTTTTGGGCTTCTTATAACAAAACTGACATCTGGGGCAAAAAGATGTGTATAATACACACATGTTAAATAACGTGATGATTCTTCGGTATGCCAAATTTTGTTGCCATAGCAAAGTGTCGATGTATGAAAATCTGGTATGTTTGCTTTTAGCTCTACAAACTGAACATCCACAATGTTGTTGCTGAGTTTGTGCCCTTGATCATGAACACCATTGCCATTCAGGTGTCTGCACAAGCCAGGTGAGGCGTCACTGTAGCCGGCTGCCACAGTGCCTGGATTCCAAGTAAAAATACACTTGCTGTTGTCATTCTTAAGGCATGAAAATTATGAGTGATAAAATTTTGGTAAAATTATATGCACTGTTGACTTTCTGCACCTGTGTTTCAGGGATGACAGTTGTAGCTATTTTCGTTCTTAATTTGGAAAGATGAGATAATAGCTCATATTCTGGTGTGTTGTAAATTAAAAACGTCATCAGGCATTACCGTGCTCAATGACAGCTATGGCATGTCCAAGCCTTGCTCACCTTCAAGCCTTTATTCTTGCTGATTGTTCAGCTTGAGTGCTAGAATGTTCTTTACACCCTCAGTTCCCCATCAGCCTTCATCTCCAGATAGGCTGTGTTCATCCTTTGAAGCCTCTTGGTGAAGCCTTTTCTCAAACCTAAGGACGTTCCTCCTGAGACTGTCTTCATGCACCCTCCTGACTTGGAGCCTGTCTGGCTGTGTCATTTGAGGGCAGGATCTGAGGAGGAATCCTCTTTGGCCATCGCCACGGCCCTAGTTGGGGTCTTGCGCTGAGCAGATGTTACACGAATTCTTTCTGCGGATTGAGTAGACCGGCCTGGCACTGGCTTTGTGGGATTCACATTGTAACTGCTGTGGAATGGGCTGGAGAACTGGTTGGTGTGTTCCCTTAAAACTTTTATGTTATTTGGAATTGCACGAAAAGTGTAGACACCTTTGCTATTGTTGCTGTGTTGTTTGGGTCTGTGTGGAAATCAATCTTTTGGGTTTAGTAATGGTTACAGGCTTTTAATTAATACTAACATTACTCAAAATTGAGAGGTAATATTTTTGTTCTCTTCTTATTCAGGCAACATAAGCTTTACAACAAGGAGTTGTATGCTGACTTCATTGCTGCTCAGATTAAAACATTGTCATTTTTAGCTTACATCATCAGGATTTACCAGGTAAGGTCATTGACTTTTATGTCAGGTTTATTGAGATAGTTTACATACAATAAAATTCACCTTTTGTGGGTGTACAGTTCTAGGAATTGACAAATGTTGGTAATCATTACTGACACATCGAAATACCGTACATTTCCATCAACCTCCAGAATTCCATTGTTATATATTTGTTGTCAGTTTCATCCCACCACCTCTATTCCTTGGCATACACGCCGATTTATTTGGTCCCCATAGTTTTATCCTTTCTAGAATGTCATCTAAGTGGAAATGTCCAGTGTCTAGTCTCTGCAACCTTTTGAGTCTGGCTTCTTTCACTTAGCAATAATGTGGAGATAGGACCTTGTTTTACTGATTACTCTTTATTGCTGTGTAGTTGTCTTTGCTTGGCAGCCTTAACAAAAATCCCATAGGCTAGGTTGCTTACACAGCAGCAGTTGTCTCACAGTTCTGGAGGCTGGAAGTCTGAGATCAAGGTTCTGGTTTCTGGTGAGGGCTTTCTTCCTGCCTTGCAGACAGCTGCCTTCTGCTGTGTCCTCCCAATGGCGAACAGAGAGGGAGAGTTCTCTCCTCTTACACGGCCACATTCCTGCTGGATAATGGCTGCAGCCCCATGACCTCACTGAGCTTTCATCCCCTCATGAAGACTTTGTGTCCAGATACAGTCACATTTGCAGTTAGGGCTTTCACATGGGAATTTTAAGGGGATGCAGCTCAATCCACAGCAGTAGAATCCCGTTGTGTGGATGTATCATGGTGTGTGTTTATCCATTCACCAATTGATGAGTATTTAGATTATTTCTGATGTTTTTAAAAACAGCTTTATTATTTACTTACTATTTTTTGAGATAGAATCTCACTCTTGTTGCCCAGGCTAGAGTGCAGTGGCACAATCTCAACTCACTGTAGCCTCTGCCTCACTGGTTCAAGCTATTCTTGTGCCTCAGCCACTTGAGTAGCTAGGATTACTGGCGTGCACTACCATGACTGGCTAATTTTTGTATTTTTTGTAGAGGTGAGGTTTGGCCATGTTGCCCAGGCTGGTCTTGAACCCCTGGCCTCAAGTGATGTGCCCACCTCAGCCCCCCCACAGTGCTGGGATTACAGGCATGAGTCAGGCCTAAAAACAGCTTTATTGAGATATAGTTTATGTATCATAAAGTTCCCCCTCTTTAAGTGTACAATTAAGTGGTTTTTAGTTTAGCCACAGATTTGTACCATTACCACCATCCAATTTTAGAATAATGTCATCACCCCAAAACGAAACTCTGTCCCATCAGCAGCCTTCCTTGACTGCGTGCTCTTGGCAACCACGAATGTACTTTCTGTCTTCATGGATTTGCCTGTTTCATTTTTGGCCATTATTAATAAAGGAGCTATACACATTTACATGCAGATTTTTGTATGGACATATTTGGTTCATTGACTCTTGCTGCTGTTAGAAGTTGTGTGTTGTGGCAGCTAGGTGTGAGAGAGATTGGAATTTAAAAGGCGTTATCAGTAAAACTGATAAAGAAGTTTTGGGTGCTTTTTTGAGGAGCCTGTGTGGTGGAGCATTATCAGTAAAACCGATGAAGTTCTGGGTGCTTTTCTGAGGAGCCTGTATGGTGGATTTTTGTTTCATTTTTTCGTGCATAGTTGTGTTCTTATTTAAATCATAAGAACTTGAAGGAAAAAATACCTTATCTCCTTTTAGTGTTTTTGAAAAGAATTCTTACATGATTGTTCTATGGTATGGAATAAATTCAGTACTAATATCTATCAATGGAATTGGGTTATAGTTTATGCTTTTTGTAAGGCTTTTATTTCAGAAAAATAAAAATTAAAGAGCTGAGTTGTTTAGAATAAAAACTACTTTTGAAAGCATTTGTAACCTTTTCCCCCTTAATTTTAATGTATATGACTAGATAATGATAGCTTACATGAAGAAAATGGAACATTTGGTGTAAAAAGTCTAAATTAGGTACCCCTTGACATTTTAGTCAGCTTGCGTTATCTTGGTGAGTGGCCTTCTGCTGACCCCGCAAAAGAAGATTGTGATTAGAGCCTGTTCTGAGTTGGCTCAAGTTGGCTCCACTGTTGTTCACAACTTACATTAATGGGATAACTAAGTAAACAAGTAATTACTTTTAAAAAATCTTACAAGCCTGGCATGGTGGCTCACGCCTATAATCCCAGCAGTCTGGGAGGCCAAGGTGGGAGGATTGCTTGAGCCCAGGAGTTGGAGGCCAGCCCGGGCAACACAGCGAGATCCTCATCTCTAAAAAGAAAATTGAAAATTAGGCATGGTGGTATGCACCCTTAGTCCCAGCTACTGAGGTGGGAGGATGGCGTGAGCCCAGGAAGTCGAGGGTCACTTGAGTCAAGCTTAGTCTTACTGATTTTTTTTTTTTTTTTTGGAGACAAGAGTCTCACTCTTTCAGGCTGGAGTGCAGTGGCTTGATCTTGCCTTACTGCAACCTTCTCCTCCCGGGTTCAAGCGATTCTTATGCCTCAGCCTCCCAAGTAGCTGGGATTACAGGTGTGTGTCACCACATCCAGCTAATTTTTGTATTTTTAGTAGAGATGGGGTTTTGCCACGTTGGCCAGGCTGGTCTCGAACTCCTGACCTCATGTGACCCACCCACCTCGGCCTCCCAAAGGTCTTACTGAATTTTTAAGAAGCTGATAACATTTGAATTTTTCTTAACACTCTCCTGTCCGTGTAACTGTGTCATCTCACTCTGTTCTTACAGGAGTTGGTGACTAAGTATTCTCAGCAGATGGTGAAAGGAATGCTGCAGTTACTTTCAAATTGTCCAGCAGAGACTGCACACCTCAGAAAGGAGCTTCTGATTGCTGCCAAACACATCCTCACCACAGAGCTGAGAAACCGTACGTCCGGCCTGTCTTGTCTTGAATGCTGATGCTAGTCCTGTGGCCATCTTTGGGGACTCAGCTGATATTGCATAGTTGTGCTGCGAGGTTTCCACGTATCCTTGCTTCCTTCATTGCTGTCTTGGGTTCATTCTTTCCCCTCTTTTCTCTCCCTCTTTGCCTCCCTGTGTTAGTCTGTTTTCACGCTGCTTATAAAGACATACCCGAGACTGGGCAATTTACAAAAAAAAGAGATTTTATGGACTTAAAATTCCATATGGCTGGGGAGGCCTCACAGTCATGGCAGAAGGCAAGGAGGAGCAAGTCACATCTTACGTGGATGGTGGCAGGCAAAGATAGAGCTTGTGCAGGGAAACTCCCCTTTTTAAAACCATCAGATCTCAGCCGGGCACGGTTCTCGTGCCTCAGCCTCCCAAGTAGCTGGAATTACAGGCACCCGCCCCCACGCCCGGTTAATTTTTTAATTTTTAGTAGAGAGGAGATTTCACCATGTTGCCCAGGCTGGTCTCGAACTCCTGACCTTAAGTGATGTGCCCACCTCAGCCTTCCAAAGTGGTGGGACTATGGGTGTGAGCCACTGCACCCGACCTCTTTCCAATACTCCTGCCATGAGTAAGAATTTTGGAGGTGTGTTGGGGACCTTTGTAGCACGAGGATTCTTGTAGATCTGCTAACAGATTAAAAATCCTTTTCAGCCCGGCGCGGTGGCTCACATCTGTAATCCCAGCACTTTGGGAGGCCGAGGCAGGCAGATCACGAGGTCAGGAGATCGAGACCATCCTGGCTAACACAGTAAAACCCCGTCTCTACTAAAAATACAAAAAATTAGCCAGGTGTGGTGGTGGGCGCCTGTAGTCCGAGCTACTCGGGAGGCTGAGGCAGGAGAATGGTGTGAACCCGCGAAGGCGGAGTTTGCAGTGAGCCGAGATTGCGCCACTGCACTCTAGCCTGGGCAACAGAGCAAGACTCTGTCTCAAAAAAAAAAAAAAAAAATCATCCTTTTCATGCTTACCATGTCACCTCCTTCCCATTGCTGTACAAGCTGGCCCCTTCTGAGGGCATAAAGCTTGGTTTTAATCAGTGTTCACAGCTGCTAGCCAGGATTGCTGGCTTCCCAAGCTGCTGCTCTCCAGGGGTTGATCACATTAGACTTTTGGGGTTCAGCTTTTAGTTTTCCCTTTTTTTAAACTCCATTTACTAGTTGGCTTGATTTTTTTTTAACAAGATATTATAGGACGCTTTATTTTGAAGCCTTTTAGTAGTTCGTGAGACTTAAATAGACGTTAGCATCACATCTCAAAGTTTTGGTGGAAAGAAACATTTAGAGAATCATGTTAAATGTTAACTGTGTGTTACAGTTAAAACGTCCACTTCAACCAACATTTTCTCTTCACCTTACTTTTTTGGCACCTGCAACGTTATCAGCTGGTAACTCATTTTCACTCATTCTGAAGAGCCAGTGGTTTGAGAAAACCTGCCATTGTAACAAGTTCAGCATTTTCCTAGAGATTCCGATTCTGGGTCATGGAGAGGATCTGGAAAGTAGTGGTCATGCAATTTCATCTCCTATCACTCCTCCCTCTGCTGGAGGTGCTCCCACCTCCCCAGCCAGTTCTCCACGTCATGGCTGAGCCCTTTGCACCCCTCTGTGCCTCCTTCGTCTTGGCCACTTCACTGCAGCCTGCCTGGCCCATTGCATCCTCTGACCTCAGAGGGGCCTGCTTGTCGCTGTTTCCATTTGGCTGCTCCTCCGTGTGCTGCCTGGCTGTGCAGTTACCTAGAGATGTGCATCTTGCACATTTCAGTGTCTGCATTTCTTTTATGCCTTTGACCCTCAATAGCTATGAGCTGGTGGTAAATGTACTTTATTTGACTTACTGCAGCTGGCTTTATGTCAGGCTTATTCCAGAACCTGAACATCCTTCGGTATGATTGTATTAATAGAGCTCCCCAGGGGAAGAGTGGACATGCTGTCGCTGCCCCATCTGCACATCCTCAGAAGCCTGAATTGTCCCTGAGTGGTGACTGGTTGTTTCTATAGAACCCTGGTTAGGTTCAGGCCTGCAAGGGTGCAGAGAATAAGTTTAGGGGTGGTTCCACCTGCAGGAATACAGCAAGAGAGCAACCCCTGTGGGGATTCTGATGAGCATCATCCAGGGAATCAGGAACCGTAACCTGGGACTCATGCCTGTGAGAACATTGTAAAAATGCCTGGACCTTTGTAATTTACATAGAGAAACATCCTTAGGTCTTCTCAATATGCTTCAGGGTAGTAAAGGGGCATTTAGGAGATCCCGTTCCCTTCTCCAAACTGGTTGGGAGGGTGGTGACAATGTTTAAGGATGGTGGGATGTGCCCACTCTAATTAAGTATTAGAGGTGGGATCTCTGCCGGGGGACACCAACCTGATTTATTCTTAATTTGAGCTCTGACCCTGAACGTGACCCTGACTGCATCTTTGACAGCAGGTGGCTGGTGTGGCCCAGCAGAGCCGCTATGTGAGACTGAAATAGCACTTGTGCCTTTCTGGTCTCCTCTCTGTCCCTTTTCAGGCCTGGGTTGCACATCAGACTGCGGGCTGGCTACTTCGAAAGCACTGTAAAGTAATTTAATGTGTGATTGGTTTTGTTAGTGATCTGTGCATTGGATGTTTGTCTTCTAGAGTTCATTCCTTGCATGGACAAGCTGTTTGATGAATCCATACTAATTGGCTCAGGATATACTGCCAGAGAGACTCTAAGGTATGAGATTAAACCAGTGATATCTGGTTGGTTAAATGCCAGGAGCATCAGTTACCAGCTCTTCATGTTACAAGTGTTTCAATGAACACTGGCTATTGGGCCTTGACACACCTGTTAGGTTAACAATTGCAGGATTTTTGTTTTTGTTTTATTTATTTATTTATTTATTTATTTATTTATTTATTTTGAGGCTGAGTCTCTACTCTGTCACCCAGGCTGGAGTATAGTGGCGCAATCTCGGCTCACTGCAACTCTGCCTCCTGGGTTCAAGCAATTCTCCCTGCCTCAGCTGCCCAAGTAGCTGGGATTACAGGTGCCTACCACCATGCCTGGCTAATTTTTGTATTTTTAGTAGAGATGGGGTTTCGCCATGTTGGCCAGGCTGGTCTTGAACTCCTGACCTCAGGTGATCTGCCCGCCTCAGCCTCCCAAAGTGCTGGGATTACAGGCGTGAGCCACTGTGCCCAGCCAAGAATTGCAGGATTTTTGGAAAGCCCTTAGATTACTTTTTGTGCTTTAGCTTAAAGGAAGAAATCAGAGTAATCATCTTGATTTAAATTTTAGGTAAAACTTTATCTGACTTTATTATTGTTTTTTGCTTTTTGTATAACGCATCTTTTTTTGTTAAAAAGAAATTTTTTTTTTTATAACCTACCAGGAAGATATAGAAGGGAAGAAAACCTTTTGGTCCTGCACAGGGAGATGGAGTAATGTTGCTAATATCTTAATGTATGTCTGTATAATCTTTGTTTGTTACACTTAAGAAAAAAAAAGTAGTTGTGGCCGGACACGGTGGCTCACACCTGTAATCCCAGCACTTTGGGAGGCCGAGGTGGGCAGATCACCTGAGGTCGGGGGTTCGAGACCAGCCTGACCAACATAAAGAAACCCCGTCTCTACTAAAAATACAAAATTAGCCAGGTGTGGTGGCGCATGCCTGTAATCCCAGCTTGTCGGGAGGCTGAGGCAGGGGAATCGCTTGAACCCAGGAGGTGGAGGTTGCAATGAGCCAAGATCATGCCATTGCAATCCGGCCTGGGCAATAAGAGTGAAACTCTGTCTCAAAAAAAAAAGTGATAATGGTTACTGTTTCTAAAGCAGAAAATTAACATTTAATCATCTTTACATTATAAAATAAATCAATATTTGTCATATTTTACTTCTAATAAGGAAGGCGTGATGGATCTTTTGAAAAATGTTTAGGATCCTTTGAATATGATACAGTTTTCTCACTGTTTTCTATAGATAATGTTATAAAATATTAAGACATTTTTTGTAACTTGGGATTGAACCTGCCTAGAATTGGACTTTAGATTACGTTACTCCTGCTCAAAGCCCTCCAGTGGCTTTCTGTAGTTCTTAGAGAAAACCCAAACTCTTGACCATAGCATTTGAGTCTCTGCGTGATTTGGCTCTGTCCACCTGTTCTACGTCTTGTGTTGGTCCTTCCTCTCTGACTTGCTGCAGCCACACTGGCCCCTGCAGCTCCCTTCTCCAAACTTTTGCAGCACGCTGCCCCCTACAGCCCCGCTCCCTGACCTGCTTCAGCCATGCTGGCCCCTACAGTTCCCCTCCCTGACCTGCTTCAGCCATGCTGGCCCCTACAGCTCCCCTCCTTGACCTGCTTCAGCCATGCTGGCCCCTTAGCTCCCCTCTCTGACCTGCTGTAGTCATGTTGGCCCCTACAGCTGCCCTCCCTGATGTGCTGCAGCCACACTGGCCCCTATAGCTTCTTGGCTACTTCAGGCAGTTACCATCTCTGGGCCTTTATCTTTCCTGTTTCTTCCATCTGGAAATTTCCCTGGATTTTTGCCTTATGGCCCGTTTTTGTCCTTAAGATCTCAACTTCAGTGCCACGTCAGAGGAACTGTCCCTGGAACCCTGTTTAAGAATAGCTCCCCCCACTGATCTTTCTCACGTGCCCTTTTCACATCTCCCCCAGCACTTACTAACTTGTGTAGCTTGTTTACTTGTGTGTTCTCTGCTGTAAGTAAGCTTCCTGAGGACAGGGGCTCTACTTGGGTCACTGAGGTGTCCCTGGCAGGCCCAGGATCTGGCACATGGCAGGTGTCCATGTGTTTAGTGAGGGAAAAAACTAGTAGCCTGAAAATTCTTACTGTATCTCTGTAAAGTGGTCATCATATATAAAGATTGATTGACCCGTCCTATTTATTTTTGAGCAACAAAACCCATTCAGTGCATGATCAAGCTGGTAGTATTCCTCCTCGGCTTAGCTGTATGTGCCAGCATCTGTTAGCAACTTTATGACATGCACAAAGTTACCCTTTTAACTTGGAAGGTAAAGATGGAGGTATCAGTACAAAACTTGAGCCCTCTTCCGTCATGTATCTGGGAGAGAGTAATGTGGTGAAAATGGGCCATGTAACTGTGCCGTCCCAGGGGTGGTGTTCCTGGGGCAGATGGTGATACCCCTGGTGGCCTGCTGCAGCAGGCATGGCCACGTGGGAAGGAGCACTAGTGGAGGTCTCTGCCCACAGGCCCCTCGCCTACAGCACGCTGGCCGACCTCGTGCACCATGTCCGCCAGCACCTGCCCCTCAGCGACCTCTCCCTCGCCGTCCAGCTCTTTGCCAAGAACATCGACGACGAGTCCCTGCCCAGCAGCATCCAGACCATGTCCTGCAAGCTCCTGCTGAACCTGGTGGACTGCATCCGTTCCAAGAGCGAGCAGGAGAGCGGCAATGGGAGAGACGTCCTGATGCGGATGCTGGAGGTACCAGCTCTTCTGAGAGTATCATCCATCCTGCACTCTATCCTATTTGTGGCTAAACTTTTTTTTTTTTTTTTTTTTTTTGAGACAGATCATGGCTCTGTTGTCTAGGCTGGAGTGCAGTGGCATGATCTCAGCTCACTGCAACCTCTGCCTCCTGGGTTCAAGTGATTCTCATGCCTCAGCCTCCCAAGTAGCTGGTATTATAGGCATGCACCATCATGCCCAACTAACATTTTGTATTTTAGTAGAGGCAGGGTTTTCCCATGTTGGCCAGGCTGGTCTCGAACTCCTGGCCTCAAGTGATCCTCTTGCCTCAGCCTCCCAGAGTGCTGGGATTACAGGCATGAGCCACCATGCCGGACTTGTGGCTAAACTTGAACCAGTGCTATAGGGGCGGCTCGATCGCTAGGCTCGATTCCAGGAGTTAGACCACCTAGGTTTAGACCCAGGCTCCGCAGATGCTTCACTTCTGTGCACCAGTTTTTTCATCTTTTCACTTGGGGTGATGATATTTGCCTCATAGGATCACTGTGGGAGTTCAATCAGGCAGCGCTTGAAAGCTCTTAGCACACTTCCTGGCAAGTAATTAGGAGAGTTATTTTCTGGGGGCATAGTACCCAAGTGCTAGACTGGCTGTGGACATCTCTGGGGAGACACCTGAGTGTGAGGGATGTGATTCCTGAGCCCCGGGGGTGGTGGCGGGGCCCTGGTGGGTTGAGGCCTGTAGTCCTGGATGAAATCCAGGCCCTGCTTGTCAGGCCAGTCACTTAGCCTTCCTGAGCCAGACTCTGCACATGCAAAACGGAGATGGTGTTGGGAGTAAATCGGCACCTTTCTTTTCCTTTACACCTGGCACAAAGGAGGTGCCCAGATGTTACCAGCCTTCCACCAGTTTTGTTGGGTTGGTGCGAAAGTAACTGCAGTTTCATCAGAAGTAATGGCAAAAACTGCAATTCCTTTGACACCAACCTCATAGAAAAGCAGCATGACTTGAGCAGCTGGTGTCAGTCCCATCTTATTTTACTGTGATCTGAGCAGTATTTGGCCTGTCGAAGAGGAATAATTCTGTCTTCCCTCTTGAATTTCTCTTCCCGTTAGGTTTTCGTTCTCAAATTCCACACAATTGCTCGGTACCAGCTCTCTGCCATTTTTAAGAAGTGTAAGCCTCAGTCAGAACTCGGAGCCGTGGAAGCAGCTCTGCCCGGGGTGCCCACTGCCCCTGCAGCTCCTGGCCCTGCTCCCTCCCCAGCCCCCGTCCCTGCCCCACCTCCACCCCCGCCCCCACCCCCGCCTGCCACCCCCGTGACCCCGGCCCCCGTGCCTCCCTTCGAGAAGCAAGGAGAAAAGGACAAGGAAGACAAGCAGACATTCCAAGTCACAGACTGTCGAAGTTTGGTCAAAACCTTGGTGTGTGGTGTCAAGACAATCACGTGGGGCATAACATCATGCAAAGCACCTGGTGGTAATTCTGCTCTTCAGTTATGTAGACAAACAATACTTTTCATAAAGTGAGTTTTATTCAGGTTAACTTAATATACTTTCTCTTTTCCAGAAGCTCAGTTCATTCCCAACAAGCAGTTACAACCCAAAGAGACACAGATTTACATCAAGCTTGTGAAATATGCAATGCAAGCTTTAGATATTTATCAGGTAAGGAAGTGCCCTCCAGCCAGGCTTTCGCATATGGAAAGTACCTCTTAGTATTAGAGGTGCTAGTGGTGGGGTGGCAGTGAGAGCTGTTAGTATTTGGATGGTCCACAGTATTTGTATACCCAGATGTGCTTTGTTCCACAACATAGCACTGCGTTTATGTGGGAATTCTTATAAGAGTCTATGTGCATTTTTGTGGGGCAGATAGTGTAAACGGAATGCAATAAAAATATAAGACTTAAGTTTACTAATTTTTTTCATGGTCTGAACACCTAGAGGTTTTTTTTTTTTTAATTTTTTGCCAAAATTAAGGTGAGAAAGGAGAATTTAAAAGGTTTTGGAGGGGGACATTTGTTATGTAATTTAAGTGCTCCATTTTAAGTATGCAGCTGATCTGGTTACGTAATGAAACATATTCAGAGAGGTTCAGTTTTAATGCTCGTGGGCGGCGTTTTTCCCCTGTATTAGGTCCAGATAGCAGGAAATGGACAGACATACATCCGCGTGGCCAACTGCCAGACTGTGAGAATGAAAGAGGAGAAGGAGGTATTGGAGCATTTCGCTGGTGTGTTCACAATGATGAACCCTTTAACGTTCAAAGAAATCTTCCAAACTACGGTCCCTTATATGGTGGAGAGAATCTCAAAAAATTATGCTCTTCAGGTATAAAACTCCTTTTTTTATGTTGTTTGAACATTACAATTCTTTGTTTATGTCTTAAATACTTTTTCATTTATTTCAGGGATTTTAAAAATAATGTAGCCAAGAATGTGCTTATAGCTCAAAATTTAAAGAAATATTAGGCCATAATGTCTTGAAACAATTCTTAAAAGATTCAAATGCTTTGGATCAGTTCCTTTCATTAGTAGAAATAAATATGTGAGCCAGGTGCGATGGCTCATGCCTGTAATCCCAGCACTTTAGGAGGCTGAGGATTGCTTGAGCCCAGGAGTTTGAGATCAGCCTGGGCAACAATGGTGAAACCCATCTCTACAAAAATACAAAAATTAGCTGGGTGTGGTGGCACACACCTGTAGTCTTAGTTACTCAGGAGGTTGAGGCAGGAGGATTGTTTGAGCCCAGGAGGTTGAGGCTGCAGTGAGCTGAGATCGCACCACTGCACTCCAGCCTGGGTGACAGAGCGAGACCCCCATCTCAAAATCTCAAAAAAAAAAAAAAAAAAGGCATTAAATGTATTTGATGATGAGGATGAAATAACAGATTACATCATTGAAGTGAACTGCCCTGCTCAGTAAACCTGTTTCATTTTTTTCCTTTGGTGGATAATTAAATTTCTTGGAGTGTGTGATACAGGCTTGGTTTTATGTTTTTTGAAAGCTTACTACTTTGTCTTAAAACTGCTTTGGAGAAGGGATTAATTTTTCACATGTGTTTCTTGTTTTGACAGATTGTTGCCAATTCCTTCTTGGCAAATCCTACTACCTCTGCTCTGTTTGCTACGATTCTGGTGGAATATCTTCTTGATCGCCTGCCAGAAATGGGCTCCAACGTGGAGCTCTCCAACCTGTACCTCAAGCTGTTTAAGCTGGTCTTTGGCTCTGTCTCCCTCTTTGCAGCTGAAAATGAACAAATGCTGAAGGTAAAGTCCATTTAATCTAAGTAGTGCTTCTGTTCAGGGTTTTGTTATTGTTGTTAGAGACAGGGCCTCATGGTGGTGCCCAGGCTGGTCAGCCTTCTGAACTCAAGCAATCCACCTGCCTTAATCTCCCCAGTTTTTGGGACTACAGGCACTCACCACTGTGAGTGTGCCTGGCTTTTTTTTTTTTTTTTTAATTCTTATTTTCACTTTTAAACAAAAACTATAGTGACTCTCTGTATTTATAAAGTACTCTTTGAAATAGTAAATATTTGCAACAAATAAGGGCCAAGTGTGAAAATCATTCCGTGTATGTCTAAGCAGTAACTAATTTGTTTATCTAGTAACTTAAAATGAAAAATCCAGAACTCTTATGGCAAGCAAGTGTGGTGGTGGTATTAGTATTGACACCACTGATTTTCTTTTTTAAACCTATTTTTTTTTTTTGGATTACACAAATAGGAGCAGATGGTTCTATTTTTAAAAATCTCAGTGATGCAAATGAACTTATTAGAAGGAAAAAAATGTCTTCACCTACCTCTCAAATATGGTGTGACAGTTCCGATTATGTTACCAAGCAGTGGTCTCACTCCTGGATGCACATTGAAGCCAATACGATGGTACCAGCTTTTCAGGAAAAAAACATCTTTATTGCCAGGTTGTTTGACAAGGAGACAGGAGACCCTGTTCTCCCGGAGCTGGGGTCTCGGGGTGGGTTTTATAGGAAGAGTAACTGTGAGGGAGACGGAAAAATGCAGTGAGGCATGATTTGATTGAGCTCTGCAGTGAGGCAGTGCTGGGCCTTTTGCTCTTAAGTTCCTATTGCAACAAAACAGGGCTCCCTTGTTCTTAATTTGGTCCTAGTTGCTTGATCCAGGTACTTGGGTTCCATCTGTGGTTAACTTTTCCTTCTAGCCCGCCCCAGAGTCACTAATCCTGTGTGCCTGGTTCACCTGCGCATGCTTGCGACTTGCAGCCTTGCGGTCTGTTGTAACTCAAATCAACTCAGATGAAGCTGAACCAGTTTGAACTGGTTCTGTGGTTACAGTTACATCAACAGTTGTCCACTTCACTCAGGTTTTGTTTTTGCTTTTTTTGTTTTTTTTGGGTTTTTTTTTTTTTGAGTCTGTCACCCAGGCTGGAGTGCAGTGGAGTGATCTTGGCTCACTCCAACCTCTGCCTCCCAGGTCAAGCAATTCTCCTGCCTCAGCTTCCCCAGTAACTGGGATTATAGGTGCATGCCACCACGTTTGGCTAATTTTTGTATTTTTAGTGGAGATGGGGTTTCACCATGTTGGCCAAGCTGGTCTCAAACTCCTGACCTCAGGTGATCCGCCCGCCTTGGCCTCTCAAAGTGCTGGGATTCCAGGTGTGAGCCACTGCGCCCGGCCTTCACTCAGGTTTTGTGTTTTCTCTGTGTTAACAGGTCTTGGCAATATGTAAATGACACATTTCAGGACTATTTCTTTCTTTTTCCCCTTTAAATAAAAAATTCTGATCAGTCTGTGCTTCTTTATTAAGAACATCTTAGAGAAGATGTCCCATCATACATTTTTATAGATGACTAATCCTATGTAATTGGATCTCATCTGTTATTTGAGTCTAGCAAATGGGTAAAACCCATCCGTAGTTATATCACTAAGAGCAGCAGGTGGTAGAATAAAAACCTTATAAAAATGCACTCCCTCTTGTGGCAAAATATCTTAATTTCTATAGAAAATTGAATATGTTAAAAGAGATGCTTTCTTGGGAAAATTTGAAGATGTAAATAAGATCTGTTCATTTGGAGTAATTGCACAGATGGTGACACAGAGCTCCAGTAACCTGTGCTTGTTTTCTTTTCACAGTTCTATGGTAATTACTTATCAACAACCTTAATTTTGTGTTAATATAGGAGAGTACTGGTCAGATGTGGTAGCTTACACCTATAATCTTATAATTCTAGCACTTTGGGAGGCTGAGGCAGGAGGATTGCTTGAGCCCAAGAGTTCAAGACCAGCCTGGGCAGCATAGTGAGACCCTATCTCTACAAAATTAATTTAAAAAAAAATTAGCTGGATGTGGTGGTGTGCACCTATAGTCCCAGCTACTCAGGAAGCCGAAGAGAGAGAGGATTGTTTGAATGAGCCCAGGAGGTTGAGGCTGCAGTGCACTTCAGCTTGGGTGACAGAGTGAGATCCTGTCTCCAAAAGAAAAGGGAAAATGCTTATTTTTAAATTTAAAGATATAAAATAATTATAATCTGTGTCCTCATAATTCATTATCCTCAAATAATTCATTTTTTGCCGGCATTAGATATGACTATGCAGAACAACAACAAAAAAGCCCAGAATAAAACCTATTGGGACAAATCGAATGTTGGAATGTGGCTGGGCATAGTGGCTCGTGCCTGTAATCCCAGCTACTCAGGTCAGGAGGCTGAGACAGGAGAATTGCTTGAACCTGGGAGGCGGAAGTTGCAGTGAGCCAAGATTGTGCCACTGACTATACTCCAGCCTGGGAGACAGAGTGAGACCCTGTCTCAAAAAAAAAAAAAAAGAAAGAAAGAAAAAGAATGTTGGAATGTTTAAGGAAAGTATTCGAGGAACATAGAACTTTTTGTCCAGAATAATACGTATAGTTTTGTAAAATAAATATATTCTGCCATATACCATAATAAATTTGGTATATATTTATATACCAAATAACTATACCAAGAATTTATGATTACTTAAATACACATGCAAAAAATTTTCATGTTAAACTTAGCATGTGACATGTCAAAACCAGGATTTGACAAAATAAAAAGTTAATATGGTTTAAAATTTTGATTAAAGCTAGTATGATCTAGTAGAGTGGTTTTTTAAAAGAAAGATTTATACAAAAATATTTTCCAATTAAGTCTTCCAAAACACTATAATCTTCAATGTCTTTTGAGATTTTTTTACACTTTGCATACATCTTATTTGATTGGTAGTACAATTTCAGTTCCTGTAGGTTACTTTATTTTTTGAGACAGAGTTTCACTCTTGTTGTCCAGGCTGGAGTGTGATGGTGCCATCTCGGCTCACCGCAACCTCTGCCTCCTGGGCTCAAGCAATTCTTTTGCCTCAGCCTCCCTAGTAGCTGGGATTACAGGCGTGCGCCACCACAGCCGGCTAATTTTGTATTTTTAGTAGAGACGGGGTGTCACTATGTTGGCCAGGCTGATCTCGTACTCCTGACCTCAGGTAATCTGCCTGCCTTGGCCTCCCAAAGTGCTGGAATTACAGGCCACAGCCACCTTGCCTGGCCCCTGTAGGTTACTTTTTGCATTTCATTTGTTACAGATACCAACATATACTTTAAGATAAACTATTTTGAGTTAAATAAAGATTGGAATGTGCTTGTTTGGTTTTTTCCCTTTGGAGTAAACACATCAGAATTGCCTCCCATTGCTGTCGGATTGCAGTGACACTTTAGAGTCAGGAGGGTATAGAACTTCCTCATTTAGATGCCACTAATCTGCGTCTTCTCCACCCTGCAGCCTCACTTGCACAAGATTGTGAACAGCTCTATGGAGCTCGCACAGACTGCCAAGGAACCCTACAACTACTTCTTGCTGCTACGGGCGCTGTTTCGCTCTATTGGTGGAGGTAGCCACGATCTCTTGTATCAGGAGTTCTTGCCTCTCCTTCCAAACCTCCTGCAAGGTCAGAGCAGTGACTTTGGTTGCCTTTTAGTCTTGTGTGTCATGTAGTCATGTGTGTAGCCACCCTGATCGCTGGGTTTCATCCTCTGTAACTGGTGAGGGTCATGGTTGGTGGGATGGGATGTGGCACATCCGCCGCCCCCCTGCCCCACTCCCCCAGCTCCGTCCTCCACTGGGACTTTGAAGGGCGCTGCCTTCAGGGATGGGCCCTTCCCTTCCCTCCTCAGCATTGAGTGGGATTTAGGTTTTAGTTGTCCTGGCTAGGGCTTGGTTGCATTTTTATAGTGTTTGGTAAGCAAGTCTAGAAAATGATTTCTAGTGGTTTAGTAAGATCAGAGGTCCCTAGACTGAAAGAGAATCAGAACAAAAAAAGAAAAACCAGGTGACAAAGTTGAGACAAAGTTGACTTACAGTTAGTTTATATTTTCATTTAGCTTCTGATTTGCATAGCCAGAATCCTGTAATTCCTGTATAATTAGGAATGCTCTCAAGGTACATAGTTAACAGGGATCTGGGTTCATTGAATGCTTATGGGGTGTGTGCTGATTGGAAACACTGTCCCAGGAATTCATTACACTTCTTGGTATGGTGAGCTTTTGGCAAGGGATTGACCCTTCTCATGTATATCCTTAACTTCCTAGAGAAGTGACATAGGCTACCCAGGAGGTAGCAGGAACATCCTTTACTGTTGACTGAAATGGCGATGAATCCGCCATGGGAGTGGCCCATAACCTGGCTCCATGTCCGGATTTAACCCTGTCTCTAGTTGATCCCTGCCCGAGCCCCTGTTCGCACAGTCTGATTTCCTCCTGGGCTCTCAGCTGTCCCCAAGGGTGTTCCTCCCTCCCGGTCTCATTCAAGCTGACCCTGTGCTGGGAACTCAGCCCCTTGCCCTCCTCTATCCTCCTCATCCTTTGGATTTGGGACCTGGTTGTGCTGCTCCGTGAGGCCATCCCTGATGGCTCCTCTTCTCCCTGAGTTCTCGTCCTTCATTCTGCCTGCCTGTGCCGCACAGGACGTGCCTTTTCTTGGGTCCACTGCCACACGCCTTTCTCTTTCTAGCCAGTCTCGGCTCTCAGTGGCACTGTCTCAGGAATGGGGTCAGTAAATCTTTAACTATCCTCGTGAGTGGTGGGGAGGTGGACTTTATCAGAAAGAGGCTCCTTGCCATTTATAATACACAAAAATTAGTTTTAAAAACTGTTTAGAGAATAGACCTCAACTGTGGTTTACTGAAAGTCTGATAGTACAACATAATTAAAAAATAATTTATGATATTAAAAGGATATAGTACTATGATTATAATTTAAATTATAATTTATAACAATTACATACGGCCTGCTGTTGCCACTCAGAAGGGGTCATGAGTGCAATTATGGGACAGATGTAACAGGGTGGATTCTAAGGGCACAGAGGTCTCCCTGCAGTTGTGCTGACGTGCACGAGAGAAGGAGGGACAGTTCTTCTGCATGTTTCACCTGGGCCCGAGTCCGGGGAGCATCTTCCCTCTCTGACGGCTGCACCCCTTTCCCTAGGGCTGAACATGCTTCAGAGTGGCCTGCACAAGCAGCACATGAAGGACCTCTTTGTGGAGCTGTGTCTCACCGTCCCCGTGCGGCTGAGCTCGCTCTTGCCGTACCTGCCCATGCTTATGGATCCCTTGGTGTCTGCACTCAATGGGTCTCAGACATTGGTCAGCCAAGGCCTCAGGACGCTGGAGCTGTGTGTGGACAACCTGCAGCCTGACTTCCTCTACGACCACATCCAGCCGGTGCGCGCAGAGCTCATGCAGGTAAGATTTTAGTGAGGTTGTTAGCTGGCTGCTTCCCTGGAAGCAGTGGGCCGTCATTGGGCTCTCTATACTCAAGAGTGGGCTCTCTGCAAGATGGACCGGTGCAGCTCTCTGCTTACTTCATCTTCGTGAGTCTTCTGGTGGATTGAAATATGTAAAGAAGGCCGGGCATGGTGTCTCCTGACTGTAATCCCAGCACTTTGGGAGGCCTAGGAGGGTGGATCGCTTGAGCCCAGGAGTTGGAGACCAGCCTGGGCAACATGGTGAAAACCCGTCTCTACAAAAAATACAAAAATTAGCCAAGCATGGTGGCCCACACCCGTAATCCCAGCTACTTGGGGCTGAGGCAGAGGGATCACCTGAGCCCAGGGAGGTCGAGGCTGCAGCGAGGCATGATCACACTGCTGCACTCCAGCCTGGGTGACAAAATCAGACCCTGCCTCAAGAAAAAAAAAGGAAGTGTGTAAAGAAATACTGTTGGTACTGAATGGACATTATTTTGCAGCATTGCCTGTTTTTCAGAGAGCTTTCATGAGGGTTTTTTTTTTTTTTTTTTTTTTTTTTTGTGATAGAGCCTTGCTCTGTCTTCCAGGCTGGAGTGCAGTGGCGTGATCTCCACTGCAACCTCCACTGCAACCTCTGCCTCCCAGGTTCAAGCAATTCTTCTGTCTCAGCCTCCTGAGTAGCTGGGACTACAGGCACGTACCACCACGCCTGGCTAATTTTTGTATTTTAGTAGAGATGGGGTTTTACCATATTGGCCAGGCTGGTCTCAAACTCCTGACCTCATGATCCTCCCACCTCAGCCTCCCGAAGTGCTGGGATTACAGCCGCGAGCCACCGTGCCTGGCGAGGGTTATATTCTTAATAAGTTGATGACTGATTAAGGCAGGTGTTATGGTTACTATACGGCCACCATTGCTTCCAATGAGAACCTCTCTGTCCAGGAAAGATCTTCAGTTGCATAGTAAAGGGATATTGACTCTAAAGGAAAGATATAGGTGTTTGCTCCACCCTACCCAAAGGGGAAAAAGAAGCAGATAATAAAGGAGGTTGTTTTGAAAACACTTGTATATTTGTTTATTAAAGTTCATATGTTGGCCAGGCACTGTGGCTCACGCCTGTAATCCCAGCACTTTGGGAGAGGCTGAGGCAGGCAGATCACTTGTGTCCTGGAGTTCAAAACCAGCCTGGCCAACATGACAAAACCCTGTCTCTACTAAAAATACAAAAATTAGCCGGGCATGGTAGCAAGCCCCTGTAATCCCAGCTTCTCGGGCGGCTGAGCAGGAGAATCGCTTGAACTGTCTCAAAAATAAAAAAAAAAAGAAAAGTTGATATGTTAAAGTTAGTTTTTCCTACATATTTTGCTGTTGTTACTGATTTGTGATCTGGGTGGTAATTGTTGGAGGGTTAGGGTGTGTGTCTCAAAGCATCTGCCCCTTTAGTAGCAGGTATTTGGCCCCAGATAGGAGTCAGAGTATGAGCTTTAGATGATGGAGGCTCAGTTACTCCTAGGAGTCTCTGGACAAATTAGATTGGAGACTGCAGCTAGGACTGAGTTTGAGGTTGGGAGATTTTCCCTCCCTGTCCTGAGATTTAGATCTTGGGCTTCATCTAGGCTGGAAGAAGATGGCATAGGGGCCAGGTGTGGTGGCTCACACCTGTAATCCCAGCACTTTGGGAGGCCGAGGCAGGAGCATTGCTTGAGCCTAGGAGTTCCAGATCAGCCTGGGCAATGTGGTGAAATCCCATTCTACTAAAAATACAGAAAATTAGCTGGGTGTGGTGGTACATGCCTGTAGTCCCAGCTACTCATGAGTTTGAAGTGGAAGAATCAGTTGAACTCAAGAGGTTGAGGCTACAGTGAGCCATGATTGAACCACTGCACTCCAACCTGAGTGACAGAACAAGACCCTGTTTCAAAAAAAACCAAAAGATAAAGATGGCATAGGGCGTGGGTCAGAGTCCCTACTGGTCACCTGGAGGATTGATGAGAGCCTGCCTTTAGAACAGTAGGATTGGTTCTACAAGGCAAACCCTGCGCCTGACCCAGGGTGCATGAGCAGCTTGTGGGAGAGACGGAGGAGGTGGTTCTTAGGCCTTCTCACCATCCATGAGGCAGATAGCCCAAAAGAGACACACACAGGGGCGGCTTGTGGGAGAGACGGAGGAGGTGGTTCTTAGGCCTTCTCACCATCCATGAGGCAGATAGCCCAAAAGAGACACACACAGGGGCAGCTTGTGGGAGAGATGGAGGAGGTGGTTCTTAGGCCTTCTCACCATCCATGAGGCAGATAGCCCAAAAGAGACACACACAGGGCCAAGGCCACAGGAACCACCACAGGCCTCCAGATGAACGGCACGGGATCAGCCTCTCCCAATCCCATCAGCCAGCTAAGGCCATTCGAGCACAGCAGGAGGGCATACTTGTTCCCAGGGCTGCCCCCTCCTGAGGACACCCAAGGGTTAGGTGGGCCGGGAGGAGGGTAGATGAGGTGAGAGGTCTTAGACAACTTTTCTGACAATTATTAAGAAGCCTGTTTGAATCTACAGGAACGTAAGAGAAATTGGAATTTTGCTTGGTTTAGAGAAAAGTACCAAGATTTTATGTCAAGGAGTATTGCTAGACGTGAATATTTGGCATTGTTAAATGGAAGGTGATTTAAGAAAATAGACTTATGGCTGGGTGCGGTGGCTCACAGCTGTAATCCCAGCACTTTGGGAGGCTGAGGCGGGTGGATCACTTGAGGTCAGGAGTTCAAGACCAGCCTGGCCAACAAGGTGAAACCCTATCTGCACTAAAAAAAATTAGCTGGGCATGGTGGTACATGCCTGTAATCTTAGCTGCTCAGGAGGCTGAGGTGGGAGGATTGCTTGCTTGGACCTGGGAGGTAGTGGTTGCAGTGAGCCGAGATTGCACCACTGCACTCCAGCCTGGTTGACAGAGCGAGACTCCGTCTCTAAAAAAAAAAAGAAAAGAAAAGAAAAAAAAGAAAATAGACTTACATAGTGACCTGTAGTAATTTTTAGGACCTCTGATAATTCAGACAAAAAATGGGGGAAAATTTACGGTGTTTTGCGACAGTTGAGTGCGGATGCTGAGTCCACTGCAGAGTCCACATTAACTTCTTTTCCGTAGTCCTATAATGGCAGGTGCCTTCCTGATCTGTGTTTTTCCTTTGCCACCCTTTCTAATGTAAGATTTGAAGTGTATGAGACAATTTATGTCATGTTTGTAAGTTATAAAGCCTAATAAATAGACTTAAAAACCTGAGAAGTTGCCATCCCACCCAGGACTAGAACCTCACTGCTAAGTTGCATCCACCTGTGTGCTCCTCCCCACCCTTTTTTTTTTTTTTTTTTTTTTGAGTTGGAGTTTCGCTCTTGTTGCCCAGGTTGGAGTGCAGTGGTGCAATCTCGGCTCACCAAAACCTCCACCTCCTGGGTTCAAGCGATTCTTCTGCCTCAGCCTCCCCAGTAGCTGGGATTACAGGCATGTGCCACCACGCCCAGCTAATTTTGTATTTTTAGTAGACGGCGTTTCTCCATGTTGGTCAGGCTGGTCTCGAACTACCGACTTCAGGTGATATGCCCACCTCAGCCTCCCGAAGTGCTGGGATTACAGGCGTGAGCAGCATGTGCCTAAACAAGATACTGCTTAGTTTTCTTGCTTTGGAGCTCTGCGGCACTTATAATATGCTGCTATTTATATTCCAGGAGCATGGATGAACATTTATGTTTACACAGGTACTTTCTTTATAAAGACATAAAACGTCCTTGGAAGAACATGCAAGACTAATAACGTTGGTTTCTCCAAAGAAGGGATAACGGTGTGTTTGGGTAACAGAGGTGGGAGGAAGGATTGTCGCCAAGCAGTGTTCCATCACTTTGAGGGTTTTTTTTGACATGGAGTCTCGCTCTGTCATCCAGGCTGGAGTGCGGTGGTGTAATCTCAGCTCACTACAACCTTCGCCTTCTGGGTTCAAGTGATTCTCCCACCTCAGCGTCCCAAATAGCTGGGATTACAACAGCCTGCCACCACGCCTGGCTAATTTTTGTATATTTAGTAGAGGTGGGGTTTTGCCCTATTGACCAGGATGGTCTCGAACTCCTGACCTCAGGTGATCCACCTGCCTCAGCCTCCCAAAGTTCTGGGATTACAGGCATGAGCCACTACGCCTGGCCTTTGAGTTTTGATCCGAACCTCGTGAATGCATTACCTTAAGAGGACCTTAATGAAAGCACGCTGATTTTCAGGCTCTGTGGCGCACCTTACGCAACCCTGCTGACAGCATCTCCCACGTGGCCTACCGTGTGCTCGGTAAGTTTGGCGGCAGTAACAGGAAGATGCTGAAGGAGTCGCAGAAGCTGCACTACGTTGTGACTGAGGTTCAGGGCCCCAGCATCACTGTGGAGTTTTCCGACTGCAAAGCCTCTCTCCAGCTCCCCATGGAGAAGGTAAGCTTGGAGCTCTGTGACAATGTTGTTTCGTTTTAAGCCTTGTGAAGATACTATGTTTGAGTCTATGTGAAATGTTAGTTAGACCTGTGCCTTAGGCAGTCTCTGAGTAGAACCAGATGTATCAGGTGATCAGCGTGGTTGGCACAGGGGCTTTCCTAACGCCAGGAAACCAGTGGAGGTGTGTCACCTGAGAACTTGGGACTCCGGAGCAGCCCCCTCTCCTGGTGATCAGGAGGAGATGCCAGCCCATCCCTCCGTGAACTCCTTCCATTCTGATGCCTAGCAGGCTTACTGAGAACCTGAGTAGAGTCCATGCCTGTCTGTCTTCGCAGCCACACGCAGTGCCTCGCTTTCTCCCATTCTCTATCCAAACGCAGCTCGCGCTGTCTCATTCCTGGCTCTCATCCCACTGCCGACAGCTCCTGGGTCTCTGTTAGGCCCTTTAGAGATCCTCGTTTTTACTGTGTAAAAAGCAGACAGTGGCCCCGCACCCTGCTGGAGTGTCCTGCCTGCTGCCTTTGCCCTGTCTGTGTTGAACACCCACCGTCTCTCCTCCCTGCCCTGCTGACTTTTCTGCTCCCTGTCCTAGTTCTGTGTCAGCATCATCCCATCGTCACATTGGCTTTTCCCTGACTCTGTCACCAGTCCTTCCCCGACTCTGTCACCAGTCCTTCCCCACATGGTGGCAGCACTTGTTTCCATGTCTTTGCAGGACATCATCTAGCTGTTGTGTATTGGGTATTTTTTTAAGGATATTATCGTAGTGTTTGAGTGGATCCACGTGAGTTGAGCATTTCAGTAAGCTGGCTGCCTGCTGGGGTCCTGAGCCTCTTGCAGATCTGATCTTCAGCCAGCATTGCGTGGCCTGGAACTGCTCCAGGCCCTCCCTTTGCTCTGGCTAACTCCTCTCTGCCCTGTTGCATCATTGTGTAGTACCGGGTGTGTTTACCTTTGTGGAAGACGTGTGCCCATGTAGTGGCTTCTGTGTCCATGAGTAAACATGGGGGAGGGAGAAGCTGATACAGATAAGTGTCACTCTGGAGTTGTTTTCTGTCATCATCTCAGTCAGCCTGTTCCCCGCAACTTCCTCAAGCCTGTGCCTCATCCCCAGCCCTCCCCAACTCCTGCCTTATGAAGCACTGTTCCCTTTCCAGCCTCAGGGTGGGTGCAGTCTCAGCTTCTAACCCAAACCTTCATCCACATACTTTCCAAATGAATGCTACTCTCCTAAGAGAATTGGATGGCTAAAATACTGTCTTTTGCGTATTTTATTTGACTCTGT
The DNA here is from genome assembly GCF_028885655.2 of Pongo abelii. NCBI lineage: Eukaryota > Metazoa > Chordata > Mammalia > Primates > Hominidae > Pongo > Pongo abelii. The sequence goes on from NC_071991.2 coordinate 8,624,786, forward strand.
ATAGACAAAGAGCTCCCCCCACCCCCAAAAAATTCCCTTTAGAAGTAGTTTTGCCCCAAAGCAGCTGAAGTCTGGAAGAAATCAGGTTTTGCAGAGATAGGATTGTAAAGGTCTGGGCCCCCTTACAGAGGCTCACCATGGTGCCTGTCAAGGCATTCTTTCTGAGCAGGATGCCATCCTGCCGGCATCGGCTGCTGCACACCTGGCATAGCTAAGGAGCCCATGAGGTAAAGGGAAAGATGAGCATGGCTAAGCCAAGCGCCAGTGAGTTTCCATTAAACCATTTTGCTTTTGGCGCACTTGGCAGTCCTTGATTCTTTTTGGCAGGTAATTGGCTCATATGTTATATTGATTCTGAAAAATAAAGTTTTAGAAAGTACCACCATTTATAATTGTTACTGATCAGATCACATGCAGTTCTGCAATACCCCCGAAGAGCACAGACACTCAAGCTGGGGTTCATCTGGGGAGGAGCTGTTGTCATGCTTGTGTGCACTTTGTGTCTCTAAGCCTGGCAGGGGCTGGAGGGGAGGGCCTCTGTCCCTGTCGTCACCCTCTCCTGGTTCTTCACACAGGGCCTGGGTAAATTTTTAACAAAGATTAGTTATTTGATTTATATGTACGTAATTATTGTTAAGGTGAATGTCTTGGCTGTTAAAGGCTTCAGATGACTTTTGTGTGTGGTTGTGTCTTCGCCACTATCTCAGTCAACCCCATTGGAATGAATAGAATAAAAATGTGTGCACGTAGCTATGTAGGCTTTCTGAAAAAAATGATGTCAACCTTTTTCTTTCTTAAAGAATGAGTTTAGTAAAAGCTTAAGAAAGCCATCTTTCAGTTTTGAACCTAGGCACAGGAAAGTCTGCTTTGCAGAAAGTTCATTATCATTCTTGTTAGGACCTTGAAGAGCGTGTAGGTGAGGCAGAATCTGGTTTAACCCAGCAAATCTACCACAAGAGGCTCTCCGAGCTCACTTAGTTCCTATAATCTGCCATCGGCTATTTGAACATGAAATTGTTAAACTCCATCTTGGCATTTTAATTTGAACTGTGCAATTCCTTGTTTCATAATACTTCCACCGCCTCTTTTAGAAGCTTCACCAGGTGAATACCTATTAAGCTGTATTGGCCCACTGTGCTCTCTTCAAAAGAAAATATGCATGAGACTGGTGCCATGGCTTAGTTGGTTAAGGCACCTGTCTAGAAACGTGAATTAAGATTCTTCTGGGTGGTCAAGACCATGCTGGCTAACATGGTGAAACCCCGTCTCTACTAAAAATACCAAAAAAATTAGCCGGGCGTGGTGGCTGGTGCCTGTGGTCCCAGCTACTCGGGAGGCTGAGGCAGGAGAATGGCGTGAACCCAGGAGGCGGAGCTTGCAGTGAGCAGAGATGGCACCACTGCACTCCAGCCTGGGTGACAGAGCGAGATTCCGTCTCAAAAAAAAAAAAAAAGATTCTGCTGGGTGTGGTGGCTCACGCCTGTTATCCCAGCACTTTGGGAGGCTGAGGCGGGCAGATCACAAGGTCAGGAGATCAAGACCATCCTGGCTAACACGGTGAAACCCTGACTCTACTAAAAATACAAAAAACTTAGCCAGGCGTGGTGGTGGGCACCTGTAGTCCCAGCTACTCGGGAGGCTGAAGCAGGAGAATGGCGTGAACCCGGGAGGCGGAGCTTGCAGTGACCCGAGATACGCGCCACTGCACTCCAGCCTGGGCGACAGAGCGAGACTCCGTCTCAAAAAAAAAAAAAAAAGATTCTTCTGGGTGCTGCAGATGCTTTCAGTGAAAGCTTTTCACAATCATGTAATTTCAGCACAAACTGTAGTTTCTTTGTGTCTTGGTCGTAGGCCATTGAAACTGCTCTGGACTGCCTGAAAAGCGCCAACACTGAGCCCTACTACCGGAGGCAGGCGTGGGAAGTGATCAAATGCTTCCTGGTGGCCATGATGAGCCTGGAGGACAACAAGCACGCACTCTACCAGCTCCTGGCACACCCCAAGTATGTCGGCTGCTTCCTTCTGTGCGGTTGGGTGGATCCTGTTTTAGGAATTGGGGCTGCAGAGTGCCTCCCAGGTTTCCTGGTGCTAGGAGCAGGCTCCTTGAAGTCCAGCAGATGCCGTATTATCTACCTACTCCTTCTTCTTGGGGCCTTAGAGAAAATGGAAAGGAGAACTGGGTGCTTGAGAATTAGAAGGGATCACAGTTGTCGCCTGCCTTTATTGTGTCTTGTCACCTTCTCCGTTAGTTTGTAAGTGTGAAGAAATCAAGGGTCATGTCCCTTCTCTTCCCTTTGTCTCACCATTCTGTCCACAGCAGCTGGCACCTGAAAGGCATGCAGTGGACCCTCTGCATTTTCAGTTCACAGTGATCTTTCTCCAGATATTTCTCATGTGATCTTGCTCTTACCTCTTGAGACTGTGCATGATCTTAATGCAATGATCTTTTGAGGTAACACACGCATACCATTTTTCTGCATTATAAGTTTCAGGGGATGGATTTTTCTTATATATTTTCACATTCTTCACAGCATCAGAAGTGATGCTGAGTATATAGTAGGTGCTCAGTTGTTTAAAGGACCTTGAAGAGAGAGAGGAGTCAAGGTAACCAAATGCACAAGGAAGTAAAGCAACATGAGTAAGAGCCAGCAGAATCAATGGAAGGCAGAAATAGACCCATACAGGCTTCAGGTGTTAGGATTATCAGAAATAGGTTGTAACTATGCTTAGAATGTTTAAATTAATAAAAGACAAACTTGAAAATACCTCCAAGAAACAGAAGCCTATAAAAATTGCCCAAAAAGTTAAAGAGAGAGAACCTTTAAGAAGTTGTCGAATACTTATCCAGAACACATACAGAGAGAGAAAAGATGGAAAATTCAAGAGAAAGAGACATGAAGAGTAGAGGGAAGTAGCATCATTTACTTTTAACCCCTCAAAAAGAGCAGAGAGACCATAATGACTGAGAATTTCCCAGAACTGATGAAAAAATTAAACAGTGTGCAGATCCAAGATGTTGAGTGAATCCAAAGCAGGATAAATAAAAAGAAATCCACAGAGACAAACTATAGTGAAACAACTACAAATCACAGACAAAGGGAAAATCTTAAAAGATGGCAGAACAGAAAGATGACATTCAAATGAATGATCAGTTGGAAGCTGTGAAAGCCACTGAATTGTGGAATAAACCTTTAGTTTGAAAAAAGAATTGCCAACTTAGAGTCATATATCTGGTGCAGTATGACCCATGAATAAGGATGAAATAAAGATGTTTTCGGATAAAAACAGAAATCTGCCACCAGCACATCTTCAGCAAAGAACATTCTAAAGGATGTTCATTCAGACAGAGAGTTCCTCCATGGAAGACTGAGGATGGGGGAAGGAAAAAGAGCCAAGAAAATGATAATTCGTGACCAAATGTAAATGGGATGCCGCTAAAGTGACACTCAGAGGGAAACTTACAGCCTGAAAAAACGTGCTGTAATTCCAGCACTTTGGGAGGCCGAGGCAGGGGTGGGTCACCTGAGGTCAGGAGTTCAAGACCATCGAGACCAGCCTGGCCAACATGGTGAAATCCCGTCTCTACTAAAAATACAAAAAGAATTAGCTGGGCGTGGTGGTGGGCACCTGTAATCCCAGCTACTTGGGAGGCTGAGGCAGGAGAATCGCATGAACCTGGGAGGCAGAGGTTGCAGTGAGCCAAGATCGCGCCATTGCACTCCAGCCTGGGTGACAGAGCGAGACTCCATCCAGGTGTTGCTGAAATTAAAGCAGATAAATTACCCAGGCCTGTCTGAGTAAGAGGGAAGCAAGCAGATTAAAAATTTAAAAGGAAGTCCTGGTGGAGTCATCAGCTCAGGAGTTGGGTGTCGTGACGCCGGATCTGATTTTGCCTTTCAGCTTTACAGAAAAGACCATCCCCAATGTCATCATCTCACATCGCTACAAAGCCCAGGACACTCCAGCCCGGAAGACTTTTGAGCAGGCCCTGACAGGTGCCTTCATGTCTGCCGTCATTAAGGACCTGCGGCCCAGCGCCCTGCCCTTCGTCGCCAGCTTGATCCGCCACTATACGATGGTGGCAGTTGCCCAGCAGTGTGGTGAGCACAGGGGCACGGTGGGGCACGGGATTTGTTCTTTGACTTCTATAGGTGCTTTAAAAACTTGCTCAGGACATTTTGTTGTTCTAGAAAAAGCTGAGTTTGGCTGATTGATTTTCGGCTTTTATTTTCTAATTTTCCATTTACTACATTTGATAATTGGTATTTCAGTGGTGGGCGCTATATCAGCTTGAAAGTTACTACCTACCAAGTTTTGTTTGTAAAATAGACCCAATTTAATAATACTTCTGTGTCCAAGTGCTTTGGGACAAGCTGCCTGTGAAACAGACAGTTTGTGGTCATACTCACTGCTCACCTTCCTCTGCCTGGCTGTGTTTTCCAAGGCCAGTCTTGCCCTCCAGAAACTTCTCCATCACCTGCTCCCTGCTCTCCAACCCATGCCTCGCAGTCTCCCCTGCGATGCCCGTTTCTGCTCCCAGAATCCTCATTCTGCCGTTCCTCCTGCCTGGAACGGCTGCTCACCTCTGTTTCAGTGGCTCTCATGTTCTTGGTGGTGAAGGGCCACTTGTATTTGTTCACTTTTATTTCTAATCCATTGCAGGTGATGTCTTTGTAAAAGACAATAAAAATGGCCAGGCACAGTGGCTCACGCCTATAATCCCAGCGCTTTGGGAGGCCGAGGTGGGCGGATCACCTGAGGTCGGGAGTTCGAAACCAGCCTGACCAACATGGAGAAACTCCGTCTCTACTAAAAATACAAAATTAGCTGGGTATGGTGGTGCATGCCTGTAATCCCAGCTACTCGGGAGGCTGAGGCAGGAGAATCGCTTGAACCTGGGAGGCGGAGGTTGCGGTGAGCAGAGATCGTGCCATTATTGCTCCAGCCTGGGCAACAAGAGCAAAACTCCGTCTCAAAAAGAAAATAAAAAAGACAATAAAAATGTCATGCCGCTGCCAGTTGCTACATAAGTTTCTGAAAACTTACTGTCAATTTCAGCATCTCCTCCCAGACCAGTCACAGTTGGTCTGCAGACCGCATTGGAGTAGCACTGCCCAGTTGGTGTCCTCAAAGCCCCTCACCCTTAAGATCAACCAGCAGAGCACATAGAATTTTCCCCTTTAACTTTTCTTGGCCTGACCGGTCAATACTGTACAGTTTAGCACTGTGATTGTTTCTCAGTGTTTGTTCTATGTTAACATTGTCTTTCTGGCAAAACTAAGCTTCTCAGTAACTTCCACCTTGGACCTGGGTACCTCCGAGGCGTTACCTAATAGCATTACCTAATAATGCTGTGGCCGACTGTTCTCTGCCATAGCTGGATGCTGTTGCTTTTTGTTGTTGTATGTTAGGAATATCTGGAGCATAACCCATGGTCATTCCCATATTCTGCCCCTTGGCCTATTTAATAATTTTTTTTAAAAATGTTACCCCATTGTGGTTTTCTTTCTTTATTTTTTTTAATTTTAGTTTTGTTTTGCTTTTTAGATACAGAGTCTCACTTTGTTGCCCAGGCTGGAGTGCAGTGGCATGGTCATGGCTCACTGCAGCCTCTACCTGCTGAGCTCAAGTGATCCTCCTGCCTCATCCTCTTGAGTAGCTGGGACTACAGGCGTGTAACACCGTGCCCGGCTAATTTTTTTTTTTTTAAGACGGAGTCTTGCTCTGTCGCCCAGGCTGGAGTGCAGTGGTGCGATCTCAGCTCACTGCAACCTCTACCTCCCGGGTTGAAGTGATTCTCCTGCCTCACCCTTCCTGAGTAGCTGGGATTACAGGCGCCCGCCATGACGCCCGGGTAATTTTTTTTGTATTTTTAGTAGAGACAGAGTTTCACCACATTGGTCAGGCTGGTCTCGTACTCCTGACCTCATGATCCACCTGCCTCGGCCTCCCAAATGCTGAGATTACAGGTGTGAGCCACCATGCCCAGCCCACGCCCAGCTAATTTTTAAAAAATTTTTTATGGAGATGCATCTCATTATGTTGCTCAGGCTGGTCTTGAACTCCTGGCCTCAAGTGATTCTCCTGCCTTGGCTTCCCAAAGTACTGGGCTTATTTAATTGTAAAAGATTATGAAAGTGGCAAAGTGGCATGAGCCACTGTGCCTGACCCCTGTGGTTCTTATTTTGAACTAATATATTTTTGAGTTATGATTGAGAAATACATGAAAATAACACAGTGTATCATAGAAAACATTCGGAAAAATACAGCCTAAAGGCATATCAGACCACTTAATTTACACATAATTGCAGTTTAACAGAAGTTGGCTTAAAATCTCAGTGCTGGCTTTTTACGGAGTTTTTTTTTTTTTGAGACGGAGTCTCACTCTGTCGGCCAGGCTGGAGTACAGTGGCGTGATCTGCAACCTACGTCTCCTGGGTTCAAGTGATTCTCCCGCCTCAGCCTCCTGAGTAGCTGGGATTACAGGTGCCTGCCACCATGCCCGGCTAATTTTTGTATTTTTAGTAGAGATGGGGTTTCACCATGTTGGACTAGGCTGGTCTCAAACTTCCGATGTCAAGTGATCCTCCTGCCTCAGCCTCCCAGAGTGCTGGGTTACAGGTGTGAGCTGCCGTGCCCTGCTTTTTATGGAGTTTCTAACTTCAAAGAAAACATCGGGGAGTTCTGCAGTTTGAGGGACAAGACTGTTCTCGTAAATGAACTCTCACGTGCCTTCCCTTCTCTCCTTTTAGGCCCTTTCTTGCTGCCTTGCTACCAGGTGGGCAGCCAACCCAGCACAGCCATGTTTCACAGTGAAGAAAATGGCTCGAAAGGAATGGATCCTTTGGTTCTCATTGACGCAATAGCTATTTGTATGGCATATGAAGAAAAGGAGCTTTGCAAAATCGGGGAGGTGGCCCTAGCTGTGATATTTGATGTTGCAAGTATCATCCTGGGCTCCAAGGAGAGGGTAAGGAAGGGCTGAGGAGTGTCTTCTGATTTGGAGGGTGTCTGTACCTGAGGGTGGTCCTTCTAGAAACTGATAGTTTAAGAATTGCGGCCGGACGCAGTGGCTCACACCTGTAATCCCAGCACTTCGAGAGGCCACGGCGGGCGGATCACCTGAGGTTGGGAGTTCGAGACCAGCCTGACCAACATGGAGAAACCCCGTCTCTACTAAAAATAAAAAAATTAGCCAGGCTTGGTGGCGCATGCCTGTAATCCCAGCTACTCAGGAGACTAAGGCAGGAGAATCACTTGAACCTGGGAGGTGGAGGTTGCGGTGAGCCGAGATCACACCATTGCACTCCAGCCTGGGCAATAAGAGTGAAACTCTGTCTCAAAAAAAACAAGAATTGCAGTAACATGTTGTGGTTTGTTCATTTTCCTCTCCAGGCCTGCCAGCTGCCCCTGTTTTCTTACATCGTAGAGCGCCTGTGTGCATGTTGTTATGAACAGGCATGGTATGCAAAGCTGGGGGGTGTGGTGTCTATTAAGTTTCTCATGGAGCGGCTGCCTCTCACTTGGGTTCTCCAGAACCAGCAGACATTCCTGAAAGCACTTCTCTTTGTCATGATGGACTTAACTGGAGAGGTAGGTGACGGGCGGCCCCAAACCTAACCATGCTGTTTTTGAAATGGTGGTTTCCTGAAGAATACTATAAGATCCTTCTGCAAGTATGCTCTCCTAGCAGCGTGGAGACTTTGATACTCAGATTTCATTTCAGCATCTTCACTAAAAGGGCAGCCCAGAGCTCCCATAGGCCTTCTGTGGGTATCTAAATACCTGTTTGCTTTGATAAGGAACAGTTACAGGCCACAGTATTTACCAGTGCATCTGAGAAGGGGAATTCCGCTTCTCATGTGCTGTTTCCAGAGGAGCTGCATTCTTAAACCTATGCAGATACGACTCACACCAGTAGAACATGATGTGCATTGCCAGCTTATCTGGTGAATGCAGGGGTCACATTTGGATCCACGTTTTCTGAGCAGGTGACTTGGGGACTAAAGCACCAAGTGAGTGCTGTGAAGTCACCTCATTAAAGCAGCTGGTGAGAGGGGCATGGACCCCCAGTAACAGTCTTTATGGCAGACAGGTGTGCAGGAGACGGTGGGCGCAGTGGGTGGCATCGCCCTGCTTTCATTCTAAGGCGTCCCTGACTTGCAGGTTTCCAATGGGGCAGTCGCCATGGCAAAGACCACCCTGGAGCAGCTTCTGATGCGGTGCGCAACGCCTTTAAAAGACGAGGAGAGAGCCGAAGAGATCGTGGCCGCCCAGGAAAAGTCTTTCCACCATGTGACACACGACTTGGTTCGAGAAGTCACCTCTCCAAATTCCACTGTGAGGAAGCAGGCCATGCATTCGCTGCAGGTGTTGGCCCAGGTCACTGGGAAGAGTGTGACGGTGATCATGGAACCCCACAAAGAGGTGAGATTTCTGTCACCAGAACCAAGATAATTTCAACAAAACTTTTGAGACTTTTTTTTTTTAATTTGAGTTGAGGTGATACTCCGTTTATAATTTTGTGTCTTGGTATCTGTGGGGCCTTGGTTCCAGGACCCTGTGTGTGTACGAAAATCTGAGATGCTCAAATATCTGATGTAAAATGGTGTGATATTTGTATATATCTTATGCACGTATTCCGTGTACTTTATTTATTGATTTATTTTTTCTTTTTTAATGCTTTTTTATTTTCATTTATTTATTTTTTTTGAGACAGTCTCACTCTGTTGCCCAGGCTGGAGTGCAATCCTAGCTCACTGCAGCCTCGAACTCCTGGGCTCAAGTGATCCTCCTGCCTCAGCCTCCTAAGTAGCTGGGACTACAGATGCACACCACCACGCCTGGCTAGTTTATTTTTTATTTTTGTTAACTTTTTTTTTTTTTTTTGAGACAGAGTCTTGCTGTCGCCCAGGCTGGAGTGCAGTGGCGTGATCTTGGCTCACTGCAAGCTCTGCCTCCCAGGTTCACGCCATTCTCCTGCCTCAGCCTCCCGAGTAGCTGGGACTACAGGGGCCTGCCACCACACCTGGCTAATTTTTTGTATTTTTAGTAGAGATAGGGTTTCACAGTGTTAGCCAGGATGGTCTCGATCTTCTGACCTCATGATCTGCCCGCTTTGGCCTCCCAAAGTGCTGGGATTACAGGCATGAGCCACTGCGCCCAGCCTATTTTTTTTAACTTTTTAAATTATTTTTTTTCTTTAAGGAAATTATCATACAGCCCAAAATGTCATTTTCTTCTTTTTAATTAAAAAATTTTTTTCCAGCTATTTTTTTATAAAGATTGGCTCTTACTATGTTGCCCAGTCTGGCCTTGAACTCCTGGGGTCGAGCAGTCCTCCCATTTCAGCTTCCCAAAGTGTTGGGATTACAGGCATGAGCCACCGTGCCTATCCTTAAATTTTTATGGGTACATAAAAATTTGTATAATCTCCCATATACTTTAAATTAGTTCTAGATTACTTATAATACCTAATGCAATGTAAATGCTATGTAAGTAGTTACACTTTAATAGTTTATTTGTTTTTTCTTTTCACATTATTTTTTATTTTTTCCTCAAGTATGTTTTCTCCTTGCTTGGTAGCATCTGAGGATGCAGAACCACAGACATAGAGGGCTAGCTCTACCATTGTGCCTGCTCTTTATGACTTGAGATTTGCAAAAAACAGTGTACTTCAAGAGAGTAGAAGGCAGCGTTCCTGAGGCTATAGCACAGTCTGGTAGTTTTATTCTTGTTTTGTTGTGGTTTTTGTCTTTTGTTTTGGATTTTTTTTTTAATTTTTAAAGAGAGAGAGGTTCCCCTGTACCTTTAGGAACTAACATATCTTACATGCCTCTCCACGACCGAGGTTTTGCACATGAAATGTATCTCCCCTTCCCTAATGAGAAGATATCTGTAATAACTTTGGATCTCACACATGGTTTTCACATTTTTAAAAAGTGTTTGTGTCTCAAGGGGCAGCTGGTGAGTGGTGCCTCCTCCTTGGCTTCCCCAGGTCCTGCAGGATATGGTCCCCCCTAAGAAGCACCTGCTCCGACACCAGCCTGCCAACGCGCAGATCGGCCTGATGGAGGGGAACACGTTCTGTACCACGTTGCAGCCCAGGCTCTTCACAATGGACCTTAACGTGGTGGAGCATAAGGTGTTCTACACAGAGGTAGGGGGGTGGTGGTGCGGAGTGGTGTGGATGGTGATGACGTGTGTCTGCTAGCCTGTCTTTGTACGCGAAGACTGGTCAGGCAGCGTTCAGAGAAGGCTCGGGCGGGGACCCGCAGGTAACCCACTGACACCTGGCACAGCAACCTGAGCAGGTATGTTGCGTCTGGGCTCGGGCGGAAGGGAGGTATGGCCAGCAGAGACGCTGATGTCTTGTGAGTTCTCAGAACTCTGTTAGCCCCAACAGGAATTTTTGCTTGAATTTGGGGCCTCAAGGTTGTATTTTAAAGATGAAGCTGCACCCAGTTGCTTTAATCACTCTTAGATCAGCTGGCCCGGTGCAAGTGCCAATTTATTGCATTCATTAATTACTGAAACCTGCCATGCGCTGTTGAGAACATCACACGAATGCCCTAAGTTCTGACAGCACCCCCTGAAGTGTAGGGTTGAGCTGTTTATTCTCACTTTGAAGGTGTGGAAACTGAGGCTTAGAGTTTGCTGATTACCCAAAGCCACAGGGCAGGTGAGCTGGAGAGCTTGAATTTAAGCCAGGACTGTTATTTAGAGCATGGTTCCTAATCACTGCACTGTCCAGCCGAGTTCTTATTTTTTTTTAGTGGACTTGATTTGCACCTTGACCCAAACACGGACCCTGGCAGATGGCATCTTACGAGTATTTGTCACTGTAAACATTCCAATGTGGGGTGCTATTAGTCTGACAAACAGTAATGAAACTGTGGATGTCGCCAAATTATAAGCAACGTCCTTAGAATACAGTAATGGTCTGGTGATCAGATAAAATTTAAAATTTTTATGGGACATATGAATCATACTTGCAGAGGCATTGTCAGAGTGTACCGCGGCAAAAATCAGAAGAAAGCAAATTCTTCCAGGTCCATACTGATTTCGAAATTCTGATTATGAAAATTTACCTCTTGACGTTTTAAGATCCTGTTTTTGCTTGGACATATGGTTATAGGATCATATGATCTGGCTCTGATCTTTATACCTTATCATTTGTAAGGCTTGACAGAAGGTCAAGACCTTTAGGAAATGCATAACTTCCCTTGGCTGATCTAGAGACAGATGTATTTTAACCTGCATGGAAAACTCCTCACTGCACTTAAGACTAGAGCCTGGCAGTATTGAGGGCATGAAACTGGTTTTCCAGATGTCTGTCAGTGACTGGCTGCATCAGAACACGTGCGGATCTTTTGAAAAGCATGGACTCAAATCCTTTCCTTGGAGATTCAGGTTCAGTAGATTTGGGTGAGACCTGGGAATGCACTGTCTGAAAGCTTCCCAGGTGATGCTGTGTGGCTGTGTTGGGGTTTTGTTTTGTAGTTGACTTCTCTCTCTCCATACCTGCACGCATATATACACGCACGCCCTTATATGTGAGGAGAGTATTTTTGAAGGTCATACAAGGCCCTAGCAACAATGGTTTCCTCTGGGCAGTGGAATGGGGTGGGTGGCTTGAAGTGCTTTTCACTATGTATCCTTTTCTGCTGTTTTAAATCTTTTACCAGGTTGGACTCTTTTAAGGGGGAAGAATGATAAAAACCTATACTAGTTTTCCAAGATGTGAATGAAGAGAAGGGGGAAATAGTGATAGAGCACGATATCTGTTATTTAGATAACAGATAGAGAAATATCTACTTGTGTGGTAAAATGTCTGGAAGGATAGCCACTGGAATTCCCAGTGATGTTCAGCTTCCTACTTTATGCTTTTCTGTACTTGAAAAAAAAAGTGTGTTCACTTAAATATTTGAATTATAGCCCATCTGTTTCTTGAACACTTTGTCTGAGGCCCTGGGGAGGCTGATCTGAACCAGGAGGAGACAGACCTGCCGTCATGGGATTTGCAGTTAGATAAAGTAACCCCCTGTTTTGAGAAAAAAAAACGTGGTATCAGAGTGGGTGAGAAAAAAACATGATGGTATCAGAGTGGTTGAGAAAGTGTCTAAGAATTCTTTTCCACTAATGAGGTAAACTGAGTTTTGCCTTAAAGAGGCTCAGTCATACTTTGATACCTAAAATCTTTAGAATTTGAGCTTAGTTTGTCAGTTGTTAATTGTGTTGAAGTGTGTGTGGAAGATTGCTGTGTTCTGTTATTTGCACGGTTATTATGTCTTCACAGGAAGAGTGGGCTAAATGAAATTGTTTTATCTTTTGCAGCTGTTGAATTTGTGTGAAGCTGAAGATTCAGCTTTAACAAAGCTGCCCTGTTATAAAAGCCTTCCATCGCTCGTACCTTTACGAATTGCGGCATTAAGTAAGTTAATGAAAATCTACGGGGTATAAAAGTGAAAGGAGACTGACCACAGGAGGTCTATAGAAAAAAAAGTGGCCTTTTGTTGTTGTCTAATTTTTATGACTTTTTGTAGTCTTTTTAAGATGGGATCAAAAAATTATTTTTGTATGTTTATCAAACTGTGTAATGAGATGCCATAAAATTACATGTGTTGTTAGGATTGAAGTAATTTTGTGCTTTATAGTAAAGTCTGTTGTTGTTTTATGAATCAGACCTTCTGGTTTAAAAGGATTGTCGTATCATTCATATGGTGCCAGAATCAGAGTGTATATATAGTAAGGGACATGACAGCCTTAGAAGCTTTTTAGTGACTCAAGCATTTGTTAATCCTGCAATCTCTGGGTTTTCACTTGGAAACCTCCGTTATCATTGTCAAGCGCAGGAATGATGCAAAGTGTAGGAAAATAGACTAGATCTGTATTGACTGACATAGAAACAGTCATTTTCTCTCTAGTGGGGAGTGAATGTAAACACCCAATACAAACTTTTTTAGTTGACTCTCTCTTGCTTTGTTGATTTTTATGCTCTTAATAACATATTTCCAGAACCTTTCTTGAGTTAGAGGTGGAGAGCTGAGAGGCAGACCATAATACCTGAGCTAGAAGATGGGGTGGAGTGTTCCAGACAGTGCAAGCCAAAGCCAACAGGGGGACCAGGGGTGACTGGCAGCTTTCTTCTTCTCTTGGGGTCCCTTCTTTGGGGAACTCTCCTGTGCCTCCTTCCCGTTAGCCATTGTGGGTGCTACTTTTGCTAGAATGAATGTTACCTGTCACCTGACATAGAATTTTGAGGTGTGTCTCCTTCCTTAAGAATATTTGCCTTTTGAAAGTCTTAAAGCCTTTCACCCTCAAAACTGGGTAGTGAAGAAAGGCTGGGCTGTGTGTGTCTGTCCCCTGCATTGCCTGTCACTGGAGGGCCAGAGACCGTGCCATCAGCCTTGTTCAGATGGGACTGCCCTGGATCCAGCCACCCCATCACCCTATGAAGGTGTCCTGGGATAGGGATGTCAGTGGGGTCTCTCTTCTTCCCCCTCAAGCCTTCTTCTTCTCATCTGGAGATGTAAGATTTATCATGGCTTTTCTGGCAGGCTGGACTTCACTCTTAGATTATACTCAACATGTGGATGGAAGACCATGTGTACTTTTGTCTTTCTCAGGGCCAAACACTAGGAAAGAGGGCTCGTGGTTCATATTTTTTGCTGGTTGGTAGGAGCCTTTAGGAAAGAAAATTCAGCCAGGGGCAGTGGCTCACAGCTGTAATCCTAGCACTTGGGGAGACCAGGGCAGGAGAATCCCTTGAGGCCAGGAGTTGGAGATGAACCTGGGCAACATAGCAAGACACCTTCTCTACCAAATAATAATAATAAATAAATAAATACAGAGAAGAAAATTATTTGGGCATCTTTCCAGTTAATAATGGAATTGTCTTGATTTCTCTCCCTGAAGATGCACTTGCTGCCTGTAATTACCTTCCTCAGTCCAGGGAGAAAATCATCGCTGCACTCTTCAAAGCCCTGAATTCCACCAATAGTGAGCTCCAAGAGGCCGGAGAAGCCTGTATGAGAAAGGTGAGTGTGTGTGTGTGCGTGTATGTGCACGCGTGTGTGTACTCTGCATTAAGAGTTCTTCCTGTTTATTGCTGTGTAAACAGTGTATGCCTAAAATGCTTTATGCATGTGGTTATTACACACTAAACTGTAATAAGAATATACCTGTTTCATAGTCATACTGAGTTTTTAAAAATATTAAACAGTAAAGATAAGTCTTCGTCATTTCGTCATCAGTTTCTGAAATAGTATATGATTAATATTCCATCTTCCTAAGGGAGAACAGAAACTTGTAACTAAGGTTGAAGATGAGTTCTGTTCTGTTATAAAGTGTCCTCAGTTGTCTATTTTTCTTTACAACTTTTCTTTTTTAATAGTTTTTAGAAGGTGCTACCATAGAAGTCGATCAAATCCACACACATATGCGACCTTTGCTGATGATGCTGGGAGATTACCGGAGCTTGACGCTGAATGTTGTGAATCGCCTGACTTCAGTCACGAGGCTCTTCCCAAATTCCTTCAATGATAAATTTTGTGATCAGATGATGGTAAGCCAAATGCATTTAAACGCTCTATAATAAACTTAAAAAAAATTAAATTATTTTAAAAATAAATAATGCAGCTGGGCACAGTTGCTCACGCCTGTAATCCCAGCACTTTGGGAGGCCGAGGTGGGTGGATTGCTTGCAGTTGGGAGTTCAAGACCAGACTGGCCAACATGGTGAAACCCCTCTCTACTAAAAATACACAAATTAGCCTGGTGTGGCAGCGCACATCTGTAATCCCAGCTACTAGGGAGGCTGAGGCAGGAGAATCACTTGCATCTGGGAGACAGAGGTCGCAGTGAGCCAAGATTGTGCCACTGCACTCCAGCCTAGGCAACGAGTGAAACTCCATCTCAAAAAAAGAAAATTAGCCAGGCCTGGTGGCATGTGCCTGTGGTCCCAGCTTCTTGGCTTGGAGGCTGAGGTGGGAGGATCACCTGAGCATTGGGAGGCAAAGGCTGCAGTGAGCCGAGATGGCATCACTGCACCCCAGTCTGGGTGACAGAGCAAGACGCTGCCTCAAAAAATAAATAAATAAAAATAATGCATTCAGATGGCTTAAAATTGAAAAGGTATAAAAGGCTGTACTGCAGAAAGCCTCCCTCCCACTCTGTCCTCCAGCTACCCAGTCCCCTCCCTGAGTCAGCCAGGGTTAAGACTTTGTTGTGTATCCTTTTAGAGATGTTTTATATATGTAAGAGGACATATGCATATATATTTTTTCCTATAAAAGGAGGTACAATATATATATACACAGTGCTTGCTTTTCCCATTTAACAGCCATCATTTCATATCAGTACCTGAAGTACTTCATTCTGCTTTACGGCTGCATAATACCTCATGACATGGACTTGCCATAATTTATTTAACCATGGCCTCACTGGTGAACATTTAGATTGTTCCCAGCCTTTTCATTATATACCATGATGCACTGAAAAACTTATTCATAATTTCACATGCTTTTATCTGTGGTGTACATTTCTAGTTGTAGAATTTCTGGATCAAAAGAATGTATGCATTTTAATCTTTCAACACCTTGTCAAATTGCTCTCCAAAGAAATTTTTGCCAATATACACTCCTACAAAATAGATAAGTGTGCCTTCTTTCATACAGTCTTGGGTAAGAACATTGGAAGTCCTTTGGGTTTTTAGAACTACCAGAGAAATAATTATGCAGGAAAAAAAAACCCATTTGACAGTGTTTAAAATTGAAGTGTAAGCGGATGGAGGATTTCATCTGTTAGCTTTCTTTTGCATTCAATTTTGCTTCTGGTAAATGGATTTATAAATAATAAACAGGATTTCATGGTCCACCACTGCAAACGTGAATGTATTTTTCATGCTTATGTTTCCTGAGTAGCCTTTGACCATTTGACATTTTAAGATACGAGAGCTACTTTTTTATTTTTGGTATACCTTTCCCCCAGCTATAAACAGGAGTTTGTATCTACTGATAGACAGTTAAGGTAGAGATTGCATTATGTAGAGAGAGAGATTGCAGGTATGGATACATTGTGTGTGATACAGTGTATCACAGTGCACAGATACATTGTATTTATCTACACAGGGAATGTAGAGAAATCTCTCATATATGAAAGACACTAGCTTTTTACCTCATCTATATGCTAGTTTCTTCATATCTACAAGTACCTAAATAATGAATAATGACCTAAATACTAAAATTGTAAGTTTTGCCCTAATAATACATTATAATTGAAAAACAAAGTATAATATGGAAGTGAATTTTCCAAATTGGAGACTTTCGCCTTAAGCTTCCAAATAATATGTAATACACATACACACCTATCAGTTTCCATGTATTCCATATATTCACAAGAATGGCTAAAATAAATACATAAAGTTACATCACTTCCTAATCAGAGCACATCCAATAAACACTTTATCTTACATCCTGTATTACGGCTGAGGTGCTTTCACACATGAGGCCCATGAGCTGTATGCATGTGTCCAAATGTCCTACTGCTTTTGTGTATGTCTCCTCTTGAAAAGTCCTTTGTCATTTTTTGCTGCCTTTGTATGCTTGCCTGAAGCAGCTTTGGTTTGTTTATTTTTATTTTTATTTTTATTTTTGAGACAGAGTATGGCTCTGTTGCCCAGGCTGGAGTGCAGTGGTGTGATCTCGTCTCATTGCTACCTCTGCCTCCCGGGTTCAAGTGATTCTCCTGCCTCAGCCTCCCGAGCAACTGGGATTACAGGTGCCTGCCACCACACCCAGCTAATTTTTTGTATTTTTAATAGAGACTGGGTTTTCACCGTGTTGGCCAGGCTGGTGTTGAACTCCTGACCTCAAGCGATCCACCTGCCTCGACCTCCTAAAGTGTGAGGATTACAGATGTGAGCCATTGCGCCTGGCCTGTTTGTTTGTTTATTTATGAGACAGAGTCTCACTCTGTCACCCAGACTGGAGTACAGTGGCACGATCTCAGCTCACTGGAACCTCTGCCACCTGGGCTCAAGTGATTCTCCTGCCTCAGCCTCCCAAGTAGCTGGGATTACAGGCATCTGCCACCACGCCCAGCTAATTTTTTGTATTTTTAGTAGAGATATGGGGCTTCGTCATGTTGGCCAGGCTGGTCTTAAAACTCCTGACCTCGTGTGAATCACTGCGCCTGGCCCAGCCTGTTTATTTTTAATCCCCAGTCTAACCCTTCAGACCTGCTGTGAGCTGGGAATTCATTCAGTGAACATTGTTACCCAGATTTTTTTTTAGTGCAGTATGAAGACAGCTGCCTTAACATCTGTGGTTTCTGACCAAGGCCAGTGGTCTTTCTGCCTAAAATGAATCACATGGGTTTTGTGTTAATGGTTCATTTAGGTGAATTTTTTCCTCCCTTTTCTGCTCTCTGAGTGGTTCAAACTGGAGGAGTTTCCATCCAGACGTTTTCATCCAGCATCCACCTGGACTGAGTCCAACCTGGACTTAACGTTGACGGTGCCTTTGCACTTAGTGGCAGAGGTCTTCCTGAATTACACCTGCCTGCTGTGCTCTGCCAGAGGCAGTGGTAAGGGACACACTCGTCCCTACTTAATCATGTTCTTCAGAACCAAGTTCAGTCACTGCTGGAGCTCTTGTTTTCCCTCATAAGCCTTCGAGTTTAATAGCTGAAGCCATCAGCAGTATTTTAAGAGCCAAGGCACCTTACTTTTAGGGTGGGCATTCATGAAAACAACCCTGAAAATTTACCTTTAAGAGTTTTAGAGTTTTAGCTCTTACATTTAGGTCTTTGGCCCATTTTGAGTTCATTTTTGTATATGGCATTAGATAAGGGTCCAACTTCATTCTTTTGC
Organism: Pongo abelii; assembly: GCF_028885655.2. NCBI lineage: Eukaryota > Metazoa > Chordata > Mammalia > Primates > Hominidae > Pongo > Pongo abelii. The sequence goes on from NC_071991.2 coordinate 8,642,658, forward strand.
ATATGATAATCAGTTTCCTTAAGATTGAGTTACCTGACATATGATTATTAAGTCTTTTATGTGGTTAGTTGGTTTTTCTGTTTGTTTGTTTGAGACAGGGCCTTGCTCTGTCTCCCAGGCTGGAGTGCAGTGGCGTGATCATAGCTCACTGCAACCTCCACCTCCTGGGTTCAAGCAATCCTCCCACCTCAGCCTCCTCAGCAGCTGAGATTACAGGCATGCACCACCATGCCCAGCTAGTTTTTGCATTTTTAATAGAGACTGGGTCACACCATGTTGGCCTGGCTGATCTAAAACTTCTGGCCTCAGTTGATCTGCACACCTCCCAAAGTGCTGGGATTACAGGAGTGAGCTACCGCGCCTGGCCATGTGCTTGGTTGGCTTGAATATTTCCTCATCAAACTAAAGATGAATTTTATATACCCATTAGTGTCATTTTATTCCTTTGGGAAAAAAAGAATGGTGATGTGGCTGGCTGTTGTCTACCCCTTTAATTCTGTTACTCTCATTTACATCTTTGTGTAAGGAGCCGTTCTGGTAAGGAGTAGGGTTCATGAATTTCTGTTGTGGTGATTAATATCTTTCAGGGAATGTTGTTGGTAGAATGTTGAGTGCTTTGAAGAAATGTGTATTATTGTATGCATTTCTCAATGCCAGTGTTCCCTGGAACACTGACTCCGCATGATGTCGGTGTTTCATGAAGACCAGTTCATTGGCTACGTAAGGTTGGGAAATGCGGCCTCTCAAAGTTTGACATGGACTGTAAGGACATTAAAGGCTCAGAGAAGGCTTGTCTTAGAGAAGAGTTTTTAGGTGTCCAAACCATTGTTCCCCATTCCTGTTTTACCATAGAAACCTTTTTAAAGCAACTTGCTAACTTCCTGTAGGACATCGGTGTTCTGAAGGGCAGGTTTGAACGATGCAGGGTAATAAATATGCAACTGTTATTGAATTCTCTGGTTGTGGTTTTAGCTTTAAGGCCTGGGCATTTGTCTGCCTAGTTTTGCTGGACACAGAGGCTGGAGCCTGGCTACCAGGTGCCTGGGTTAAGCTGAAGTTGGGGGTCTCTTCCCGTACACTTAAATGCAGAGTCTCTTGCTGAAGCATGGCCTTCATTCTGCAGAGGGAATTGCGGCCCTATGGCACTCACTTGCACAGTCTCTGACCAAATGGGGTCCATATCTATCTCACCAGCCCCTTCCCTAGGGTCCCCATTGTGTCCACTGCTCCCCAGCCGCTATGGCCGCCATTCCTTCTGTGCTGTCAGGGCCTTTGCCCTCCTCTTCTCTCTGCCCTTCTACTTCTGGCATTCCTGCCTTCTCTAGTCCCATCCTCAGCAGGAGGACCCCGACCCCCTCCTCTCTCATCCAGAGCTGGTTCCTGTCTTCCTCTTACAACACCGTAGTTGTAGCTACACACAGCAGGCACCTTTATGTTTACCTTTTTCCCCCTCAGACCACAGGCTCCGCAAGGAGAGGGACATCAGGACAGGGATGATGTCGGCCATTCACGTCTCTACCGTGACACCCGTGTGGAGCCGACACTTCCAAGCACTCAGTGAACAGCTAGGAAACAAGTTAGCAGGAAGTAAAATGGCGGGGCCTGGTATTGGAGCACCCGGGAGTCAGGGCGTTTCCTTCTGTGTCAGAGCAAGGCAGCCTTTTTATTTTGAAACATGAACAAATGCCAGTTATTTTCATCACTAGTTAGATGGTTGCGCTGTTTTAATAATGGAAACACTGCAGTTCTCACACTAAACACGATGGAAATGAATGATGACATAGGAGTTTCCACCAGTGGAATGCACCTACTGTGAAGAAGTTGTGTCTCAGGATGTGTTTTTCCAACAGCAACATCTGCGCAAGTGGATGGAAGTGGTGGTGATCACCCACAAAGGGGGCCAGAGGAGCGACGGAAACGTGAGTGACTTGTTTGTTTCTGGGAAGGGCACCAGCCGCCATGCTGGGTCGGTGCTAATGCCGGGACAGTGCTTTCATTAAAATGCCGGTCAGAAACCTAGTTTGACGTGACTGTAGTCCTTGTAAATTGTTAAACACATTCGATTGGTATTCTGTTTTGCCTATCTTTTCTCTTAATTGCTAAACATTCCTTTTTATGTTTCTTTAAAATCTCCCCTTTGGTTCACTTTAATATGACTCTTCTGTTGAGAATTCTGGGGGGCTTGAATGTTAGTATTTCAATTTTACCAGCTCTGCTTTAAACAGTGTATTTTCTAGCCTGTCCTTGGCAGCTGCTGTTTACATGGTGGTGCGTTCCTCAGCTATTGTTTCCATTGCTTCCCATCACGGGGTGGTCGGCAAATGTGTTTAATCATTATTGCCTGATAAAACCAACTGGAGATTTTTTGGGACTGAAAGCCTTGCGGGGAATGTAAAAAGGAATCTCGTAAATACCGGCATGTGTGTTTTCAAGGTCTGCGTCATCCACCCCAATTGTTTGCCCAGTTATATGACTGGCCCTTCAAAGCACATTTGTATGGTTTTAAAGGAAAACCGCTTCAGCTAAATCTTTTAAAGTGTCTGATGTGGGTCATTAAAGACTTTGTCTCTTAAGAATGCATGCTTTCTGCTGTTTTAAATCTAATATTATTTGTATATGTTTATTTTTACAGTTTTTGTTTTTAACTTGATGTCCTCGCAGTGGAATTGCCTTTTCCATGAGTTTCATAATCCCCAGTGAAACATGACAACAGTATTCCTGTTAGGGACTTCCCCATAGTTCTTCAGAGGCATAATTAACGTGGCTTTTTGTCCTCGTGTGCCTTTGCTGGATGTGTTCCATCCTAACTTGGATTTTTCTTTTCTGGCTTTATTATGCTTTGTTTTGACCATTGTGTGTCAAGGTGTTTTGTTTATGTAAGTCTTGTTTCCTACTGCTTCTAAAGAGCCAAGTAAGCAAAACTAAACCAGGATTTTTTTAAAGAAGTGATATGCCGCGCATGACCCTGTTAAAGGTTTGCTATTTATATACGCAGAAGAGAATCAGGAACTCTTCGTGGAGGAGAGCAGAGTATATTAATGAGCCCAGGCTCCTGGGATGAGGTGCAGGTGTCTCTGTGCTGCTCTCCCTCTCTCATCTGTTAGGTACTTTTGCTTTACATTTTATATTTGTTTTTATAGTAAGCTACTAATTTTCTGGGACTCAGTCAGTTCTAGAATAAACATTTAAAAAAACCTAGTGGGTAGATGAACAACCTCATTTGAATCAAAAAGATTTAATATAAAGTCCTTAACATGGCTTAGTAAAAAAAATAAAAGATTTCTTAAAAGTTTACAGCAGATTATTCGGAGCTGGGGGTCCAGTTGTATAGGGAATGGAGTCGTGGATACTGGGAAGTCCTTGAGCTCCTCCTGGAACACTTTTATCCTGTGATTGTATTACCTGACCATCCGGGGAGGGTCTTGCTCCGTGAGGTGGGCCGCTTGTCTGAATCTCAGAGGCCATGGTGTTTGGGGGCCCGGAGACAACCAACACGGCCGTGGCTTCATCACCTAAGCCCGGGGCCAGGCCACCATTCAGCTCTTGAACTCTGACCATATTTTAATCTTGGAAAGTAGTTCGTTCCTGTTTGGTAGAATCCCCAAATGACAGTGTTCTGTTGAGACACTATAATTGAAGATATGCTAGATCATTGACTAAAGAAATAAGTCAAAGCTGCCCTCGAGCTTTTTTTGTTTTTTGACACGGAGCCTCTGTCACCCAGGCTGGAGTGCAATAGCACAGTCTTAGCTCACTGGAGCCTCCGCCTCCTGGGTTCAAGCGATTCTCCTGCCTCAGCCTCCCAAGTAGCTGGGATTACAGGCGCCTGACACCACATCCAGCTCATTTTTGTATTTTTAGTAGAGACGGGGTTTCACTTTGTTGGCCAGGCTGGTCTTGAACTCCTGACCTCAGGCGATCCACCTGCTTTGGCCTCCCAAAGTGCTGGGATTGCAGGCGTGAGCGACTGTACCCAGCCTGCCCTGAAGCTTTGGATACCCCTGTGATCAGAGCTCTGCCACATCATTGTGTTTAGGAAGCTTCCCTTTTTAACCGTGAGCTTGCAGGGGAGAACGCGTGACCACCTGTTATGCCTGTTCTCTGCGTGTGCACACATACATGCATGCACACACACACACACATAGAGCTGGTTTAGGAAGACTGCTTACTTTACACGATAACCCAGCTGTCCATTGGGTACGGTCATGGCCTAAACCACCTGGACCTCTTCTGACTGTAGCCGGGAAAGAGGTTTTTGTTATTTTTTATTATCTTAGCCCTTCATATAAAATTTGTTCACTCTACAAAAGACTTTTTAAAAATGTACTTGCATACAACAAGGTCTCCCAGTTTCTCCCGTTTCACAAGAATCCTGAAACCCTATTTGAAAACGTGCTGTAGGGAAGAATTCCACTGTTAGACACTCTCTGTCAGAAGGGCCGTGTTTTGACATCGAAGGTGAAGGTGTGCTTTTTGCTGTTGAGCATTTGTTAATTACTGTGTGCTTTCTGATAATTTGTGTCTTTACTGTCTTGTTAACCCCAATAACCCTTACTGTGTTTGAGTATATGGGAAGTTTTTATGTAAATAACATAAATAGAAAAAAGATGATTTTCCTCCCCATCCTCAGGAAAGCATTTCCGAGTGCGGGAGATGTCCCTTGTCTCCATTCTGTCAGTTTGAGGTGAGAACAACCTATTAACAGTCAGTTTCTGACTTGCAATGTGAAGAACAGTTTACCTTTTCTTTTCTTTTCTTTTCTTTTTACCTTTCTGTTGCCTTTTTTCATGCTGTAATTTTTGTTTTGGTTCAGCCTGCCGTGGAAGGGGTAGAGGTGAGAACTTGAGCGGAGCTACAGGAGGGGGTTGTTGTCGTTGCTGGTTTTGCTGTGACTCGTTAGCTGTGTCGTGGTTCTGTACTGGACAGAGTGCGTTGTGCCCTTGAGTGCAGTGACCTGTATTGTCTGTCTGTGGCAGAGTTGTATCAGTATCATTGCTGTGAACTGTCCAATGCCAAGCATGTTTTCTATTAGGATGTTTTAAGCAAGACTCTTAAGTTCATGTGAGAATTGCAATGTCTCAATTATATTTAAGATTGAATTAGATTTTGTGTTCGTAACCTCTATCTGAATACACATAGCTAGCAACCTCCTGAGAGGAAACTCACACAGAGTATATTGTACCTGCTACAAGTGGGAGGAATTACATGTTCTTTCACACTACTGACTGCCCTGAATTTAAAACCTTACAGCTTGTCCCACTCACCCACCCAGTCCCTTTCATCTCCCTCTTGCGTGCACACACACCACACATGCACACACACCGATGCACTCACAACACGTGTGCACACAGACCACACATGCACTCACACCACACATGCACACACACCAGTGCACTCACAACACACATGCACTCACAACACACACGCACACACACCACACACGCACACACACCACACACGCACAAACAACCCACATGCACACACAAGACACATGCACACACAACACACATGCACACACATGCACTCACAACACACATGCACACACACCACACATGCACACACACCACACACGCACACACACCACACACGCACAAACAACACACATGCACACACAAGACACATGCACACACAACACACATGCACTCACACTGATGCACTCACAACATTGTGCAGCGTTGCACACACCCCGAGCTTTCCCTCTCGTGTAAAATGGGGATGATGGCATCTATTACTCCTGCCTCCCAGCGGTGTTGCAAAGACCCAAAGAAGTGGTTTCTGTGACAGTGCTTTGAAAATGAAAAAGCAGATTGTAAAAGTACCATTTTAGAACATTATAATTTCAGGATAGAACTTACTCTTCCTAAGTCTTGCAGATTCTGGGGAAGAGAATTGTAGGGGGCACGGAGCTGGCCTTGAGCCCATTTTCCTCATTTTGTCTCCATCTCCTGCTTTGCCTTTTGGTGTAAAGAGAAATTCTGAAAAGTCTCTCAGGTGCTGCTGGGAGTGAGGCCCTTCCTGACCCGTGCTGTCATCCCCATCTTACCCCGAGGATCGCAGCGCACACAGCGCAGCACGGCACATTGGAACGTGTCCCTCCCTTGTGGCCATGGAGGATTCCTTTGAATGACAGGAGCAAAGCTGGAAAGTGAGAAGGGAAAGCTGGAGCAGCAGCAGCCCACCCCCGAGCTGTGAGACAGTAGAACATGCAGCACCCTTAGCATTTCACACATCTTTGATTTAATTCAGTGGAGCAGTTTGTCAGCTTTATTTTTAGGCCTGGTTGACAAATACTTAGTACCAGGATCAGTTGTTTATATACATTGATATTTAATTTCCAGGGTAAATAGTTAATTTTTTGAAGAACTTTCTCTGCTAGGGTTTTTTGTTTGTTTGTTTGTTTGTTTTCTTTTCTTTTCTTTTTTTTTTTTTTTTTTTTTTGAGACCGGGTCTCATTCTGTTGCCCAGGCTAGAGTGCAGTGGCACAATCTCAGCTCACTGTCACCTCTGCCTCCTGGGTTCAAGCAGTTCTCCTGCCTCAGCCTCTGGAGTAGCTGGGACTACAGGCCCCTGCCACCACGCTCGGCTGATTTTTGTATTTTTAGTAGAGACGGGGTTTCGCCATGTTGGCCAGGCTGGTCTCGAATTCCTGACCTCAGGTGATCCACCCGCCTTAGCCTCCCAAAGTGCTGGGATTACAGGCATGAGCTACCACACTGGCCTCTGCTAGGTTTTGAGGGCAAAAGACATCTGTGCCCTTAGAACTTAGTGTGTTGAGAGGACCTTGTGATACCTTGGTGAAGTAGGGCATCCTCACACTGCTCTGGCCCCAGGTGGAATCATCCCTGCTTCTGTGAGGGGACTATTATGGCAGCCTGGTAAGGTCACCTTTACCACTTGTGAGTACGCATGACAGCAAACAGCACGATCACATTAGGTGTACACAGTTGGCCCCTCCACACCCCCTACAATGGACAGGAATGCTGAAGGCCACAGGCAGTCAGTTTCCTTAGGACACAGCACAGTTAGAACCTAAGGCTGGTAAGTTGTGGCTTTTACATGTGAACCCTTTGCTTCACTGCCTAGCCTTGCCAACATAGTTAGACTATAGTAGGGTCTGTAGTGACGTTGACCTCTGTCACTTGCAGAATTAATTGACCCATTTATAATTTCTGGTTTGCTTGATCAGGAAATGAAGATTTGCTCAGCAATTATAAACCTTTTTCATCTGATCCCGGCGGCTCCTCAGACACTGGTGAAGCCTTTGCTAGAGGTTGTCATGAAAACGGAGCGGGCCATGCTAATCGAGGTAAGGGCCACACTGAAGGCTGCTTCTCGCTCTGCCACCCTCCGGTGCTTATAGCGTCCTCACTTGATCGTATTTTCAATGGACAGATGGAACAGCATAAAGACGTTCGATGTCAACATTTGCTTGTGGGTGTTCGTGCGCTCCAGTAACAAGGGACCTTGTTAGGTAGACTGAGCCTCAAGCTCTGAGAAGAGGAAGATGTGAGATGCAGCATTCCCACATGTTTTGCAGGCGGGGAGTCCGTTCCGAGAGCCCCTGATCAAGTTCCTGACTCGACATCCCTCACAGACAGTGGAGCTGTTCATGATGGAAGCCACACTGAACGATCCCCAGTGGAGCAGAATGTTTATGGTAAGAGCTATGAGCAGCTGGAATCGGGTCCCTGCAAATGCTTGTAAGCTGTTGTGCTCTGAAATGTTCAGTTCATATTTCACTGTTCAGTGTCTTGGCTGCTTTTTTCTCGGATCCATTTGAATATTGGAAACAGCATTGCTGTTTGGTTGTGTCTGTGAAACGTGCAGGTCTAGGAACCACTCTTTGTAGGACTTTGGTGGTGGTAGCAAACAAATGTTCTGCCAGGATTATAAAATCATAAAGTATGATTATTTAAAAGTATTTTCTAAGGGCCCACACCTGCAATCCCAGCACTTTGGGAAACTGAGGCAGATGGTTTACTTGAGCCCAGGAGTTTGAGACCAGCATGGGCAACAGAGTGAGACCTTGTCTTTACAAAAAATATGAAAAGTAGCCGGGCACGGTGGCACATGCCTGTAGTCCCAGCTCCTCAGGAGCTTGAGCTGGGAGGATTGCTTGAGTTCAGGAGTTGGAGGCTGCAGTGAGCTATGATTTTACCACTGCACTTCAGCCTGGGCAACAGACCCAAGACTCTGTCTCTTTTTAAAAATCAAAAAAAAGCATCTTTTTAAAAAGCACGCGTGTGGTGCTTTTTTGGTAAGCCTTCTTTGAGAGATTTAGAAAGATTTAAAATTCATATCCTCTAATTTTCTGTGACTTTGATTAGCTTAAAATGGCTTTTCTATTTGTTTTGCTTTCAGAGTTTTTTAAAACACAAAGACGCCAGACCTCTGCGGGATGTGCTGGCTGCCAACCCCAACAGGTTCATCACCCTACTGCTGCCGGGGGGTGCCCAGACGGCCGTGCGCCCCGGCTCACCCAGCACCAGCACCATGCGCCTGGACCTCCAGTTCCAGGCCATCAAGGTAGCACCCCTTCCTCCAGCCCCCAGTGCCCAGAGGTTTAATCGAGATGCGGTTCCCTAATTATCTCTTCTTTGACAGATCATAAGCATTATAGTGAAAAACGATGACTCCTGGCTGGCCAGCCAGCACTCTCTGGTGAGCCAGTTGCGACGTGTGTGGGTGAGTGAGAACTTCCAAGAGAGGCACCGCAAGGAGAACATGGCAGCCACCAACTGGAAGGAGCCCAAGCTGCTGGCGTACTGCCTGCTGAACTACTGCAAGTGGGTGCCTCCTCCCGCCCTGCCCCGCGGGACCGGCTCTGTCCCAAAAGCTCAGCCGGAGCCGCCTCCTACTCTGTACAAGGCTGCGGTCATTGGATACGTGCAGTCAGATTGGTTGTGGAGAATGGGCTATGTCTCTGAGCTGTTTAAAGGCAAGTCAGAGGCGTAATTGTTAATGACATTTGCTCTAAGTTAACCTGTGTTCTTCTTTTGACCCTCCAGAAGGAATTACGGAGATATAGAATTGCTGTTCCAGCTGCTCCGAGCCTTTACTGGTCGTTTTCTCTGCAACATGACATTCTTAAAAGAGTATATGGAGGAAGAGATTCCCAAAAATTACAGCATCGCTCAGAAACGTGCCCTGTTTTTTCGCTTTGTAGACTTCAACGACCCCAACTTCGGAGATGAATTAAAAGCTAAAGTGAGTCCCATTCTTATGCTGTAGAAGGGTACGGGTATTTGGTCTGGTTTTCTAGGGAACTTTGGGCCCTTTTCTTTTTTTGCTGTGTCACCCTTGAATAAATAGTAGAGTGAGCCAGGTGCTGTGGCACGTGCCTGTAATCCCAGGTACTCAGGAGGCCACGGCGGGAGGATTGCTTGAGCTCAGGAGTTGGAGGCTGCACCGAGCTATAATCACACCACTGCATCCCAGCGTGGGTGACACAATGAGACTCTTTGTCTCAAGAAAAAAATAAAATTAGTGGGCTGGGCTGTAGGTGAGAAAGTGCCGTTGCTGAGGAACGTCAGGTGCATGCAGGAGTGACCCAGCGTTGAAGGGTGGTTTGTTAATTGCCTTGTTTTTAGAAAATGGCTTGTTTCACGTGAAAAGAATAAACCAGGCTGACATCTCTTTTCCACAAGTTTTTAACCTACCTTTCTAGTTGCCCTTTGCGTAGGAGTCAAGGTTGGTAGTCACACCCGGGGTTGAGTTTCAACTTGATGGTGTGGTATAGCCGAGACTGGCTGTTCTTCCCGTCTTACTCAAGAAACAAACAGCATGGCTTTGTTTTTCTCCTTCTTTATTTAAATTTTTTTTTGTAGGTTCTGCAGCATGTATTGAATCCTGCTTTCTTGTACAGCTTTGAGAAGGGGGAAGGAGAGCAGCTCTTGGGACCTCCCAATCCAGAAGGCGATAACCCAGAAAGCATCACCAGTGTGTTTATTACCAAGGTGGCATCACTATGTGCATGGGCGTGAGAAGTAACCTGGCATGTGGATGAACGTCTGTGTGTGTGTGTGTGTGTGTGTTAAGGAGGTTCATTGAAATGTTTGTTCCCCCAACACGTTTATTTTTCATGATTGAGTTAGTTTTTAGCAGACCGTCACCTTACAATTCTTGTTAGTGAGTTTTTGAAGGCAGCCTTACTTTGGAATGAATTAACTTTCCCACATTAATAGATTCTAGTAAGAAACGGAATAGATCTCAATGAAAATTCATATAGCAGTTATTTTGTGAAAACCCCTGTTGCCGGTCAGCAGAGTTTCTGTGTTCTATTTTCATCTTCAGTTTTACAGAAGACTCTCTTAACAGCCAGTGAGCATATAAGACTGCCTGCAGTAGCTGCTGTCACTCCTCCTTGTCCAGTGAATGAAACCCTGTGGTGGCCGTAACCTCCTTGTCCAGTGAATGAAACCCTGTGGTGGCCGTAGTCCAGTCTGAAATGAGCTCAGTTTTAACATCTCTGTGCTTTACAGTTTGTGTTAGAGAGGGTTTTTTGAATTAAATGCCTGCATCGTGTTATTTCCCCAAGGCTTACTGTATTGATCTTCACTATTAAAGGCTGTGTTTGCCCTGAGATTCTCACATTGAGTGTTTGTTGGAATGCTGAGTGATGGTGTTCCTCATCAGAAATACAGATTGCTGGTTTTCTTATCCATTTTGTCCTGAGATCAAGGCAGAGGGGACTGTTGTTTCCATTGGCAGATTCTTGGACCTTACATAGTCTTTGTCCTTTCAGACGGGCCTCCTTCCTGCAGTGCTGTCATTCCACCGCATGATCAGAGTGAGCCCAAGGGTTTATTCTTGGTCCCCGTACTGATATTTGCCTTATTCTGGGCAAGTGTAGGGAGATGGGGTCCAGACAGGACCCCTTCCCCTTTATTACCTTCTCCAGGCTGTGTCTCCTGGGTCAGATGCTGCTATGGGGATTTTGAACGTCAGGATGAGGAGAAAAGGAGCTGGCAGGCTAGAGGCTGTGGATGCAGGTGTGGGCCTGCCAAGAAGCAGTACATCTGGGGAAGAGAGGACCTTGGGGCTAAAAGAGACCTTGATAAAAACATGATTATAGTGAAGACTTCAGTCTGTCTGTTTTTCAGAATTATTAAGACCTGGTAGACACACAGTGGTTAGGATACTTAGTTGAATTGAATGATGCCACCATTATACTTGATTTAATAGAGATGTGTAGAATATTCCTCAAAGAAGGCACATTTTTTTCTTATGTCCATGAAACACTTAAAAAATCTGTCAGATGCTTTCAAAACTGCAACAATTTTTTGAAAGTAGACATTTTTCCGGGTCACATTTTCTGATCATAATGCAGAAAAATGAGGAGTAGACAAAAGTTGACCAGGAAAAAAACATCTCAACTACTTGGAAATTAAGAAACTCAGTCCTAAATCACCTTGAATCAAAGAGGTCTTCTTTTCCACCTCACCCTCCTCCAGCCCCTGCATCCTGACTCTTAAGCCTGCCCTGTTTTAAATGTTGAAATGAATTTGGTGAATTTCTAATCCATACGTAAACCAAAAAGTATCTGAGACTGATCTCAATCAATTTAGAAATTTATTTTGCCAAAGTTAAGTATGTGTCCGGGAGAGACGTTTGTGCCTTTCTCTAAAAATGGTTTTGAGGGCTTCAGTATTTGAAGGGGAAAGGGGGAGGGTGTGGTCATCCACACGTTGCCAAAGAAGGGGAGCAGGTAGGGGAAGAGTCAGTTCTGTGTTCATCTCACGCTCAGTAAGTCAGCACTTTATGTAAGATAAGGTGAATGTGGGGCCGTCACCTGTGGAGATCGTTAACCTTTCATCTGTAGCTCTCCTTAGGAACGAAAGGAGCCAGTTTCTTGCATGACACAGCTTTCAGCTTAATTTTTTCCATTGGGCAGAGCAAATTGGGGTCCTGGGGTTGTTTTTCTCCTTTCACATATATATGAAGGAAAATGGATAGGATGTTATTGATAACCTCCTTGTAAAACTTCATGTTACATACTGTGTGTGTGTGTGTGTGTGTGTGTGTGTGTGTGTGTGTGTATTTTTAAGGCTTAAACCTGTTGTATGACCCTCGGTCAGTAACCCAGTTCACAACTGGAAATGAGTCCTTCCTGCTGTCCCTGCGCAGGTCCTGGACCCTGAGAAGCAGGCAGACATGCTGGACTCGCTACGGATCTACCTGCTGCAGTACGCCACGCTGCTGGTGGAGCACGCCCCCCACCACATCCATGACAACAACAAGAACCGCAACAGCAAGCTGCGCCGCCTCATGACCTTCGCCTGGCCCTGCCTGCTCTCCAAGGCCTGCGTGGACCCGGCCTGCAAGTACAGCGGACACTTGCTCCTGGCGCACATTATCGCCAAATTTGCCATACACAAGAAGATCGTCCTGCAGGTATTTTGCAAGCCCCCTCCTGTCCGCCGACATCTGCGTGAATCCCACGTGGTGCACTTGGCTCCCTAGTGCAGTCTCAGCCTCTCCTGTTGTCTTTTCCCAATGCCAATAAAAACCATGAAGACACAGACACTGTATGATTCCACTTAGAAGACCCTAGGGCACTCAAATTCAGAGAGACAGAAAGTAGAACAGAGATTGCGGGGGTCGGGGAGAGGGGGTGGGGAGCGAGTACTGAATGGTGCAGAGTTTCAGCCTGGGAAGATGCAAACATTCCGGAGATGATGGGGCTCATAGCTGCACACAGTGTGAAGGTGCTGAGCGCCACTGGGCTGTGCACCCAAAAATGGGTTAGATGGTACATTCTGTGTTATGTGTGCTTTACCACAATCGAAGGAAATTTGTGGGGAAAACACCCCACACTGTGGGCCCTCCCATGACTGTCCATGCTCTCCCTTCTCCCCCACTCCCACCCCCACCCCCCCACCCCCACCCCCACCCCCCACTCCCACCCTCACCCCCATCCCCCACCCCCACCCCCACCCCCCACTCCCACCCCCATCCCCACCCCCACCCCCATCCCCACCCCCACCCCCATCCCCACCCCCACCCCCACCCCCCACTCCCACCCCCAACCCCACCCCCATCCCCACCCCCACCCCCACCCCCACTCCCACTCTGCTCTCTCGTTCCTCAACAGCTTTGCTTTTAAAAGGAAAGGTCACCCTTTTCCATCTCAGGCTTCTCTGTCCATTGCATTCTGGCTTCTGACTCTTGACATTCCATGGCAGATGTTAGAATATTCAAGGGCCCCAGCCCACTTCTCTTAGCCAAAGACAGTAGGTACTTTTGGATCCGTATCTCATGAGCTTGTTGCTGTGCAGCTGGTATTGAGCGCCTCTTCCCGGAGTCCCTCGGTGGTTTGGGCTATGAGGTTGGGCACCGCGGGTTTGAGGCTGGTATTGAGCGCTTCTTCCTGGAGTCTCTCAGTGGTTTGGGCTCTGAGGTTGAGCACCCCGGGTTTGAGTATTGTTTCTTCCGCTCACACGGTCCGTGCCCTTTGGCAAGTTAACTGTCTCTGTGTGAGAATTAAATGTAATACTCCACTCGAGCGTGCAGCATTATTTCATCACTGATAGTTCTTCTGTGAGACTATCTTTGATGGCTTTCCCCTGACGTCTTTCTCTTGTGAACCTCTGTGGTGTTGAACTCTGCACCCCAATCAAGCCAGAGGTCTCTCACATCCCCTCCCATGGGCCCTTGAGCTAGAACTCCAGCCTCGGGGCTGCCCTGCCCTCCCCGAGTTGTCTCAGAGACAAACACTCGAGAACTCTGTGACCTTCTCTGCTCTTCCCCACTGCCCAGGCACCAGCAGGTTCTGCAGCTCCTAACACCCACCCTGTCCCCTCCACCCTTGGAACTGGTCTTCTCTGTGTTCCATGACCTCACATCGGGGCCTCACCTCTCACTTGAGTGACTACAGCTGCCGCTTCTCACGCCTTTCCTATTGGCCCTGTTCACTTTATTTCCCATCCTGCAGTTGGAGGGAGATGAGCCGTGTACCTCCCTAACTTGCTGCTGGTTAGGCGGGACATGGGATCCCTGCAGGGAGCTTGGTCTTACCTGTCTGCATGCCCTGGCCTAGTTCAGCATGGGCACGTAGTAGGTGCATTATAAATAGTAGAATGAATGTATTCATTGGTCAAAACTTAACAAAACAGAAAGCAGCTAAGTTGTTTCCTAATAAGAAAGTCCTAAGAAATGTTTAAAAAATTGTTTTGGAAAAGTATCATGTCTTGATACCAAGGGACTGTCTTCTTGTTTCTTAAAGCCTTCCTTCTCATCCTCCATAAGCATCTCTTCCCTGTTTTAGGTTTTTCATAGTCTCCTCAAGGCTCATGCAATGGAAGCTCGAGCGATCGTCAGACAGGCGATGGCCATTCTGACCCCGGCAGTGCCGGCCAGGATGGAGGACGGGCACCAGATGCTGACCCACTGGACCCGGAAGATCATCGTGGAGGAGGGGCATACCGTCCCGCAGCTGGTCCACATTCTGCACCTGATAGTGCAACACTTCAAGGTGTGTAGGAGGGACGGTGGGCTGCGGGGCGTGCGTCTTCAGGCATTCGCTTTGAACCTTTACCTTGTCTTGTTCTGCAATAATCAGGTGGTCGTTCATCTTTTAGTAAGGCTACTTCTGGTGCATTGATTAGTTTGTGTATATGTGTATGGCTTTATCAGCATAGAAATTGCTGTAATATAGAGAATATGTTGCAGGTGTGTGTGTCTTTGCGTCTAAGGCTACATTTCTGTCGTAAGTACTGTGCTCAGTTAACCCTTGTATGCTGCTAAGTTTGCACCTTAAGGTGAGAGATAGTCCTCATTGACTCTAGATTTCCATCACCTGCCTTGGAAAGTTATTCATGTTGCTGACACCTCCTTCTCTGGCCAAATTACCTCTTTTGTGGGATTTATTTATATGTAAATGTTTCTTGTAGATTTGGGGTAGAGGAGAAAGGATTGAGTTGAAAGCAAATTCTTTTATAGCCACCTCTTAGAGGAACTTTGCTTTTGGGTATGTCTTAAACTTTTACAATGTCAAGTTCTGAAGTTTGATACATGTGATTAGACTCACCTTCCTGTCTGAAGAGAATTTGAATTTTCAAGACTGAAGTATACTATTGTAATGGGATGTAATGGGATGTAGTTGGGGTGGGGGAGGGTGATAAACACATACATAAGGCAGTGAGAATTTCCTCAGTCAGGTTAGGATTCAGAATTCTTGAGCATCAAGTTGGGCTGTGTGTGTATGTTGGGGCTGAGAGGCATGTCGGGGGGTGTGTGTGTGCACGTGCGCACACGTGCATGCGCTGTGGGACCAAGGTCCCATGTTCCCGGCGTGATGCCGGCCCTGTGTCCGCAGGTGTACTACCCGGTACGGCACCACTTGGTGCAGCACATGGTGAGCGCCATGCAGAGGCTGGGCTTCACGCCCAGTGTCACCATTGAGCAGAGGCGGCTGGCCGTGGACCTGTCTGAAGTCGTCATCAAGTGGGAGCTGCAGAGGATCAAGGACCAGCAGGTAGGGGTGTCAGCCTCAGGGGTGCCCCGATTGTCTTCCTTTGACTTCTCCCTAGAAATCAGTCAGTAAAGCCAAGCACCTATGTGTTTTTAAGCCGGATTCAGATATGGACCCAAATTCCAGCGGAGAAGGAGTCAATTCTGTCTCATCCTCCATTAAGAGAGGCCTGTCCGTGGATTCTGCCCAGGAAGTGAAACGCTTTAGGACGGCCACCGGAGCCATCAGTGCAGTAAGATCATGTGTCTCTGGATGGGTGCTGCGCATTCTGCTGGGAGTTGGTTCGTTTGTTCCCTGTATTTAGAATGTGAGCTCAGTGCCCAGCTGCATTCAGGAGAGGCAGCTGGGAACAGCCATGGTCACCAGATTGAAACTCCAGGACATGTCACTCATGCAAGGGGTTCCCGGGTCACCAGACATGCTTGCCTCTGCGTTCAGTTCATACCATTAAAGTTCTGTTGATGATGGTTGATTACTTGCAGAAAGGCATCTAGAGAAACTCTTTGAAGTAAGGAGTTGATTAAGAACATGTGCCCGTACTGAGAGCAGTTTCTGAAAAGGACGTGTGTTCTGTTTCACGAGGCAGCCACCAAGAGGGTCCTGGGTATTTCCCTTGTGGAGTGGTGGCTCTAGGAGCCCTGAGTCTGACCTCAGCTGGTGTCATGGACCTGCTCGCTTGTGGACGCAGGCCTGGCCACCCCACTTCCCAGCTTCGTAGGCCTGAGGCTGAGCTCTTCTCCCACCCGCACCATCCCCCATCTTATGTGGCAGCCATGTCTGCCCTCGGCTTCTATTAGAAACCTGGCACCATCTGCACTTTGTCCATTGGCCTCTCTGCACACATCTGGTCCAGAGCAAGTCTCACTCTGCCACAAATAACCCATCCCTGCCTTCACACCGTGGTCCCAGCCTCTGTCACCCCTCGCAGTAACCAGATGGGAGCTGCTCAACTGCCTCCCTGTTCTCTCTTTCGCTGTTCCTCTCTCCACCTCCACTTTTATTCCCTCTTGATTATTCACAAAGCAGTCAGACTTCCACAAAAGTTTTCTTTCGCAACTTGAATCAGGGGAAGCTGGGTGAAGGGTACGTGAGACCTCCGCAGTGTTTTTGTAAAAATCTCTTGTGGATCTTACAATCTTTTGGAAGTAAAAAGTTGAATCAAGTCAGGTTGCCATTCCCCTTGCTCGAGCCCTCCCCTTGGCTCTGGCCTGCAGGGCCCGGGTGACCAGGCCCTGCTGATGATGGCTCTTGGCCCCCAGCACCGTCTGGGTGCTCGGCCATGCGGGCCATCCCTCTGCTCTAAATGCACCTCTGGTTCTGGCCCTGTGCTCACTCAGGATGCGTCCCCTGGCCTTTTCCCTCCACTGGGAGCTGTCTCTCTTCCTTTTTCTCATGGCCAGCTTCGTCTCAACCTAAAGACCTCCCTTGATGTCGTCTTGGGCCTCGCACTTTTGTTCCCCATCACATGAGCCACTATTTTGCATGGCTGCTCTGTTGACTGGCCATCTGCCCTCCTGCTGGCTGTGTCAACTTCACCAGGGCAGAGACCACATCTGTCTTTGGTATCCCCAGCACCCAGAGCTGCCTCTGTCCCCAGGAGGTACCACATACCCATTAGCTAGGTGAAAAGTCAAGCCTGGGTTGGAAATTCGTGTTGCGATTCTCTTCCTGCCTGAAAGGAGGTCGTTTTCCAGGTCTTTGGGAGGAGCCAGTCACTACCTGGAGCGGACTCTCTCCTCGCCAAGCCCATCGACAAGCAGCACACAGACACTGTGGTGAACTTCCTCATCCGCGTGGCTTGTCAGGTACGGGATCCAAGTGCCTTGCGTTAGGGCTTCTGCAGACCAGAGGCTACTGACTAACACCCCAGGAGGTTATCTGTGACAGTTTCATCAAAAAAGATACAGACAAACCAAGGTCTGCGAGCTGGTTCTGTCATTTTCATACCAACTGCACTTGATTTTGTGGCAGGTTAACATTTCCAAAATCTACCTGTGTCTTATAATTGATATAATTTTTTTGGTTTTTTTTAAGATGGAGTCTCGCTTTGTCTCCCAGGCTGGAGTGCAGTGGTGCGATCTTGGCTCACTGCAGCTTCGACTCAGGTTCAAGCGATTCTCGTTCCTCAGCCTCCTGAGTTGCTGGGATTACAGGTGCATGCCACCATGCCCAGCTAATTTTTGTATTTTTGGTAGAGATGGGATTTCACCATGTTGGCCAGGCTCGTCTCGAGCTCCTGACCTCAAGTGCTCCACCCACCTTGGCCTCCCAGAGTGCTGGGATTGCAGGCATGAGCCACCGTGCCCAGCCTGATAGGATTTTTTTAAAAAGCATTTCACTCTTTCAGTGGTAGCAAAGTAATGATGTGCCTTCTAATTGACTGCATGTTAGCATTGGTGGACTATGGTGGGCCATGATCTCGGCTGATCATTTAACTTCCAGGTGTTCTTTTTGCATCCTTAAGATGGGAACGGTACACAGCTCAGTAAAGGGTGAGATGATCCAACCTACGGAAAGAAGGGACATTTAGCAGTTTTAATGCTTTGATAACTTGGGTTTATTTATCATTCATATCAATCTATATCTTAATAGAATTTTTGGAAATTCATTTCTGAAACTTTATATTTCAAAAAACCATTGTAAATGAAATTTTCCTAAATTTTAAGTTCTTATTCTTGTTAAACAAAATAGTATATCTTACAGTTCTATTGAGAATTTCCAAGTACTGAAAAGGATCTGCTAAGTACCTAACCAGTAGATAATTCCTTGCCTCCCTGCAGTGTGCAGGGAGGTCCTGTGGGGAGCCAGTAGGGCCCACAAGCCATTGCAGGTCACCACGGATGCGCTGCAGAGGAGGGGGCTGTGAGGGGGTCACGAGTCAGGCTGGTCGGGGAAGGTGTCCAGCTGTGTGGAGGTCCGGCGGAAGAGGGGTGGCCATGAGGTGAAGATCTGAGACAGCCAGGTGCAAGGGCCAGGGCACAGTTGAGACGTGCTGTCACTAGAATGACTGTGAACTTGGATGCAGTGAAATGCCAGCTGTAACTCGGATGAATTCCTAGGTTAATGACAACACCAACACGGCGGGGTCCCCTGGGGAGGTGCTGTCTCGCCGGTGTGTGAACCTTCTGAAGACTGCGTTGCGGCCAGACATGTGGCCCAAGTCTGAACTCAAGCTGCAGTGGTTTGACAAGCTGCTGATGACTGTGGTGAGTGCAAGTGTCTGAAGGGCCAGGGCAGGGCCACCAAGGCCACTAGCAGATACTGTCACCTGGGCAGGGACTGGACGTTTGTGGATCACTCTGACCCTGACGCCTAAGCCCTAGAGTTTGACTAATTGATAATGACTATGCTCTTGAGGCTTTAGGAGTTTGAGACCAGTCTGGGCAGCATAGTGAGATCCCAATTCTACAAAAGAGAAGAGAAAATTAGCCGGGCCTGATGGTGTGAGCTTGTAGTCCCAGCTACTCAGAAGAGGCTAAAGCAGGAGGGTTGGCTGAAGCTGGGAGGTTGAGGCTGCAGTGAGCTATGAATGGCTTTGGGACTTGAGCTCTCACGCTGGCCCCAACTATATGTAGGAATGTTTAATCTTAATACAGTTCTCTTGCATTTTGTGGACTCGTTTCTAAAACTTGCCTACCAGTTGGCTTGGGATAAGCATTTGTAGTTGACTGTTGCAACAACCTTTAAGATGAGCTTTGGATTTTTAAAACAGATTTAATGATGGAGCTATAATTTGTTATCAAGTTACCATGTAGCACTTAGGTAACAAGGAGCTAGTCCCAAAATGCTAATTATTTTATTTTTTGGTGGCTGTTTTTTTGCTTATAAAAACCATGATCCTGTACTTTTCTGGTGGCAGCAAAAGCTATTTTCTTGCCTTATTCAGATTTGGTTTTTCTAGTTCTTGATAGGATTTGGAAACTTTTACTATTGAGATTATAAAACCTATTATTGCAAGCACTTGTTATTCTGGACTGCAAAGACCATGTTGCTTCTATTTGACCTCTGCTGTGAACCACGAACTCTGTCTTCTATTTTATTCTGTTTCTTTGGTTTGTTTTTATTAGTTTTTAGTGCTGCCATCATCTGTTAGTTGATTCCATGATACATAGTTTGAAAGATACTTCTCTTTGGAAGGATATTTGTTTTTTGTTTTTGTTTTCGTCTTTTTGAGACAGTCTCAGTCTGTCGCCCAGGCTTTATTGCAGTGGCACAGTCTCAGCTCACTGCAGCCTCCACCTCCCGGGTTCAAGTGATTGTCATGCTTCAGCCTCCCAAGTAGCTGAGACTACAGGCATATGCCACCATGCCTGGCTTTTTTTTTTTTTTTTTTTTTTTAGCAGAGACGGGGTTTCGCCATGTTGACCAGGCCAGCCTCA
The DNA here is from genome assembly GCF_028885655.2 of Pongo abelii. Lineage (NCBI taxonomy): Eukaryota > Metazoa > Chordata > Mammalia > Primates > Hominidae > Pongo > Pongo abelii. Next base: position 8,662,509 of record NC_071991.2, read on the forward strand.
AATTCCTGGCCTCAAGTGATCCATCCACTTCAGCCTCCCAAAGTGCTGGGATTATAGGCATGAGCCACTGCGCCCAGCCTGGAAGGATATTTGTATTTTTGTATCTTAAGAAAATGGGAAGAGAAAAGCAAAATTCATTGCAGGAACTTTTTTAGAATTTTACCAATTTCAAAATATTAATATTGTTTATTATCGAATATTAATATTTTAATAAGCCTTTTTAAAAGAGTTTGAGTAGTTATTTAAAGCGATTTTATAAAGGAATCATTCTTATGAAATCCGGTTGTCATTCTCTAGTGGTTTTTTTTACTTAGTCTCCAAATAATTAATCCAGTGCCAGATTTTGCCAGACTCTTGTTTCTAGAATTTGTTGTCATTCAGTGTTTGTTTCCTCTGTGAGTGGCCTGTGTTCTCCATTCCAGGAGCAGCCAAACCAAGTGAACTATGGGAATATCTGCACGGGCCTAGAAGTGCTGAGCTTCCTGCTAACTGTCCTCCAGTCCCCAGCTATCCTCAGTAGCTTCAAACCTCTGCAGCGTGGAATTGCCGCCTGCATGACATGTGGAAACACCAAGGTGTTGCGAGCCGTCCACAGCCTTCTCTCTCGCCTGATGAGCATTTTCCCAACAGAGCCGAGTATGTGACCTCTCCCACCGGTGTTTTTCAGAGTGGACGGTGGGTGCGGAGCTTGCTATGAGAGCGCTCGTCCTCCAGTTACTGTGTCGAGCGCTTTGTTATCGCTTTCCTTTCTACTCACAAACTTTCTTTTAAAAACTGACATAGAAACATAGAATGGGCCAGGCGTGGTGGCTCACGCCTATAATCGCAGCACTTTGGGAGGCTGAGGCGGGTGGATCACCTGAGGTCAGGAGTTTGAGACCAGCCTGACCAACATGGAGAAATCCCATCTCTACTAAAAATACAAATTTCGCCGGGCGTGGTGGCGCGTGCCTGTAATCCCAGCTACTTGGGAGGCTGAGGCAGGAGAATCGCTTGAACCCTGGAGGCCGGAGGTTGCGGTGAGCCGAGATTGCGCCATTGCACTCCAGCCTGGGCAACAAGAGCAAAACTCCGTCTCAAAAAAAGCATAGAATGGCAGCTCTCACTGAATGTTGTCTCCTTTGGAAATTCAGTTCTTCATCGGTTGAATCTTTTTTTAAGCTACTAAAGAGAAGTATTAAAAGTATTCAAATGTTGAACATTTGGCAGGATCAAATTTTAGCATGTTATGTATAAGTGTATTTCAAGGAGATTCTGTTAGGTTTTTTGAGTATTCTGCACATAGCTGTGTAGAACAGGAACCAGCCCAGAGGTGAGGCCCACACTGTCCTGCAGGGAGAGAAGTGCCCGTGCCAATCCCTCCTGATACCCAAGCAGCCAGCACTCAGTCCCTGGCATCAGCACTGGTGGGCCCAAGAGCCGTAACCACAGTGCCTGGGTCCCCGCCCTGTAGGTACTTCCAGTGTGGCCTCCAAGTATGAAGAGCTGGAGTGCCTCTACGCAGCCGTCGGAAAGGTCATCTACGAAGGGCTCACCAACTATGAGAAGGCCACCAACGCCAATCCCTCCCAGCTCTTTGGTGAGTGTGCGTCTGTCCTGGTGTTCGTGGTGGCTCAGTTTGGCCTCTTTCCCTGCACACTGGACGTGCTTCCCTTTGGGAAAGGGCTCCGGTTGTTGGGCAGAGCTTTGAGCCGCTGCATTGTTCAGGTGTCTCTTGCCTGGAGCCCTCAAGCCGCCGTCTCCTGTAGACTGTACCCCCATTCGCCGATGCTTGCTCTGTGCTCCCTCCTTAGCTTCCAGCACAGGCTTTGGTGTGAGGGATGTTGCCAGGGTGCATGTGTCCTGCCACCCCAGTGTCACACTAAACAGGCACTACAAGAGCTACATGACAATGTCTGAACTCTGCCTTTCACCACCAGCCCACCTGTGAGTCAGCCACTCACAAGATGAGAACTTGTCCCGTCTCATTGCTGAGGCTCTGGCTGGCCCAGGTGAGACAGAAACTGCCTCCCTCCTTAGATGATCAGGGCAGCTGGGTCACTCTGGCCCCAGGTATGCAGGAGTCAGATTTATAGATGTGCCCTCAGGTTTGTGGCAGACACATGTCTTTGATCCTAGACTTTGTGTCAGTGCCTCAAAATTTATTTTCTCCTTTATTACATATTCATTGGGTGAAACTTTGAAAATACAAATGAAGGAATACTAAGTAGAAGTCACCTGTCAGGCTCTCCTCCCAATAGCAATCAGTCCCAGTATTTTAGAGTGATTATCATGTTCTATACACATGTATACAAATACCTACAATAGATAGCCCTTGTCAGGCAAACGCTTTTCTGAATTTGCCAACTAAATATATTTGGATGAGTTCCTTGCTCTCCAAACTTGCCAGGAGCTAGGAGAATTTGGTTAATATGGTGTCCCTTGCTCTCTTAGCTTGCTGTCTCTCTTCAGGCAGCAGCCGGGTGCAGAGAGTGAGGAGTGCTTCTGGGTCTTTTTTTAAGTGGGGTCACCCTGCAGAAGATCCCAGCTTCCATCACAGGGCAGCACAAGTCTCTCCTCCCGCTGCTCATTCTCTGGAGGACTCTTGTTGAGAAGGGCTGACCTCATGGGCCCTGCCTGCTTCCTCTGTGGGGTGTCAAAGGCCAGGGGTAGCCTCTGGGTGAGGTGGGCCTGGGGAGTTGGCCACACCATCGTCCCCATGCCGGATCTGGGGTGTAGTCTCAGCCGTCTGCTCCATAGGGGAGAGCACAGCACTCGGGAACCACAGAGCACACCCTGTTTCCATCACTGTCATCAAGTGTCATGGGTTGCCTGGGTTACAACCAGACTGGTCTTATATTGACTGCTCTGTTAAGAATTGGTCTTTTAACAAAGCTAGCCTGAAATCACCTCGTAACTGGCAAACACTCTTTGGTTGATCCGTGAATACAGATTTAAAATTTAATGATTAGGGCCGGGTGCAGTAGCTCACGCCTATAATCCCAGCACTTTGGGAGGCTGAGGCAGGCGGATTACTTGAGGTCAGGAGTTTGAGACCAGCCTGGCCAACATGGTGAAACCCCGTCTCTACTAAAAATACAAAAATTAGCCGGGCGTGGTGGCAGGTGCCTGTAATCCCACCTACTCGGGAGGCTGAGGCCGGAGAATTGCTTGAATCCTGGAGGCAGAGGTTGCAGTGAGCCGAGATTACGCCACTGCACTCCAGCCTGGGCGACAGAGCAACACTCGACATTAAAAAAAAAAAAAAAAAGTTTAATGTGTAGGTTGAAATCAAGGTGAGTCTCACAATGCCAATTATGAAAGATAATTCTTCCATACACTCAGTGTTTCTGTTCTAATATTGGCTTTGCTGATTTTTATTGATCTTAGGCCGTTTTTCAGAATGAAGTGCAAATTGAATTCGAAGATATTTGGCATGTCCTTTAGATAGGCTAGATTTTTCTTCCTCTTTTTCTTATTTTTCCCAAACCTATTATAGGACTAAAAACTTAGGGTAATTTGCTGTCATCCAAAAATAAAATCCAGAACTGAAGGTAAGAACGTTGTTTCTACTGAAGCACAAAAATCAGTTCTCATTCATGATGATTTGATCTAGTTGAGAATTAGGAGTGAAAATACAGTGTTTCATTCAGAATGTAGCATGAGCCATGTAAAAGCTCACAGTGTTGACAGTGGGATTAACTATGCTTTTGTCAGAATAGGTTGTTTTAAATAATGTGTTGCTTTCACTCCGTTTTTCATGGTTGTTACTTTTCTGTAAAACACCTGGCAATTTCTACATTTTAGGGACGCTTATGATCCTCAAGTCTGCCTGCAGCAACAACCCCAGCTACATAGACCGGCTGATCTCCGTCTTTATGCGCTCCCTGCAGAAGATGGTCCGGGAGCATTTAAACCCTCAGGCAGCGTCGGGAAGCACCGAAGCCACCTCAGGTGATGTGCTGGCCACCGGGGCCTTTCCTCAGACTCTGCTGAACAGAGAACAGACTCTGTTGTGCAGGCTGGGGCTGAACTCTAAAGGGAATGTGCATTCACCAAGTCCTGTTGTTTGGTCATAATTCGTTACCATTTGCTCTTCAATGTAGGGGTTTAAAAAACAACTCATTGTTAAAAATTGACTGTTATTAAGCTGGGTACGGTGGCACGCCTGTGGTCCCAGCTCCTCAGCGGGCTGAGGCAAGAGGATTGCTTGAGGCCCAGAATTGGAGGCTGCTGTGAGCTGTGATCACGCCTGTGAATAGCCACTGCACTCAGTCTGCAACAGATTGAGACTCTCTTTCATGTGTGCGTGCGTGCGTGTGCACACACACACACACACACCTGCTTTTAAAGTCTGTGAGTGTAAGAATGCAGAAATTTTAAAATAGTTGGACTTTAGATGCTGCATTCACCACTGAGAGTTACCAGTGCTTACTGTGAAACAGAGACTGCTTAATCAGAGTTGCTGTTTCTGAAGAGTTAAGTCACAGGCTCCAGAGCTGAGCAGTGGGCTCCTGGAATCTGGATGCTATGTGGAGGTGTGGGGCTGCCTGGCAGGGGCTGTGGTGGGCACGGCTTCTGGGTGCACCTCAGAGTACAGGGGCCATGATTAGGACTTCAGAGCTGGGTGTGGAGAGGCCGGAGCCACCTGCACTGGTCCGTCAGCTCCCTCATCCCTCTCCCTGCAGAGAGGGCTACACTTCCAAGATGCACGTAAGAACATACGAGTGCTTCAAATCCCAGAGCTCTAGATGCAGGAAAAAACACTGAGGGGGAAAATGGGCAGAACCCAGCATGCCAGGCAAGGCTGAGTGGCTGCCTGTTTAAATCAATGTGTAGAGACCCGTGGGTTTGTTCTTTCTTGGGGCGAGCAGGTACAAGCGAGCTGGTGATGCTGAGTCTGGAGCTAGTGAAGACGCGCCTGGCAGTGATGAGCATGGAGATGCGGAAGAACTTCATCCAGGCCATCCTGACATCCCTCATCGAAAAATCACCAGATGCCAAAATCCTCCGGGCTGTGGTCAAAATCGTGGAAGAATGGGTCAAGAATAACTCCCCGATGGCAGCCAATCAGGTGAGCTGGGACGGTGTGCCATGTGATCTCGCTTTCAATAAAAGAAAATTCAAGCCTCAACATCTCGGTCTTTCTGAAACTTGAAGCAAAACATTTTTTTCTGCTGTAATTACACTCACAGCATCTTTTCTTAATTAAGATGGATTTTTGCCTGTAATCTCAGCACTTTGGGAGGCTGAGGCGGACAGATCACAAGGTCAGGAGATTGAGACCATCCTGGCTAACACGGTGAAACCCCGTCTCTACTAAAAATACAAAAAATTAGCCAGGCATGGTGGCGGGCGTCTGCAGTCCCAAGCTACTCGGGAGGCTGAGGCAGGAGAATGGCGTGAACCCAGGAGGTGGAGCTTGCAGTGAGCTGAGATCACGCCATTGCACTCCAGCCTGGGCGACAGAGCAAGACTGCATCTTGGGGGGAGAAAAAAAAAAAAAAGAAAGATGGATTTTTTTCAGTGCACTTAACAGATGTTAAATAGAAACTGAGTTGCTCATCTTAATGTGGCTTTGCTCCTCTTAAAAGGTTAAATGAAGACTCACTCCTGTCATCCCAGCACTTTGGGAGGCCAAGGCAGGTGGATCACTTGAGGTCAGGAGTTTGAGACCAGCCTGGCCAACATGGTGAAACCCCGTCTCTACTAAAAATACAAAAATTAGTCAGGTGTGGTGGCGCATGCCTGTAATCCCAGCTGCTCAGGAGGCTGAGGCTGGAGAATCGCTTGAATCCAGGAGGCAGAGGTTGCAGTGAGCCAAGATCACACCACTGTACTCCAGCCTGGGCATCATGGCGAGAGACTGTCTTAGGGAAAAAAAAAAAGTTGTTAAATGAACCTTGTTAACCTTTTTATGGCGATAAAGATAAGACAAATAATACTAAAAGTAAAAGTAATAATAGAGACTATCATTTCACTTAGATGCTTACAAACTTCTGATTTGTTTTATAATTTACAGTTGCTTTCTCTCTAAAATGAGTTGTAGCCCCTACGAAAATTACATTGGCATGTCTTGATTTTAAGCATCCAAAGATAAAGCCATCTTTGCCTTACTGTTTAGGAATGACCTTGTCTTATTGTGCTTGATAAAATTGTAGGAGCTTAAAAAATACTAGAGCAGATGGTTGAAATACTTTTAACTGCGTCTTTTCTCAAATTTCATACAGACACCTACACTCCGGGAGAAGTCCATTTTGCTTGTGAAGATGATGACCTACATAGAAAAACGCTTTCCGGAAGACCTTGAATTAAATGCCCAGTTTTTAGATCTTGTTAACTATGTCTACAGGTAATTACAGGAATTAATCAAGTACTACATACATTGGCCCTTAATGTGCTCCCCAGCCAGCCAGCCATGCAGCAATGACTTTAATCTTTGACTCATACCTAAGTTTAAAATATTCATTTAAATGCTAAATTGTGTGACCTACTTTGGTGTCATTAAAGGACCTTGTGTTGTAATGCTGCATGAGGCTGCCACGATTTATAACATACTCTTGGTTTTCGTAGTGGCATTTCAGCAAGTTCACATCCACGTCCACCTGTTTCTGCTTGTTTGCATATGGCTTGGGGAGTCCATCGTCTTGCCTGTCTCTGACTTGGTGTTACAGGGATGAGACCCTCTCTGGCAGCGAGCTGACGGCGAAACTTGAGCCTGCCTTTCTCTCTGGGCTGCGCTGTGCCCAGCCACTCATCAGGGCAAAGTTTTTCGAGGTTTTTGACAACTCCATGAAACGTCGTGTGTACGAGCGCCTGCTGTATGTGACCTGCTCGCAGAACTGGGAAGCCATGGGGAACCACTTCTGGATCAAGCAGTGCATTGAGGTAGGAAGACTCGGCTCACATCTGCGGCCGGGGGCAGCTGTGAGTCTTCTGAGTGGGGGCTTCAAAGCCAGGAGGTGTTCACACACACTGAGATGAATCAGAAATCTCCAGCACAAACCTGCTTCTGATCTCCAGGAAGAAAGTAAAGACTTCAGGGCAAGCGTTCATCTAAAGCGTTTTTGGGCTGATTTAAAATCCTGTGTCAGAAAGTTGAATAGTATATTTTTGTAGGTGAAGATTCATTTTTTCTTCAAATATAAAAAAGTTTGAATTCTGTCTGCGTGCCCTAGAAAATAAAACTGTGGACTTGTCAACTCCCATTGTTCTTTTATTTTTATTTTTTTTTTTTGAGACAGAGTCTTGCTCTGTTGCCCAGGCTGGAGTGAAGTGCTATGATCTCAGCCCACTGCAACCTCCGCCTTCCAGGTTTAAGCAATTCTTGTGCCCCAGCCTCCCCGGTAGCTGGGATTACAGGCCCATGTAACCACACCTGGCTGATTTTTGTGTTTTTAGTAGAGATGGGGTTTCACCGTGTTGCCCAGGCTGGTCGCAAACTCACAAGCTCAAGTGATCTGACTGCCTCGGCCTCCCAAAACGCTGTGATTACAGGCATGAGGCACCATGCCTAGCCCCCATCATTCCTTAAGCAGGAAGATGGAGCAGCCGGGCCAGGGCCTGACCACACTGTCGGTTTTGGTTCCTTAGTGTGAGGAGTCGGGTGCTGGCAACACAGGTGTGTTTAACATGCTCAGTGTTATATGATGAAAGCGAGATCCAGACCTAGAGTAGGATTGACTTTTCATGGAAGGCAAGTCAGATGTTCTTTGAGTTTCCAGCAGGATTGTGGCAAGCTTCTAGCTTGCTAGAGTTTCGGCCTGTGGCTCACTCATCAGCTTGGGTTTGCTGTGGCAGGTTACCAGTGCTGTGCAGGTAGTTCTCGTCCATTTACCTGGAGTGAATGAAACCAGGTCACCACATACTATGTCTCCTGAGACAGCTGGAACAAAAGGTGGATGAGTTCTCTTTGATGAGAAGAAGGGAGTGAGTTGTGGTGCTGGTTCTCAGGGGAGCCTGCTAGCATGTTTCCCGTTTGTGCCGGATGGGCGGGCGTTCTCTTGACGCGTGTGCAGCGTGTGTTTGGAATTTTTGCCTATGGCCACACCTGGGCAGAGTTCCCTGCTCTTCCATCACTCGTTCAGGAGACCTTCCGACTGCTGGTTAGTTGCCAGGCACTGGGTTGGGTGCTAAAATTACAAAAACAGATGAGATACTGGCTGTGGCAGGTCCATGTGAATCGGTCAGGGGAAGGGCACAAGCCAAGAGTCCTCGACTCCCTCCTTCCTTTGCCCCTGAGTGGCCACCACCATCTCTCATTAGGACAATGGGAACCATTTCCTTAATGTTCAACCACCTCCCCTCCTACTGATAAGTTTTCTCTGTCGTTACAAAATTATTCTTAATAAAGCAGATAACAATACTCTTTCCATTGTGCGTGGCATAAAATCCAGCCTCCAGGCTATGGTCCTCAGGTGACTGGCCCCCCGTCTGTCTCTGCATCCCCATCTCCCTCTCCCTCCAGTATCAGTCTCCAGGGTGCTGGCCTTCCGTGTTCTTGAACTTGCCTCACTCTTGCCACTCAGGCTAATGTGCAGCTCCCTTTAATTCTGTCAGTCCACCCTGTTTCCTGGCCACGTTACCACAGTGAGCACGTGCCTGGCTGTGTCCTTCCCTCTGACACTTCAGCTCCTTGAGGCAGGGGACACCATCTCTGTGCAGGCAGCAGATGAGTCTGCAGGGCCTCCATGGCACCCAGTGGGTGCTCAGGGAATATTCGCCCAAGACGGCAAGAGTGGCGTGGCCAGGCAGTGTGCGCACTGCCCGTGGGGAAGCACGGTGGGGTGGGGAGTGGCCCGACTGCAGAGGCAGGCAGGGGCTTCAGTACATCACGGAGGGGCTCACGACTCACACGGGGAAGCCTGTGCACTGTCGGCTGAGGCTGCGGGAAGCCGTGGGTGGGTGGGCCGGGATAAAGGGCCACTGTGTGGAAAGAGATGGGTTCAGGAGGACGAGTCTGGGGGTGAGGTGGGAGGTTCCACCCAGGTGGGAGCAGGAACCGCCTAGGTGTTGAGGAGTTAAGAGTGGCAGGGCCTGGTGTGTGCTATGAGTGAAGCAGAGGTCTTCTGTGTGTGGACGATGCCTTGGAGGGGATAGAGGAGAGGAAGCCCGTCCGGTCGGGGAGAGGTGGGAAAAGGTGCTGAGCTCATACTTGGACCTGCAGAGTCAGAGGTGCCCGAGTGAGGGGCATCTGGGAGAAAAGTCCATGCGCATGCCTTGGGTCTGTCTCCTTTCCACACCCCTTGCAGCTGCTTCTGGCCGTGTGTGAGAAGAGCACCCCCATTGGCACCAGCTGCCAAGGAGCCATGCTCCCGTCCATCACCAACGTCATCAACCTGGCCGATAGCCACGACCGTGCCGCCTTCGCCATGGTCACGCACGTCAAGCAGGAGCCCCGGGAGCGGGAGAACAGCGAGTCCAAAGAGGAGGTGAGGCCCTGCACCCCACGGGCAGAATCCCAGAGAGGAGGTGAGGCCCCGCGCCCCACGGGCAGAATCCCAGAGAGGAGGTGAGGCCCTGTGCCCCACGGGCAGAATCCTCGGTCCTGCAGAAGAAGTTATTGTATCAGCTTTAGATTTGTTTCGGGCATGAACAAGGTATAAAAACCTGTCTACCTGAAAGCTCTGAATGTGGTACCTAAGTTCAGCTGGATTTTTTTTTTTTTTAGTTAGAATTGAGAAGCATCTTGCACTCCCATTCGGTTTTGAGATGGATCACGTTACCATGAGCTAGTACTGCTGAGAACAGAACATTTCCCTGTGCCGTGATTTTTCTCTCCTGGTGAGAAAAGCCCGTGTTCACTACAGAAAGCGCTGCCTGGGGGAATGCTGCCTGCCACACAGGGGCTGGGGCTCTAGTTGGTTCCTCCAGCAGCCTGCTCAGAACCCATGTCTCTGCCTAGTCCCGGGATGGGCAGCAGGGAGCCTTTGCTCCTCCAAGAACCTGTACCAAGGTTGATGGCTTAGTCTTGGTGGCTTTCTGTCCTCCATGAAGAAGTGGCTGCCGCTGTTCCTGGCAGGGATTTTTGTAGGCTGTGTCTCCTTAAGATCGTTGGTTTTTGGAGGCTCAGCCTTTGTGGAGCGTTGCGTCTTAGGAGACAGTCAACCCGTGCTGCAGGCGGGCACGGCACCCTCTTTGCTCTAAAAGGGGTGGTGCGTCCCCTCTTCCATGTGCAGGATGTCTACTCATTAATAATTTCGAATTAAAATTTTTTTCTTTTTTTTACTGTTGCTGAAACACTAGATTACCAGGTCATTTGGTCTTTTCTTTCTATAATCTTCCTGTGTGAAATAAATTGCCAAGTCTGAAGTTCTTCATTTTCAAGGGCACACACCAAATTGTCGATACCTGACTTCAAGGAGTAGTTTAATTGTTGACTGACTTCTCCAAACCTTCAGACAGAAATAAGGTGTATTCCTCTTTGGGAGTGGTCATATAAAACATTGCACCAGCAACATGCTCCGCCGTGGCCCTGAGGGGATTCTCAGGTTGAGCAAGCCAGGCAGCTGGGCGACTGTATTGCATTTTGAGAAATGATAGACTATGATTCCATTAATCTTTATTTTTACTGTTTGAAGTTTATTTTAAATTGTGCTTTTGACAAAAAACCCAATGTGAAAGCACACTGGTGGCTTCTTTATAGTCATTTTTAAAAAGAGAGAGATCTGGTCTAGTTAATCCGGGTTTTGTTTATTTTAGGATTGAAGATTATTTAAATACTTACACACTTCCAGGAAACAAACACGAATTTTACCAAAATTGTAACAAGAAGCCTACAGGAGGTGTGTTTGTTGGGTTTTCTTGAAGCCTTTGACATTTTGGTTTTGCCTGCTGCTTTGTTTCTTAGGATGTAGAGATAGACATCGAACTAGCTCCTGGGGATCAGACCAGCACGCCCAAAACCAAAGAACTTTCAGAAAAGGACATTGGAAACCAGCTGCACATGCTAACCAACAGGCACGACAAGTTTCTGGACACCCTCCGAGAGGTGAAGGTCTGTATGCAGCTTGGAAAGGATTTGTTGCTTTCCTCCCATGGACAGTTCAAAGCCTAAATCAGGATCATTCCACAGCAGTGTAACTTTTTCTGTTTCTTTCCTTTTTCTTTTTGAGATAAGATGTTGCTTTGTCACCCAGCCTGGAGTGTAGTGGCGCAGTTGCACCTCACTGCGGCCTCAGTCTCCTGGGCCAAGTGATCCTCCCACCTCAGCCTCCCAGGTAGCTGGGACCACAGACATGAGCTGCCACGCCCAGCGAATTTGTTAATTTTTTAGTAGATACAGGGTCTTGATATGTTGCTCAGACTGGTCTTGGATTCCTGGACTCAAGTGATCCACCCACCTTGGCCTCCCAAAGTGCTGGGATTACAGGCGTGAAGCAGAGATTTGGGAGTGTCACAGTGTCTTATAGGAGAAAATAGGAAAAAAGTTAATTTCTCCACCACCATCTCTTGAAAGAAACGGTAAAACTGTGTACAAAAAATGTGTGAGGAGACATAATAATGTTGGATTATTTTTCAAGTGCACTAAAAAAGGAGAAAATGAGAAATGAGTTAATTTGCTAAATCAAGCCCACTTTGTGGAGCTGGGGGCCTCCAGGTGCATTTATGTTTGAAATCTAGCCAGGTAGAAACTCTCTGGCTTCTGCAAACTCTCAGGTAAATTATAAGTCTGATTGTTTTTTATGTCATGACCTTGAAAGACTGGTTGAAGCTCCATGTACCAGGTTACTTTTGACGAGGAGGTATTTTTCTGTTCTTTCAGGAGCTGGGTGATGATTCTGATTATTCTGTTCATATCAGGAGCTAGGTGGGAAAAAAGCATGAACTACTTCTCACAAGTGATTTTTACATTAAAATCTTTTGGTGACCTATGTTGAACTTGTGCACTGGATCAGTCTTTGAACTTATACCCAAGTGACACCATTGTCATCTTGGATAAGGATAAAATGCTTTTCTGTGGGATGGAGCGGGAAGCAGAGCAGCCTGATACATGTGAGTGATAGCTCTCATGTCATGGGCCAGGCATTTCTTTTGTTTGTTGGTTTGTTTGTTTGTTTGAGATAGGGTCTCACTCTGTTGCTCAGGCTGGAGTATAGTGGTACGATCTCGGCTCACAGCAACCTCCATCTCCCAGGTTCTAGCGATTCTCCTGCCTCAGCCTCCTGAGTAGCTGGGATTACAGGCACACACCACCACACCCGGCCAATTTTTGTATTTTTAATAGAGACAGGGTTTCACCATGTTGGCCAGGCTGATCTTGAACTCCTGACCTCAGGTGATCTGCCTGCCTCGGCCTCCCAAAGTGCTGGGATCACAGGCATCTTAATAGACCCCTGTCCCTACTGCCACCACCACCAGGAAAAAGGGCTGTAAGTCCATGTCCTGAAGCCCAGAGGCCTTTGGCTGATGGTCACCATGACACATCACCACATCATCAGGTGCCTGTGCCTCAGTTTTATCCTCAGCTCCTGGTGGGAGTGCCATCAGGAGAGGAATTTCTAGCAGTATGTTGTGCGAGGGGTCAGGATATTTGGTTTTATTCATTAAGATTTTTGTCTTGGCTGAATTGGTCACAGCTGTACACCTCCACGTCCTCTGTGGGGCCGTGGCTGCTCTCTGGATGGCAGCTGGGTTAGACCAGATGTGGCTGAAAATCTCGGCAAATCTCACAGAGAATTTTGCCCACGAATGTCCCCATGGTCTTCTCTTGATCTGAGGCTTCATAGCCTGAGTCTCAGGGCCCATCTGTGTCACCCTTTATAAGAGGATTGCTCAGGCTGGAGCTGCAGACGTCGTCAGCCATATGTGTGTCACAAAGGAGACCCTCTAACTCAGTGCCCAGCACAGGTGGGCACACCATCGCCCCTGAGCCTGGTGTGCCGCCTACTTGCTGCATATCCTTGGGCCACTCTGGCAGACCTGTGCCCACCTCTTAGCATGGTGTGGTTCTCAGGGTACTTGGGTGTGATTTAATTCTTCCCTTCTCCTTGGGTTCTTTTGTGTCCCATTTTCCTCGTTCACCTTTTACATTTGATCTCATTTCATCATTTCAGCATCTTTTTACTGAGAGCCTGCTCTGTGTCAGGTGATGTTCTGGACGCTGGAAACACAGTGGTAGCTGGTCCTCAGCAGGGTGTACGTTCTAGTGAGGGGAAATAATGAACAGAAAGAAGTGCTAATTCCTCAGGAGGCGAGATGGGTGCTGGGGTAAAGCAGCCAGGGCTGGTGGGGTTGGAGAGGGTGGTGTCGTGTTATTTCATCTTCTGTGTATTTATGGGAGTTGAGATTTTTCATGGAGCAAGATGGGGTTACAAATCATTGTGTTTGTTGTTTCCACCCTGACGTTTTCCTTCCTGGAGCTCCTCTACCCCGTGAAGTGGTCAGGTGCCACCAGCTCTTCTTAGACTCTTGGATTCTAAATCCGGAGAGGGCGGTCCTCACCCCAGGCACACAGGCTCTTTCTCCTTCACCTCATTTCTCAGGTCTGGCCATTGTTCCCTGTGGGAAGTCTGTGGAGGCAGCAAGCCCTCGCTAGGCTCTTTTGACGCTGTGGGTCCACCACGGGGCCCTAACCCCTGCACCTCTTTGGGACAGTGTGTACATCAGAACAAGCCATGGACTTGGGGAGCAGGAGCAGACTGTAATCCTGAGACACAAAACCCTGAACATCGTAATCCCGGATGTTGAAATCCCTAAAGATCAAAATTTCTAATCTCTCAAATCCCGAAAATATAATGCTGGAAAAAACAATTTAAAAATTCTTTAAAACATACACAGACACACCCCAAATAATACTTTACTAGGTAGGTTTCCAGGTATTCCGTAGTCCAGTCAAGTTGATGCTGTAAACATGGCACCCATAGGCATCTCCTTAAACCACGCAGACAGTGACAGGGAATAGTTTCTAACCTGATGCAGCTGTGATGATGATTTTCAGGGATTCTGATCTTTGAGGATTTCAACACTTGGGGTTAGGACGTATGGGATTGTGTCTTTTGGGATTCTGATCCAAACCCCCACGGTTGGAGTTGAGCAGCTTTATTAGCAGGTCAGTGACCTCGCTGGGCTCTTCATTTCTCCCCAGCTCTTGGCCTCCGCTAAACTGACGTGGAGCTGAGAGCCCCCGATGGGCTGGTCAGGGTGAAGTGTGTGGCCATGTGAGGGGAACTGTGCCTACTTCATCACAGTCCTCCTCACAGGGCAGCCTGATGACAGATACTTAGGAGCGTTGTTTACCTAAATGTTTTCACCCATTTTCCTTGAAAGATTTGTATCCTTGGTGTCTGTTTTTAGTGGAAACGTGAATGTGCTCGTGCTTTCCCCTCTTGGGTTTGCTGCAGGAGAGATGAAAGCGTAGTCATGTCCCTGGCACTCTGCCACCACGCCAGGGCAGCAGGGACAGTGTGGCTGTCAGCATGTTCCCCAGCCCCCTGGCGCCACTGCCTGATGCCATGTAGGGTGTCTCCTGTGGGCTAGAGCAGCCTCAGGCAGACTAGAAACCTGGCTGTTAATAAGGAATGTTGGCAGCTAATTCAGATCAGATCTTCAAAAACAAGAGGGCTAGGACGAGATAAACACAACTGTGGATGTACTGTGCCCTCCGGGCCCTCAGTTTCGACTTCAGGCTCTAGTCGTCCAGGTGTTCTGTTCCAGTCCGTCTCGGTCATTTTCTCCTGCCTCTTGTACACTGCAGATTGCAGAGACTGAACTTTCAGTTCTTGATTTGTTCTTCAGAATAATACCTGTTGGCAAATAGTTTATGTCATATACGGTGTGTTTTCACTTTACTATTTTCAGTGGCCTGGGCCTCGGTGACGTCTGTGTCTCTCTAAGTTACTCTTTCAGTCTTGTCGTGTTTTTGTCCTTCTTGGATATGGTGGGATCAGTAGTGTTAGGAAACCCCCTTAAAAACTAAGTGCAAATGCAGGTGCCATTGCTGAGCCCCTCGGGATGCCTGGGCTTGGCTGCTAAGTGCACCATGGCTTCCCACCACTCAGGATCCATGGGCTTTTACTCCAACATGGCATTTTCTCAGATCTTTGAAACTTTGAAAGTGAAGGAGCATCGATAATGTGTGAGACAGATCATGGGTGTCTTCTGAGCATGGCTGTGCGAGGCACCCCCAGCCCGTGGCCATCTCAGCCTGTTGTCTTTCTGTTCATAGACTGGAGCGCTGCTCAGCGCTTTCGTTCAGCTGTGCCACATTTCCACGACGCTGGCAGAGAAGACGTGGGTCCAGCTTTTCCCCAGATTGTGGAAGATCCTCTCTGACAGACAGCAGCATGTGAGTGTATCTTTAAAATCCTGTTTTGGAAAATTGTAGTTTTAGCTTTTGGTAAGTATTCATAAAAGAACAGAGTCTTTAACAAGTTTCAGAGAATGAGAGAACCACTGGCTGTCACTCGAGCGAATTAGGAAAGGTATTCTTAGATGCATCGAGAGAGACAGCAAGACTTGCCGATTTTTGAATGAAGGTGTAAATGACATGTGCTTTGGTTTCAGGCACTGGCGGGCGAGATAAGTCCGTTCCTGTGCAGCGGCAGTCACCAGGTGCAGCGAGACTGCCAGCCCAGCGCACTGAACTGCTTTGTGGAAGCCATGTCCCAGTGCGTGCCGCCGATCCCCATCCGACCCTGCGTCCTGAAGTACCTGGGGAAAACACACAACCTCTGGTTCCGGTCCACGCTGATGCTGGAGCACCAGGCTTTTGAAAAGGGTCTGAGTCTTCAGATTAAGCCGAAGCAAACAACGGAGTTCTATGAGCAGGAGAGCATCACCCCGCCGCAGCAGGTGAGGGTGTGCCTCAGTTTGTTAATTACCTCTTCCCTGCCAGTGACTTCACACTTTAAATAAATACTGCTCCCAAATGATTTCAAATGACAGCACAGTGAAACTGTATTTTTAGGGGGAAAAAAAAGTCTCTGTCTCGAGCACTCAGGAACCTTACTTCATGTTTTCAGGAGATACTGGATTCCCTTGCGGAGCTTTACTCCCTGTTACAAGAGGAAGATATGTGGGCTGGTCTGTGGCAGAAGCGGTGCAAGTACTCGGAGACGGCGACTGCAATTGCTTACGAGCAGCACGGGTTCTTTGAGCAGGTAAACCTCAGACCACTGATGGGCTTGGGTGCGTAATGAGAGGTCATTTATAATGGTTCTTTAATAAAATGTCCTCAAGTCGGAGTTCACGTTCTCTTTTTTTGAAATGGAGTCTTGCTCTGTCACCCAGGCTGGAGTGCAGTGGCACAATCTCGGCTCACTGCAACCTCCACCTCCCAGGTTCAAGCGATTCTCCTGCCTCAGCCTGCCAAGTAGCTGGGATTACAGGTGCCCAACACCATGCCCAGCTAATTTTTGTATTTTTAGTAGAGACGGGGTTTCGCCATGTTGGCCGTGCTGGTCTCGAACTCCTGACCTAAGATCCGCCCACCTCGGCCTCCCAAAGTGCTAGGATTACAGGTATGAGCCACTGTGCCTGGCCCAGGGTTCACATTTAAATACGTTTAAAGCATTTCAGTCCCTCACGTAAAGGCCCTATGACTGAAGTCTGCATTTAAGAGACACCTACGTATATGACGTGAGCTAAAGCACAGTCCTAATAAGTCCTTTGCATTAGATGCCAACGTGGATGCTTTTTCCCTCCCGTTGTTGGTCCTGTTGGAAGCGATAGGTTTTGTTTTTGCTTACGTTTTACTCCCCGTGTCTGCCCTTCAGTGTGGCGCAGGCCACCATTTCAGGGTGCAATTCCTAGCACTGTGTAGGGTGCTGTGCCACAGAACCTCCAGAAGCAGATGTGGCCTTGCGGCTCCTGCTCCGATTACTAAAGGATGGAGAAAGTAATCCCACATCTGGACAGCCTCCCCTCCTTCCATTCTGTTCAGGGAATCCCACTGTCTTCTGTCTCTGAACAGAGAGCTGCGGGCGTTTAGTGCTCCTGGAGAAGAGCTCCATGTGCTCCCAGGTCTGTGATTCAGCCTGCTGTAGACAACTGGGCCATGGCAGTGAAATGGCTGTGTTTCTTAGCCAGGTGCAGGCAGGCACCTGTAGCCTAGCTACTCAGGGGGTCTGAGGCAGGAGGGTGCCTTGAGCCTAGGAATTAGGAGTTTGAGTCCAGCTTTGGCAACATAGCAAAACCTCATCTCAAAAAACTTAGTTCTAAGTTTTAAATTTAAAAAGTAAGAAAAGGTGTGTTTCTAGTTAAACAGTGATTTAAAAGCATTAACTTTTTTTAGGCACAAGAATCCTATGAAAAGGCAATGGATAAAGCCAAAAAAGAACATGAGAGGAGTAACGCCTCCCCTGCTATTTTCCCCGAATACCAGCTCTGGGAAGACCACTGGATTCGGTAAGCCGAACACGGTGCTTGACGTGTGCATGAATCAGTTAAGGGAATCAGGGAAAAATCTCTGACCTTTTCTTGTAATGAGTGTTTTTTAAAGAGAGGTTTGCTACTTTATGGCCACATAAAGAACAAACAGAAACCCAAAACCAGCATTTAAAGCCTTGAGTAATTAAATAAGTCGACTGGAGAAGCAGTAAACTATCCCTCCATTTCCCCTGGCTCCAGTGCTCTGGGCTGTCTGCTGAATAGCAGGTGGTTTGTGGTGTCCAGGGTGGGCAGGGGGCTCACCCCGCAATGGAGCACACCTCCGTGTCCCGCAGAAGGCCACTCTTACTGTGTTGTTCTTCTGTAGAATGGAAATTTGCTCCCTAAAACCCTGTCCCCGCCTTTGTGAATTCATGAGTGCGCTGGTGACTGAGCTTTTGCTCTCGGATCTGTGGTCTTGTAGATGCTCCAAGGAATTGAACCAGTGGGAAGCCCTGACGGAGTACGGCCAGTCCAAAGGCCACATCAACCCCTACCTCGTCCTGGAGTGCGCCTGGCGGGTGTCCAACTGGACTGCCATGAAGGAGGCGCTGGTGCAGGTGAGACGCCCCGGGGGCATCCCTGCGGCTGCCTGGGTCCCTTTTCCTGAAGCTGCAGGTGTCTCTTGGGAGATTTCCCTTAGAACAAGCATTTTGGCAGTGGAAAGATAGCTTTTGGGAAGGAAAGGTTCCGTTTGATTGTCTCTAACACCTTTCCTGAATTTGAGTAATGACACTTTTTTACTAAATGAGAAATTGAAGATTAGAAATAGTCACAAACTATTAACTAGAGGATGGAATCGAGGCCAGGTGTTGACTTCTGGTTTGGGACCTGGGAAATGACTCATTGGATGCAGGGAGTTTGTGTTCCTTAGAGAAATAACCAGTCATTTATATCAGTAAAAATACATTCTTCCCTCAGTATCCAGGACCCCCCAGTGATACCAAAATCCACAGACACTCAAGTCCCTGATATAAAACGCTGTAGTATTTGCATGTAATCTCTGCACAGCCGCCTGGGTTCTTTAAATCCTGTCTAGGTTACTTACGGTACCTAATACGGTGTAATTGCTACTTACACAGTTGTTTTGTTACACTGTAGTTTTTAGGGAATGACAAGAAAAAGCTCTGTACATGCTTAGTACAGATGCAGTTTTTTTTTCTCCGAATATTTTCTATCCACAGTTGGTCGAATCCACACAGATGGAGGACCAGTCAGGATGCATTTACGATTGCTTATTCCTTCTTTATTCTGACAAAACATAAAACTGAATAAGTATTTGTAGCTCACCTTAATGTTCCCTTCTTTCTCCTTCCCAAAGTTTCCCTTAGCTGGATATATGCAGCGTCACGCGGTCCCGAGGTCTCACAGATGCATTTCTTCTTTCATAGATTCTTGATCATTTTATAAAACTTGTAAATTACTCACTGCTTAGAAAAAAACTCAAATATGTGAGTAAACATCCTGGGTAAT
This sequence comes from Pongo abelii, assembly GCF_028885655.2. Lineage (NCBI taxonomy): Eukaryota > Metazoa > Chordata > Mammalia > Primates > Hominidae > Pongo > Pongo abelii. The sequence goes on from NC_071991.2 coordinate 8,681,328, forward strand.
CTGCACTAAATTAATTTCAAATATTCTTGAAAAGGATTCAGCAAATTACTTTTGTCTGTTTCTGTGCTTCCTAGGGTAGTTTCTTGGTTTGATTTAGAAAGTAGGTTAGCTTTTTTTCAGTAGGGAAAATAGAAGACACGCCGTTGTTCTTAGTGTAACGGAGGGTAGGTGTTGTAATTGGCAAAAATCTATCTCAACTAGTGTTGGAGTCCAGACCCTGTGACATTGGTGCCAACGTGGAGGGTAATGTTGGAAGCTGCTGTAGTCTTGTTTGCCTTCCTGAATTTCTTCTTCAGTGGGTTATCGAGAACTAAGAGGTACCATGAATGTGCTTTGGAAGAGTAAGATGTCAAAAACAAGCCGCAGTGTCATATAATTTGTGGGGTGGTGTCATTATTACCATTATTGCATGCAGTCCTTGGGACAGATACCATCATGGCACTAACGTGTGTCGCTTTTATTGTTACTTATTGTTTTCCAAAGGGGAATGTTTATTGATCTTACTACAGCAATTCCTGTAAACTTCCCATCATAGAGATGTCCTTCCATCTTTCTAATCACAAAGATATTATGTTTGAAAACTTTCATGAAAAAAAATTTTTTAATATTTTTAAATGAGATTAACAAAATGTGAGGCATTCCAGTGCTTTCTTCAGAAGGTAATGGGCAAAAAAGGCCTTTTGGAGCAGAAAGGAACACACGTGGTCTCCACCTGGCTGAGGAGCGGTTGGCCCAGGCTCATCCGCTGCTCCATGGAACTGACGCTGGAGTGCGGGAAATCTGGGGGACATTTTATAGTGAACGAGAAAGTGTGGCTTTAAAATGACAGGAAAATTTGCACATGTTCCCTCATGTTCATGTAAACCTGAGTTAACACCTGAACGGTTTAATTTCCCAGGATAACAATATGAGTTGGAAGTAATTCAAAATTACACCCATGTGGCCGGGCGTGGTGGCTCACGCCTGTGACCCCAACACTTTGGGAGGCCAAGGTAGGCAGATCACTTGAGCCCAGGAGTTTGAGACCAGCGTGGGTAACAGCAAGACCCCCGTTTCTACAAAAAATAAACAAAAATTAGCCTGGTGTGGGGTACATGCCTGTAGTTCCAGCTGCTTGGGACACTGAGGTGGGAGGATCACTTGAGCCCTGGAGGGGCTGTAGTGTGCTATGAGCATGACATTGCAGTCTAGCTTGGACGACAGAGTGGGACCCTGTCTCAAAAAAAAAAATTACACTGACATTTATCATACTGGAGATTAATATATATTTAACAGCTTAAAATGTGCTTATTGGCCAGGCACAGTGTCTCATGCCTATAATCCCAGCACTTTGGGAGGCTGAGGCAGGCAGATCACCTGAGGTCAGGAGTTCAAGACCAGCCTGACCAACATGGTGAAACCCATCTCTACTAAAAACACAAAAAATTATCTGGGCATGGTGGCGCACGCCTGTAATCCCAGCTGCTCAGGAGGCTGAGGCAGGAGAATAGCTTGAACCTGGGAGGCAGAGGTTGCAGTGAGCCAAGATCGCACCACTGCTCTCCAGTCTGGGCAACAGAGCAAGATTCCGTCTCAAAAATAATAATAATAATAATGCCAGCTGACTTTGTAGCAGACTGTGTGATTTTTCATCTGATCTGTCATAACAGCATTGATCAGTCTCTTTTCTTTGGAAGAACTGATGTTAAAGCCAGGATCCTGTGGTATGCTTTCATAGCTAGAGAGATTGGCCGCTCACTGGAATTTAGAAAAGGAGAGTATCCAGAAAAGACTGTGTAAACGCATGACTTCTCTAAAGAAAATACATTCCTATAGCCTAATTTCTGTGTATTGCCTTGCATACCTAGTGACCAAAAAAAGTGATCGTTTTCCTGTTTGACACTTTACACTGAGGGAAAGAAGGCCCCTCACGTCCTGTGTCGCGTTCTTTCACTGCCAGGTGGAAGTGAGCTGTCCAAAGGAGATGGCCTGGAAGGTGAACATGTACCGCGGATACCTGGCCATCTGCCACCCCGAGGAGCAGCAGCTCAGCTTCATCGAGCGCCTGGTGGAGATGGCCAGCAGCCTAGCCATCCGCGAGTGGCGGCGGCTGCCCCACGTGGTGTCCCACGTGCACACGCCTCTCCTACAGGTGCGTGCGGTGCCCCCACGCGAGCACGGGCCTGTGGCCTGTCGCAGACAAGTGCCAGTGTCCAGGCTTAGGTCTGCAGACTGCGCTGGACGGCAGAGATGAAACTCCTTCTGCTTGTCTTGTCCTCTCCCACTTAACACTCGTCCTCAGGAAAGGAAGGCCACAGTTAAAACGTTGAGAAAAACATGTCGGCATTTCTGCGGAATTGAAGACATCCTCACAGTGATTCTGGTTTTGAATTTTGCCTGAGGGATTGTTTTCAGTGTCCACTGTGCCACCCTCAGTTACAGAGCCCATCGCTCTGTTTTCAGTAAGCTTTTGGCGGGAGCTGGAGGGACAGGGTTAGGAAATGTTTTCCGAAATCTGAATGTAATGAGTTAAATTTCAGATGTAAACAGAAAGCACAGATTCTTCCAGGCAAGTTAAAAAATTACTGTCAACCAAGATACAGAGTACTGAACTAAGTGTTATGTTTAGGAGATTAAAAAACATTTTAAAACAATAGATTCTGCCTCAAAGGAGCATTGAACCTGAGACAGCGGGCATAGCCATAGAAGCAAATTTACAGTTGGGGGGGATACTGTGATTCAGAGCCATGCTGATCAGACAGAAAATCAGGATAACAAGGATCGAGAGAAGGGAGATATCATGTGCGCCATAGAAGCCAAGGACAGAATTTGGATAGGCTAAGGATTGTGGCCAGGGCCTTCCAGGTGAAAAGGTTGTATCAGAAGTTTGGTGCCAACAGCGCATCTGGAATTTAAGGGTAGTCTACCTCCCAGGCTCATAGGATGGTGACTCAAAATGTGTTTACATTTTATGGGTCCAAAGAGGTCACGAGAACCACGTTTGCAGGTGCTTAGTATGGCTGTGGGGTTTAGCAGGCACGTTGGGAAAAGGCACGCCTGCAGCAGGGATGCCACGCTGTCCCGACCTTAGGCATTGCTGGACAAAGAGCCGGGCAGGGAGGGTGGCAAAGGGCATGGACAGCAGGAAGAGGAGTTTTGAGGACTGCCGATTAGCAAGGTTTGGTGTCTGTACCATCGTTCTCCCAGTCTCCTGTCTCAGGAGCCACAGGCTGAGGTTTTAAAATTGTAGACACCATAAGGAAAGTAGCGTTTGGGGTGAACAGTAAGTGAAATGTGGGATCTCAGGTGTCTGTGTGTAAATGAGAGTGCTTCCTTTGGTAATTGCACCATAAGATCTTTGCGATAATCAGGTCCCCGATGGACTCTGGTGTGTTTTTCTCGTTTGATCTTTACTGATATTTACCGCGGAGTCTTTTATGCTGGTCCCATCAGGCAGCCCAGCAAATCATCGAACTCCAGGAAGCTGCACAGATCAACGCAGGCTTACAGCCGACCAACCTGGGAAGGAACAACAGCCTGCACGACATGAAGACGGTGGTGAAGACCTGGAGGAACCGACTGCCCATCGTGTCTGACGACTTGTCCCACTGGAGCAGCATCTTCATGTGGAGGCAGCATCATTACCAGGGTAAACCGACCTGGTCCGGCATGCATTCATCATGTAATTTTCCAGACGCCCCACGGTTCTGGTTTCGTCTCTGTGTTTTGGTTTGGTTTGGTTTTTTTTACCCCCAGGTTTTCTATTTTGGGATAGGGATGACAGGTCGGGGTGGTAATGGTGCAGGGAAAGATGAAGGTGGTAGAAGAAGTAAAGTTTTGTTTTTTATTTCTGTACCTGTTACATTTTTCTAGTTGGGGCAGAATCGTACAGGCCGGGGGGTCAACGCTCTGAGCCATGGCACTCTGCGTTGAAGGTCCCGTCCCAGGACAAGCTGTGCTCAGGTGGCTCTGCGTGGCCTTTTCTGGTTTTCCTGGTCCCCCTCTTATCCCCTAAACCTGTCAGGCATCCACGTGTTTAGAGCAGCCTTTGTCATTTTATGATTTGGTTAGCCAAGATGGTAACACTCCACTCAAGAATTAGCACCTTTTAAAAGTTGCTTATGGTATAAAATACAAAGTAACGAGGGTTTATCACAGAGCTGCCCATTTTCATAAGCCGTGTGTGTGTGTGTTTCATTTTTTATTTAAGCCTTGTTGTGAAGTGCTTTGAAAGAGGATTGGTGTGGGCTGATGATTCCTTTCTTTGCCCCCTAGCGATTGTAACTGCCTATGAGAATAGCTCTCAGCATGATCCCAGTTCAAATAACGCTATGCTTGGGGTTCATGCATCAGCTTCAGCGATCATCCAGTATGGAAAAATCGCCCGGAAACAAGGACTGGTCAATGTAGCTCTGGATATATTAAGTCGGATTCATACTATTCCAACTGTTCCTATCGTGGATTGCTTCCAGAAGATTCGACAGCAAGTTAAATGCTACCTCCAGCTGGCAGGCGTCATGGGCAAAAATGAGTGCATGCAGGTGCGGACAGGACGCTTGAAGAATGAGGCCAGGTGGAGAATGAGGCCATGTGGGGACTCCTGGTTCAGAATATAAGGAAGGCGGATTCGAACTTCCTACAAATACAGCCTCAGTAAGGGGGAAACAGTCCTTCCAAAACAGGAAAGGGAAAGGAAGCTTCTTGACTGTGAATTACAGTCTCTTGTGGTCTCTGTCCTACTATATACTTAGTTAATGTGTTTAAGGAAAGAAAAAAATTACACAGTACAGAATTATGAGGATCTAAGATAGATTTTGACTATTTTCAGAGGAATCTTAATAAGAACAATAAAACCGACTAGACCTATAAAGCTTTGGAGAAAATAAGACCCCTAAGTATTTAGGATTAAATACTTAGAGTTAGCTTTAGTAATTCAGTTTAAATTCTGAACGTCAATCAATAAATATTCATGGTAGGCAAATCTTTTGTCAATTTAAAGTACATTGGTCAATGACTCATAGGACTTACTGCCTAGATTAGTATTTTATGAAGTTTTCATATTGTTTAGAAATTTCAATAACTTTTTTTCTGCTCATTTTTTTTGAACAGGGCCTTGAAGTTATTGAATCTACAAATTTAAAATACTTCACAAAAGAGATGACAGCCGAATTTTATGCACTGAAGGGAATGTTCTTGGCTCAGATCAACAAGTATGTATGTTATATTGAAAGGATAATAGAAAAAATGCATCAGTTTATTTAAAGTTATTTATAACCTGAAGCCAATGTGAAGCTCAAGCTAGAAATGGGTATGATTTGGTGACAGTCATTAGATAGGATTTTTTAGGTATTGCACCTCTGCAGAAAGAGTAACTTGTGACAAATTGATAAGCCTGCTTGATGTATAGTATTTTAAAAGCTTTTCTCAAATGAGCTACTGGATCACAGAACTGCTGATAACATGGATTCATTTCCCCATTTCCTCAGTCCGCCATTTACAGAGCTGGTTCGTTTTGTGGAGATGATTCCTGCTTTAGACCAGGGGTCAGTAAAGGATGGCCTGGGGGCCCACATCCAGCCACTGCCCTGTTTTTGTCAATGAAGTGGTATTGGAACACATCCCTCCCCACCAATGTTGCCTGTGACTGCTTTTGCCTTACTGCAGAGTTGAGGAGTTGTGATAGGAATTGTATGGTCTGCAGAGCCTAAACCATTCACTGTCTAGCCCATCACAGGAAAGGTTGCCAAACCCTGGTTTAGAGAAGTAAACGTCAGAGGAGATTTTGTAAGTATCATGCAAATGAGGTAGACTCACAAGATGCTGCCTGTTGCCTTGTATAGGCTCCAGTGCCTGCTTTTCACATCTTCGGTCTACAGGGCTTGCATGTTTAGCTTATTTTTAAATTAGGAAGCAGTTTTGTCAACATAAAAAGGTTTTATCTTTTTGTGTAATGTTTTAAATTCATATGACAGACACAACCATTCCAAAGTGTACAATTTAGTGGGTTTTAGTATATTTACAGTGTTACACAACCATTACCACTAGCTAATTCTAGAATATTTCCATCATCCCCAAAGTAAACCCTGTATCTGTTAGTAGTTACTCTCCTTTCTCCCCTCCCTCCCCTCCCCCTTTCTCTTGACAACTACTAATCTACTTTCTGCCTCTATGGATTTGCTTATTCTGAACATTCATATAAATAGAAGCATACACTATGTGGCCTTCTGTGACTGTCTTCTTTCACTTAGCAGGATGTTTTCAAGCTTCATCCATGTGCTGTCATGTATCAGTAACCTGTCCCTTTTCGTGGCTGAATACATACTGATATCCATTGGATATCCATACATTTTGTTTATCCATTCAGCAGTTGATGGACATGTGGGTTGTTCCTACTTTTTAGCTGCATGAGTAATGCTGGTGTAAACACTGAATACGTGTCTTTGTGTGAGCATGTTTGAGTTCTCTTGGTTATATACCTGGGGACAGAATATCTGGGTCATATTGTACTTCTCTGTTTATCTTTTTGAGACGTTGTCAGTCTTCCACAGTTGGCTGTACCATTTTTGCATTCCCACCAGCAATGTTTAAGGTTTCTAATTTCTCCACATCCTCACCAGCACTTGTTATTTTCTTATTATTTATCTGATTATAGCCATCCTAATGAGTATAAAATATATTTCATTGTGGTTTTGAATTGCATTTTCCTAATGACTGTTGATGCTGAGCTGCTTTTCTTGGTTTTTATTGTTAGTTTGTAATTCTTTATATGTCTGGATAAAAGTCTCTTGCAGATATATGATTTCCAAGTATTTTGTCACATTCTGTGGGCTGTCTTTTCACTTTTTTGATAGTGTCCTTTAATGTTCAAGTTTTTAATTTTGATGAAGTCCAATTCATGTATTTTTTTCTTTTGTTGCTCATACTTTTCACATCTTCTAAGAAACTGTACCCTAATCCAGGATCAGAAGCATTTATTCTTATGTTTTCTTCTAAGCGTTTTATAGATTTAGCTCTTACATTTGGGTCTCTGATCCATTTTGAATAATTTTTTTATGTGGTGTGAGGTAGGGGTCTATATTTATTATGCTGCACGTGGATATACGGTTGTCCCAGCACCATTTGCTGAAAAGTCTAGTCTTTCTCCATTGAATGGTCTTGACACCCTCATCAAAAATCAGTTGAGGCCAGGCCCAGTGGCTCACACCTGTAATCCTAGCACTTTGGGAGGCTGAGGTGGGAGGATCACTTGAGCCCAGGAGTTTGAGACCAACCTGGACAATATAGTGGAGACCCCCATTTCCAAAACCCAAAAAACAAAAATCAGTTGACCATTTTTTGTGGGCTTATTTCTGGACTCTCACTTCTATTCCATTGATCTGCTATGTAGAGTCTCATATTTCCATATGAATTTTAGGTTATTTTCATGTATTTCTGCCAAAACAGTTGGAATTATGACAGAGATTGCATTGAATCTGTAGACCAGTTTGTGAGCATTTTGCCATCTGAAGCAGGTTTTCTAGTTTGTGAACACGAGATGTCTTTCCACTAGTTTAGGTCTTCTTTAGTTTAATTCAACAATGTTTTATAGTTTTTAGTATACAAGTCTTGCACTTACTTTAAATTTATTCCTCAATATTGTCACGTGAATGGAGCCGTTTTCTTCATTTTCACATTGCTCATTGCTAACATTTGGAAATACCAGGATTTTGTATATTGATCTTAGATTTCTCAACCTTGCTGAGTGTATTTGCTCTAATAGCTTTTTGGGGATTCTTCTTTTCTGTGTATAAGATCTTGTCAACTGCAGGTAGAGATGGACTGACATCTTCTGTTCCAATAAAGATGCCTTTTATTTATTTTTCTTCCCAATTGCCCTGACTAGAACCTCAAGTACAGTGCTGAATTAAAGAGACGAGATCCTTGTCTTTTTCTTGATCTTGGGGAAAGCCATTCAGTCTTTCAGCCTTGAGTATGATGTTAGCTGTGGGTGTTCTGTAGATGTCTTTTATAAGCTTGAGGAACTTCCCTTCTGTTCTAAGTTTGCTGGGTATTTTTATCATGAGATGTTGTTGGATTTTTTTCAAATGGCTTTTTCTGTGTCCTCTGAGATGATTGTGGTTTTTTTCCTTCATTCTTTTAATGTGGTATATCACATTGATTGGTTTTATTTATATTGACTTTTTTGTTTTCTGTGTTGAACCACCCTTATTGCTGGGATAAATCCCACTTGGTCATGATGGATAATCCTTTTAATCTGCTGCCGGAGTTGGGTTGCTCATTTTTGTCGAGGATGTTTGCATCTGTATCATAAAGCACCTGGGTCTGAAGTTCACTTGCTATGTCTGGTACATTGCTGGTGTAATAGTGAAGCGGTATAACTGCTGTGGAAACAGTTTGACGGTTCCACAAAAAGTAAGCGTAGAGTTTCCACGTGACCAGCATTTCCACTCCTGGTATACACCCAGAAGTGTTGAAACAAACAGATACCTGTTCAGGAATGTTTGTAGCAGGACTATTTGCAATAACCAAGATGTGGAAACAACACAAATGGAACAGATAAACAAAATGTTTATGTTCTATATGTGCAATGGAATGTTATTCATTTGTTAAAGAGAATGAAGCACCGACACAGGCTTCAACATGGATAAACCTCGAAAACACTGTGCTAGGTGAAAGAAGCCAGATTGAAAAGATCACATGGTGTATGATTCAATTTATATGAAATGTACAGAACCAGTCAGTCCACAGAGACAGAAGGCAGACTGCAGGTTCCCAGGGGCTGGAGGTGGGAGGGGTTCAGAGCGACTGCTTATGGGGCGGTTGCACAACATTGTGAATGGACCAAATGCCCTGCAGTGTTCATTTTATAATGGTTAATTTCAGGTTACGTGAAGCTCACTTCAATTGAAAACCATACACGTTTTGGTTTTCTGTCTCCTCACAGGTCCGAGGAGGCAAACAAAGCCTTCTCTGCAGCTGTGCAGATGCACGATGTGCTGGTGAAAGCCTGGGCCATGTGGGGCGACTACCTGGAGAACATCTTCGTGAAGGAGCGGCAGCTGCACCTGGGCGTGTCTGCCATCACCTGCTACCTGCACGCCTGCCGGCATCAGAACGAGAGCAAATCGAGGAAATACTTAGCCAAGGTGAGACCGAAAAAACGAGCTTTGACCAGAGGCCATCGGTCGCCTTCAGATTTGGACAGAAATTTAGCTACAGTTTACTCACCCATGCCGGGTGTGAGGCATGATTTCATGCCTTAACTCTTAATCCTCATCTTTCGAAGCATCTTTCACAGTTCCATTTCAAAGCTGAGAAAACTGAGGCCTGGACACTCTTAGGGCCCCAGAACTTCCAAGTGGCAAAGCCTCACATAGAGCCCAAGTCTAGCACTGCCTGTGGGAGCTCACACCGAACAGAGGGCTGAGGAGGGGATATGGAGCTAGAACTTCCCTCCTAGACGCCCGTTAGGTTGTCATCCCTCCCCTGCAGGGCTGCTGTCAGCACAGCCACAGAGCCGGCGTGCTGGGATGGTTGTGGGTTTCTCTCTGCACGGTGCCCCCCAGCAGCCCTGAGCTCAGGATGGGTGTCACCCACATGCTCACTGAAAGACGTGCACTTGACATTCAGGTTCCTCCTTCATGTGGCTTCCTGTCTTCCCCCAAGAAGCAGACAAATAAAACCCCGAATTAATTCCAGCAGGAAACCCAAGAATAAATTGTTCCCTTTCCTATTTTGTCCATTAAAGGTTTGGATTTTTTAGAATTCCTTGATTTAACGTAAAAATTTGGAATGTACACCAGCACATGGCAGTTAAAGCCGACTACAGAGACAGCTACACGCACTGCCTCAGGGCTTGGTTCTGGGTTGCTTACACCCATATGTAATTGTTTCAGTCGTCCGTGGACACCTGGCTACCAGCCTGTGGCCTACCTGATGCCGGGGTGATGAGCATCTGAGAGTTTTAGCAAAAGTTCATTTTGTTTGGATGAGATCATGAGTGTAAGTTAACAGGTGGGCAGGCCCCAGGCATCTTCCTGTTGCTGTCTTGCAGTCGGTCACTGGTCACTGCTAGCCAGTGGATTAGATCAGCGAGTAATTGTCATTAAAACTAAAAAGGCCGGGCGTTGGTGGCTCACGCTTGTAAACCCAGCACTTTGGGAGGCCGAGGTAGGTGGATCACTTGATGTCAGGAGTTCAAGACCAGCCTGGCCAACGTGGCAAAACCCCATCTCTACTAAAAATACAAAAATTAGCCAGGCGTGGTGGTGTGTGCCTGTAGTCCCAGCTACTGGGGAGGCTGAGGCAGGAGAATCGCTTGAACCCAGGAGGTGGAGGTTGCAATGAGCCAAAATCGCACCACGGCACTCCAGTCCTGGGTGACAAAGCAAGGCTGTTTCAAAAACAAAACAAAAAAAGACTAAAGAGAAAATCTATATTTAAATTTTAGGTTATATATACTGTAAGATTTACTGTAAGTTTAGCAATAATGTTGACCTGCTTATAGATTTTTTTTTTACATGGCCAGTAAAGCCGCTCTATACAATGTTGTAATGTTGGGGAAAGTCTCTTGCTTGAGGGCTACAGAATTGTTATTCAACTCTAGAATTTCTCCTTCTGTCTCAGGTGCTGTGGCTTTTGAGTTTTGATGATGACAAAAACACTTTGGCAGATGCTGTCGACAAGTACTGCATTGGTGTGCCACCCATCCAGTGGCTGGCCTGGATCCCACAGCTGCTCACCTGCCTGGTTGGCTCGGAGGGAAAGCTGCTCTTGAACCTCATTAGCCAGGTGGGAAGAGCAGGGTGACCTTGTTCACATGCACAAAACATTGTGTCTTCATTTTGCGTTCTCTTTTTTCCCAGAAAGTAAATTTGAGTGCTCAAAGTATTAAAAATAAGTTAAAGAGATGGGAAGATATAATCATCTAGGTATTATTTAATATAAAGCATAATTAAAAGTTATTGAAGAATATATGATTTGAAGTGAAATAGCTAATAAAGCAGTTCAGTGTTAAAATTCTAATTTCTTAAACATTTTCCCATCTGTAATGCAAGTAAAATAAACTTGTACTAAAATGTACAGTTGCCAGTGGGTACTCTGAGAATGACAGGGAGCCCTGAATCTGATTGGTAGTTTTCATCTGATTTTTTGTCATATGCTGGGAGCTCTTCGGAGCTACCCTTAAACTAAAACATGCCCGATTGTGGCTGTCACCCTTTTGACAGTTGAGCTGCATTGTAAGGAACCCATGGTTCTCGAGGGCAGTGGGGCAGGGCTGGGGAAGCGGATAGCCCAGGGCCCTATGGAAAGGCTCTCGTAACCATCTCTTGAGAATGATTCCAGGATGTCCCTCTCCCATGAAAAGACCCAGGCATAGAGGAAGGACTAGAAATGGCAAAGTGTGGCTACAGTGAGGTTTGGGACACGGCACCTTCGTGGTTGCTTTTGTAAAATCATGAAGCGCCGCAGGAGTCCGTGAAGGTCTTCAGGAAGGAGCTGGGTCCGCGCACTCCGCCCACCCATTCCTCTGGCTCCTTCCTGCATGCAGCACCTGTGCTGTGTGGGCCCTGAGCAATGCCCTGGTTTTCCTTGAGGAGGCAGCTGTGTTTTTGAGTCCCAGCATTCTGTGTAGCGCTTATCCTCAGGATGCAGATCCAACCTACTTGGTCTCATCACTTGTGGAGCATCTCAGGTTCAAGAGCAGCCGCCTCTGCCTGTGACGGCTTAGATGTTATTCCTTTCTTCCTTTCATGGGCACATTCTGAAAGATTCAAGTGACATGGTATTATCCTGTCAGCCACAGAACTCCAGTTCAATAAAATGGGAGTTTCTTAACTGAAACGGACATCCCTCCCTCTCCTCCCAGCTGCAGTTAGGCAGAATAAAGTTATTTGATAATGGAATTAGTTCAAATCCACAGTGAATTGTGCCTGACAGATTAGCTGGTATTTGTATGTTTTTTTATTTGCTTCAGTGTTTTGCCTTCCTGGGGACACATGTGTTTTGCCTTCCTCAGATTTACTGCCTGGAAGGAAAGCATGGTTTCCCTGTCACTCACAGTTCCTGGGTGGAGTTGATGAAATGCATGTGTTGATGTGTCTTGGCTCTTTTAAAGTGAATCAAATATTTTGCCTGCTGTTGAACCTGGCCTTGTGCGTCAGATCAGTGCTGCAGTATTTGCTTCCTTGGTCCAAAGGCAGATCAGACACCTGTTTCTGACCTGACACTGGTTATTTTCAGTACAAATTATCTTTATCCAGAGCTCAGCAGAGAGCAGCGCTGTTTATAACGTCTTGTCTCTGAGCAGGTTGGACGCGTGTATCCCCAAGCAGTCTACTTTCCCATCCGGACCCTGTACCTGACCCTGAAAATAGAACAGCGGGAACGCTACAAGAGCGGTACGTCTCGGGTGGGGCCGGCAGGCCAGGCCAGGAAGGGCTCGTTCCAGGGGGTGCCCCACATCCAGACAGACCACCACAGCCACCCCCTGCCCTGCAGCTCACTCCTAGCCGTGGCCAATCTCTCCTCAGTGGGCAGCACTGTAGGGCAGGAAGCAAAGCCTGATTTGAGTACAGTCTCTCTTTTGCCAGGATGTAATAGGCGTTCATTTATCTGAGTGATTTGATCTATAGGTAGAGAAAATATATGAAATTTTCAGCTTCAGAATATTGTAAAGTTTACCTTCCTCCTTAGTAGTAAGTGCATCCCAATACACAGCACAAATGCCAGGTGCCGTGTGTGTGTGTGTGTGTGTGTGTGTGTGTGTGTAAGTTATGAGGAGTATCTTCAGCTGTGAGAAGAAATCAGTATTGAAGTCAGTCTTACCAGATGTTGGTGAAATTTCACTCACAGTGTAAGACTTTTAATCTATATTGAATAGCCCTTATATGCAAAGCAACAACTGATTTGATGGCTTTAGTTACCCACTAGGCATGGTGCTTTAAATAATGAGAGGACTGTTTACTGACCCTTGTTTTCAATGCTGAGTCTCCTAAGGGCCGGGGACCGTGCGTGGTTGGTGAGAGGCGGTGGATGCGGGCTGCGTGGCACATTTCAGCTCTAACCTCTGGGGAGTCAGTCTCCCTAGGTGGCTTCATGTCTTGGTCATTTGAAAATTAAGGTTTTTTAGTTTTAAGACTAAGTGTAGAGAGGTAAATTCAGAAAAAATGGTCATTAAGGGCTCTGCAGTGTATCTCACAGGGAAAAATGACCGTATTTTTCAAAAGCAGTATTTTGCAATTGGCTTGGCTTTCCAAACCAGTTTCCTATTAACTGCTTTTAGATTCTCTGAGTTTATAGTAGCAAGGAACGTGTAACATATTGTGAGATATTTTTCCAAACATTTATGTTTAGGATGATCAGACATAACAGAAACGTTAAAAGGAGTGCTCAGGGAACCCTTGTGCGCCCTCACCTGGACTCACCAGGTGGCGTGTTGTCACATCTGCATTCTCCTGAAACACATACACGGGTTTATTTAATGGAATGGATTGAAGCCGCATTGTAGACAACTGCGCTGTCCCTCCCCGCGTCCCTCAGCGCACCTGCGCCTAGAACCAGGGCCTTCTCCCATGCAGTCCCTGGGGAAGCGGTCTTGTAAGGATTCACACGCCGGCAGGAACCAGCGCTCCTTTGGCCCATGGGTCCTGCAGCGCTCCGAGCCCTGGCGTCTGTCGGTTTTGCGCTGACACTGGCGTTGTGTGTGTTGCTCTCAGATTCTGGACAGCAGCAGCCAAGTTCAGTGGGTAACCAGTCCCATTCTGCATCAGATCCAGGGCCCATAAGAGCAACAGCACCCATGTGGCGCTGCAGCCGAATCATGCACATGCAGCGAGAGCTCCACCCCACCCTTCTGTCTTCCCTGGAAGGCATCGTCGATCAGATGGTCTGGTTCAGAGAAAATTGGCATGAAGAGGTATTTGGCTCTGATCTTGCAAATGGTGGCTCCTTGTCGAGGGGACGTGGCATTCTGTGTGCTTCTGTGGCTCTCTTCCCTTGAGCTGTAGTTGCCAGTCCTTTTATATATTTGTTGTTGAACTTAACCATGGACCAGGCAAATAGCTATCTCTGCACACTAGTACAGCCTTAAAGATTCGAAGCAGAAGACATGAAAGAGGGTGGAATTGAGGAAGCCGCTTCTTGCTGTTAAAATGCTGGCCGTGCTCACGTCCCTGAGCTCAGTGACCTGAGTGCCACTGTTAACCAGGTGTGAGCAGGAGCAGTGGCGTGAGTAACAGGGTTATAATTTCCATAGATGGGGAATTGTAGGGATGTGGGGTCTTTTCAGCAGTCAGACCACTTCCTTAATAACGTTGGCTTAAGCTGATGACAAAATAGTCCACGCCTCATGCCGAGATGCTTACCTGGTTGAGCCCCAGGGCCAGCTCCTTACTGCTGTGAAGTCTCGTGTGTGCACGGTGCACGCAGACACGCGGTGGGAACAGTACAGCTGCCTGAAAATGCAGGGGTTTTGTGGCTAATCGCAGACGGGTGTATGATCCAAAAAAGTGGGGCTTTTCTGTTTTTGCTTTTTGAATGTTCAGGGCCCTTACTCCCCAAGGTCAAAAGCACCTGCTCCCGTTTCTTGCACACGCTGATTTCATGCCTGCTGTGTGTGGGTCCTGCCGGGGAGTGCAGAGATGACCCTGGGCTGGGAGGGCCGCACTCAACAGGCGCTTTTGGCTGCTGGTTCTGGAGTGGAGGGCTGTGTTTGTCAGTTGTCTCTGGCTCTTTTCTACCAGGTTCTCAGGCAGCTCCAACAGGGCCTGGCGAAATGTTACTCCGTGGCGTTTGAGAAAAGCGGAGCGGTGTCCGATGCTAAAATCACCCCCCACACTCTCAATTTTGTGAAGAAGTTGGTGAGCACGTTTGGGGTGGGCCTGGAGAATGTGTCCAACGTCTCGACCATGTTCTCCAGCGCAGCCTCTGAGTCTCTGGCCCGGCGGGCGCAGGCCACTGCACAAGACCCTGTCTTTCAGAAGCTGAAAGGCCAGTTCACGACGGGTGAGTCTCCATTTTCCTTCCCTTCTGTAGGGAGAATTGGACACGCTGATTTTCTCCAGCTTTAGTGTCGAAGCTGATTGGATCATTGATTTTCTGATGACTGCATGGGGCACACTGGTTACACTCTGTTTACAGTGCAGACATCAGAGTGCATAGCTGAGACCACATGTTTTTCTCCCAGCGAGGGGTCAAGGTTTGGAGCAGGAGCTGCCAGGATCCACGACGGGGCAGAAAATGCATGGTTTCAGGCCACACTGCCCTCCTGCCCTCCTGCCTTCCTGCCTTCCTGAGACCCTTCCTTTACTTGCTTTTGGTGGGAAACAGTGTAAGGTGGGGTGGTGGGAGACAGTGTTAGTGTGAGCCGGTAGGAGACAGAGTCCTGGTGAGCCTGTGGGAGACGGTGCCGGGTGAGCCGGTGGGAGATGGGGCCAGGTGAGCCGGTGGGAGACGGGGCCGGGTGAGCCGATGGGAGACGGTGCCGGGTGAGCCGGTGGGAGACGGTGTCGGGTGAGCCGGTAGAGATGGGGTTGGGTGAGCCGGTGGAGATGGGGCCGGGTGAGCCGATGGAGATGGGGTCGGGTGAGCCGGTGGGAGATGGGGCCGGGTGAGCCGGTAGGAGACGGCACCAGGTGGGATGGTGGGAGACGGTGTTAGTGAGCCAGTAGGAGACAGCGTCTGGCGTGCCGGTGGGAGACAGGGTCCGGTGGGCCCATGGAAGACTGGGTCTGGGTGAGCTGGTGGGAGATGGCGCCAGGTGAGCCAGTAGGATTTATAGGGGCAGGGCCTGCAGTGACGAGCTAAGTGCAAGCTCACTGTGGATTCTGGGCATTGTGATAGGGAGATGTATTTTCAGTGCTTGTCTGTAGTTCAGGTTAATGTGTTTTCCTAGACTGACAGCTTAACTCCTGGCTCTGCCTCTTACGTTGTGATGTGAGGGAAAGGAGTCCAGTTTCCTTCAGCCCAGGTTTCTTCCTCTGTCAAATAGGGAGCCTCACCCCACGGTATCCCACCCCCACCATCTACACACCTCTGTTCCATCCTTGCACCCCCGTCCCATCCATGTACCCCGGTTCCATCATACACACACGTCCCATCTACTCACCCACGTCCTGTCCGTGCACCCCGTCCACTCACCTGTATCCTTTCACCTGCATCCATCACCCCCATGTCCCATCTGCACACCCATGTCCCATCTACTTACCCTTGTCCCATCGTACACACGTACATCCCATTTACACACGCGTGTCCCATTGTACGTACCCCTGTCCCATCTACACACCCACATCCCATCCTTGCATCCCCGTTCCATCCTCACACTCCCGTCCCATCCTCACATCCCCATCCCATCCTCACACTCCCGTCCCATCCTCGCATCCCCGTCCCATCCTCGCATCCCCATCCCATCCTCACACCCCCATCCCATCCTCACACCCCCGTCCCATCCTCACACCCCCGTCCCATCCTCACATCCCCGTCCCATCCTCACATCCCCGTCCCATCCTCGCATCCCCGTCCCATCCTCGCATCCCCGTCCCATCCTCGCATCCCCATCCATCCTCGCATCCCCATCCATCCTCGCATCCCCGTCCCATGCTCACACCCCCGTCCCATGCTCACACCCCCGTCCCATCCTCACACCCCCGTCCCATCATACACACCCACATCCCATTTACACACGCGTGTCCCCACGTACGCACTTTGTCCCATCTACACACCCACATCACATCTGCGCACCCGCATCCCATTGTACACACCTGCGTCCACCGCTGTGCACACAGGCACAGGTGCTTCTCGTGCTGGCTTCTCGTGCTGTCTGGAACACGTTGCTTCTTGCTCCTCATTCAGCCTCCATCCCACTGACCTGCGGGCACCCCAGCAGAGAAGCGCGTGGTGGGCTCTCTTGCCAGGCTCTCACTGAGAGCTCCTGGTCCCAGGATGTGGCTCCAGCTGCCTAAGTAACTTCCCCAAGCCTTCATCTCTCGAGTGTCAGCACATAAGTGATTGTTGTGTGAAAACAAGATTTGTCTGGTACAGTTTCCCAGAGATGAAAGAAACATGAATCATTCACATTTAAAAGCTTAATTACTGCATTTTTAAAATTGTAGAACTAATCATTTTAATTTTCATTTCTTGTCTTCAACTTATTCTTTAAATTAACTTCAATTTTTATACAAAATGTCCTGAATGGAAGTGCTTGAAACTATCTGGTTAAAACAAAATATGGGCCTCAAACCTAAGCTCAGTCACTAGCCCAGCTAAAAAGAAGAGATGCTATCCTGTGACCTTTTTCCTCTTAATAATATGTTATATGCCGAACAGTTTAAAAATGGGATTAGTTGCCTTGGTGACAGAATAAATAGCAGCAGCTCTGTTCTAATTATAAGATTATTTTAAATTTTATTTTTAAGATTAAGCATCCTCTTTGACAATCCAGAAACATAGTCTTTACTGACTCTTTGGACACACACCTAAAACAGTTAAAGGGATTCCTCAATTTTCAATGACAAAGTACAAAAAAAGAGTATGTTCTTGGTGGGCACGGTGGCTCACGTCTGTAATCCCAGCACTGTGGGAGGCCGAGGTGGGTGGGCAGGTCACTTGAGGTCAGGAGATTGAGACCAGCCTGACCAACATGGTGAAACCCCATCTCTACTAAAAATACAAAAATTAGCCTGTCATGGTGGCGCGTGCCTGTAATCCCAGCTACTCAGGAGGCTTAGATGGGAGGATCGCTTGAACCTGGGAGACGGAGGTTGCAGTGAACCCAAATCGCACCACTGCACTCCAGCCTGGGCAACAGAGTGAGACTCTGTCTCAAAAAAGAATATGTTCTCAAGCTGCAGTTCAGTTTTTCTGTCCCCTTTTCCAAAAAAATCTTACTTTACTACCAAGCCATTCACCTAACTATAAGGAAAGACAGTTTTTCAAAAAGGCAACAAAGTCCAGAAAAAGGAGTGGGTATCAGTCCAAAATTATCACCCAAAACACTGCTGTTACAAAAAAAATTAAAAATTAGAGTAGGAAGCCAAATTCCCATAGCTTGTTAGAGAAGATCTTTAAAAAGAATTCAGAAAGTTAAGAGTGGAACTACGGTAGTATAGACAGGCTCAAAATGCAGATAATTCAGGAACATTCAGCTTGGAAATATATTAGGCTTTCTCCTAGTCCAGCAGAGGAAATAAAATCATGTGTTGCTGGAATTAATATTAAAATTGTCTCCACACGCAGAAGGTAAAGAAAGAGAATGTGGAAGAAACGTAGCAAAGACAAGTTACCTTAAGTCTAGGCTCTGCTGCCCAGGAAAATTGAATCGAACTTAAATTCTTCCTGAGTCAGTATCACTAAATTCTAGATTTGGCCTGAAACCAGTGGACCACATACACCACTAATAAATATCAAGTGACCCACAGTGTTTGTGGTATTAAATTTTTTTGTAATTATTACAAGTTTCTATTCTGAAAAGCAGTAGATCAAAATGACACTGGACCATGCAGTCGGTTACAAAGTAAACAGCTCCCTCCAAAGAGAACTGACTTGCCAGAAACCTAGGCTGGAAGGAATGTGAGTAATATGAAGTACATCAGGCTCTCAGTATAATTTCCATAAGGCTTTTCTACCCACCCCAGTTGTAGGGAGAAGTACTGAGGGAGCTCCAACACAGTGTCTTACAGGGGTGCTTCCTGGAGACAAAAGGGCTCTAAGTTTAACTCTTGACCCCTCTTCTCCTTACCTAAAGCTTGGGGAAGAAAATAAATATTTAATTTTTAACTTTTCAGACCTTTGGGCACATTATAATATTTAATATTCTGTAGTTTCCTTTTCTGAACCTCTGGCTTAGAATTTTTTTCTCAACTTACATTAAAAAAAATGTATGAATGCTCCTTCACCAGATGAAAATATAAGCCATGTTCTTCCATCTCTTCTACACAGGAAGAGTGAATGAATAGTACTGTAAATATCCTGCAAGGTTACTTTATGTACTTGACAAAGATTAGGGAAAACCAATCCACTTCCATAGCTCAAAGAGTAGTTAACTAGTCTTCAATCTCATCTTCCCAAATGTCTACATTCACATCCAAGCATGAAACAGCTGGTTACAACACGGTGAAGTAGGGTTGGCGAAATGTTTGTAAGGGGTTGCTAGAGAGAGAACCCATGCCAACCCAATAGAAATAGTGTCTGCAGCCAGTACATGGCATCCACTTCACTTCTCTATGTGAATTCCACAGCATGGGCATCTCTTCGAGTTCTCTTGTAGCCTCTCCTTACTTTCCATCTCTTCCAGTGCCTTCTGAGTCACCCTCTTACCTTACCTCTGTTCCAGAAATCTTGTCTTGGCCTCATCTGCTTGCAGGTATTCGTTTTGTAAGTCTGTTAATTTCTCTGCCATCACCTTACATGGAGAGGCCCCATGGTAGGTCAGTCTGTTCCAGAAATCTTGTCTTGGCCTCATCTGCTTGCAGGTATTCGTTTTGTAAGTCTGTTAATTTCTCTGCCATCACCTTACATGGAGAGGCCCCATGGTAGGTCAGTCTGCACAAGGTACAGAAGGCAAAGTTGCAGCTGGAGCAGATGCCCATGGTACAGCTAGGCCCTGCAGGCCCCCACAGGCGGGGGCAGCACACCACATCTGCCACCAGCTCCAAGGTGGATGGGAGGAGAAGGCAGCCATGACGGGCAGATAACTCTGCTTCCACTGGCTCTTTGACCTGGCCAGGAGTGGCCACCGAAGGGCACTTTGGTTCTGAGCAGTTGAGGCATTGAACCTGGCCATCTCTGATCTGGATTTCAAAGCAGTCCTTCAGACAGGCTTTGCAGTACACAGGCCTCACTCCAAGAAGTACATGCATTCACTGCCCAGCTTCTCAAAGAAACAGATGTCGTACAGGAACAATCTACTATTAAAGCATTTTATCTGCTGAGCTTGATCAAAGTCCAAGATTTCCTGGATCAGACTTGACAGTGATTCTACTTCCACATCCTGCACAGCTCTATCACCCACAGTTTCCTCTTGGTCTACATGAGATCCAGCAGCTCCTCCAAAATCTAGCTCTGTGATGGGAGAGGCTTGAGCTGTCCTTCTCAGCACTTCTTCCTGAGAACCCATCTTGAGCTCAGTGGGAGAGACAATATTCGGATGCACCAGGGCCTCTTGCTTAAGAAACTGCATCCAGCAGACAGGATCCCGCTGCCACTGTGTCCTTCCCATAGGTTGTCTAAGTACTTACATAGAGCAGAGAGCTGAGTTGGTGGCAGCAATTTGCCACTGAGTGTGAATGAAGGTGGGAAGGAGGATGGATATTCTGGTGGCAGCTCAGAGTTCAGCACCACTGGAGGGAGAAAGCAAATGTATACTCAAAGCCACTCTTCTGGGGGCACTCATCTGAACTGCCGCTCACAAATATCTTGAAGTTCTGTGGCAAATCCAAATCGATCCTGATTTCTCCACCTCGGACAGGCTCTGCTTTTCTGAATTCATCTCCATGATAATACTCGCCAGGGCCAGCAGTTCACCTCCTGAGCTTCTCAGTCTTCTGACAACATTTAATTTTATGAGGAATTGTTAATAACAATCAGAAAAAAGGATATCAGCACTGCAGTCTGTATTTCAGTTTATTTATTTATTTATTTATTTTAAGGTGGAGTTTTGCTCTGTTGCCCAGGCTGGAGTGCAATGGCGTGATCTCAGCTCACCGCCACCTCTGCCTTCCAGGTTCAAGTGATTCTCCTGCCTCAGCCTCCCAAGTAGCTGGGATTACAGGTGCACATGCCGCCACACCTGGCTAATTTTTGATTTTTAGTAGAGGTGGGGTTTTACTATGTTGGCCAGGCTGGTTTTGAACTCCTGACCTCAAATGATCCACCCACTTCGACCTCCCAAAGTGCTGGGATTACAGGTGTGAGCCACTGCCCGGCCATGTATTTCAGTTTAGAGTGGAGTTCCTGCAGATCCCATTTATTCTCCAGGTGGTGGAGATGAGACTGCCAAAGCTGGATAACAGGCCAAGATGTGGAACTCATACTACATATACTATGGAAATCCTGCCATTTGGGGCAAACCAGAAACCGCTCCTTCAGTGAGGGAAGCCCCTCCTCCACAGTGTTTCCCTCCAGCCTGGGAAACTCCTTTTCATTCTTTCAGGCCACACCGTGCGCACTCCAGCCTTGGTTCAGCCTGGGTTCAGCATGCCACTGCCACCGTCTCCTGCGCTCGCCACCCGTCGTCACTTGGGCAGCTGACCAACAAGTGGGGCAGGCCCCAGCCTAGCTCTGTGCCCCAGCGCTGGGATCAGAGGGCGCTATGTGGGCCTGTGAGCCATGGGCCAGCTTGGGGTGTCCTGAAGGAGCAGGGCCCCACACCTTTCCCTTCCTCATCAGTGCCCTGAAGGGTCCTGGCTAGGCTGGGCTGGGGGCACCCTGTCTCGAGTTTGGGGGACCGAAGCCCACTGAGCAGTCCTGGCCTGGCCCCCTTCTCTGCCTTGCATGCCCAGAGTGTGGTCCCTACCATACCTTCCAGCCGCCCGGCAGTGCCCGACTTAGCGCTTTTGTAATGATCTTTGCCACATTCTTTCTTCACTGATGGGTTAAATCATAGAGTAAGTGGTTCACATTTGTGATATTTAAAGAATCTCCTAAAGACTCATTGTGTCCTAGATGACACAGTTAATATTATTAAGTCACATAAAAGAAAATCTTTGTCTCCTTAATCGGAAAGGACACTCAACAGCCATAGCCGTGACCAGGGTTGCATCGAGGTTGCATCCAGCTGAAGTGTGGCGTGTGCCCTGCAGTTGCTCCAGGCAGTCTGGGGGTGCGGCTCCCCTTTCGTGATGTGTGGGTTGGGCCTGCCTTAGGTGAACCCACAGCTGAGGGAGGTGCTCTTTGAAAAGTGAAAGGCGAGCCCGGTCCTCCCTGTCTATACATGAAGCGCTTTCATCTCCTCAGGCTTATCACGAAGTGTGTGTGATGTGTGGTCTTTCACCCTTCTGAGAACGGAAGAGTCTGAGATGAAAGTTTTATGGAAATCATATTTTACTTAAAAGAAATGGTGGTATTCAGCATGCTTTTATCTTAAAATATCCACATTATTAAATCAAAAAAGTAGAGAATCAGAAATGGGATAGATCTTCTGGCTTTTGATATTAAAAAAAAAAAAAAAAAAAAAAAAAAAGTCACAAAACCAAAACTGGAAAAAGCATGAGGCTCCTGACTCATCTCAAAGTGCGGCGGGTCTCAGACACACGCAGCCAGAGCTCATCCACCTTCCACTCTCCTGTACACAGGGGAGGCTGTTTCTGTCTCTTTCTTTGTCTGTGTTTCGTTCATGGAATGCAGTCCAGTTCTCTAGCAGAGCTGTGTGTGTGGGCTACCAAGCACATGTCTGTAAAGAGGTGGAAGAAAGCTCAGAAATGGCCCACTCCATTTATCCCACAGAAACGAAGACTTCCATTCATGTGGGAACTGGTACACAAATATTCAGAGCCTTTGTTATTTTATTTGTGATAGCTTAAAACTGGAAACCATGCAGATGCCCTTTCAGAAGGTATTGAATACATTAGAAAAACCTCAGCAATGAGGAGTTAATTACTGATACACAGTAACGTGGGTGAACCTCCAGGAAATCATGCTGAGTGCAAAAAGCCAGCTTGGATATGTACTGTGGGATTCTTATTTGTGAAATACCACAGTGGAGACGGAGAAGGGATTCGTGCTGGCCAGGTGTTCAGGATGCAGGCGAGAGGCGGGGGTGGCTGTGAAGGGCAGCCAAGGGCATCCCATGCTGATGGTGCAGCTCAGCAACTGATTGTGCTGGTGGCTCTGCGAGGCCACACAGTGACATGACCAGAGGTGTACGCATGCATACACACACGTGCACACACACGCACACGTGCACACACACCTGCGTACACACACATGTACACACACACTTGCACACGTAACTGGTGAAGTCTGAATCAGCTCTTCAGCTCTTTGGACTGTGCCAATGTCACTTTTTGGTGTTGGCATCGCACTGGGTTGCATAGGACGCTGGTGTGGGAGGAAGAGGGTTAGGAGTACATGGGACTTCCTGTATATTTTGTTTGCATCCTATTGTGAATCTCTAGGAATTTCAGAATAAAAGTTAAAAAGAGATCAGGCATGAGCTTGGCGGCACCTTCTTGGTCCAGTGTGGAGAGGGAACAGTGAGGTGGCCTGCGTCCTTGGCGGTGGCCTCTGTCTCTCGCAGCTCTGCTGGGGGATTTCACCTTGGTGCACAGCAGCCTCTCCAGCCACCTGCCCGTGTGGCGTCCTGGCACTGTGAGGAATGCAGAGGAGGGAGGTGCCACAGAGCTTAAAATGAAAGGGAAACCAGACAAGTGGTATGAAAAACACACACACACACACAAAATGCATTGGCTTTCATGAAACTGATGACATTTGTGGACAGCCAAGTTCAGACGTGGGCAGGAATAGGCCACTCGTATAGCTGGGTGTTATCACGCGAGGGCAGGGATGGTCAGGCCACTCGAATAGCTGGGTGTTAGGCCCAGCGCCTCATGTGCGCTGCCTTGTTTAATTTCGTCCTTACGGGGCAGGTGTTAAATTATTCCCATTCCTGTACGACAGGTTAGAAAAGTGAGAACCTGAGAGGTTCAGCAGCGTGCTCCAAGCTCTAAGCTGGCATGTCTCCCGCCACGACTCAGCCAGCGTTCCATTTGGGCTCAGGACGCCAGCCCTGGGGACGGTGCCTCCTTGTGGCTCCCCCAGGGCCCCTGCTTTGCTGCAGAAGCGGTTGGGTTCATCCTGACCTCCAGTTGCCCTGGTGAGTTAGGGTGACGAGGCTCCTTCCAGCACTGGCGCTCGTCTGGGAGGAAGTCAGGGCGTTTTACAGAAAGACATTTTAATATGAGTGACCTGAGAAATACATTAACCAGGGATTTTTGAATTGCTTCAGTGAAAAATGTTTTTGGCTTTTGCCATTTTGGTATCCTGCATTCGTTCCTTCTCTTGGCTCATTTAGAGTCTGTCTCCTGGGTGGTCATTTCCGTTGCCTCAGGCTCACTTTGATTACAATATCAGCTTTGACAGGAGACCTTAGGGCTCCGTGTGACACTTGTGCTCAGAGTTGGGGTTGCCGTTGGATGCTGGTCTTCAGGCCCTGGTGACACGGGCTCCTGGTTGTTGGGTTTTACAGGCCGCCCTCGGGCTCCTGTGTCTCCCAGGGCCCCAGCCTCACACACTGAGGTAGACGTTGCCTCAACGGCATTGTTTCCGGAAGGGCCTGTGGGGTTGGGGATGGGGTTTCAGGCTGGTGGTTCCTCTCTTCCTCTTCCTCTCCACGCGGTGGGAGGTCCCTTATGGGGCTTCTCTTGTTCTGTCAGCCTCTTGGGGAGCAAGGGACATAAAATATTTTGCTCCACACCATGTGTAAAACGTGTAATTCAGCCGGGCATAGTGGTTCACGCCTGTAATCCCAGCACTTTGGGAGGCTGAGGTGGGCGGATCATCTGGGGTCAGGAGTTCGAGACCAGCCTGGCCAACATGGAGAAACCCTGTTTCTACTAAAAATACAAAAAAAAAAAATACTGGCCAAGCCTGGTGGCGGGTGCCTGTAATCCCAGCTACTCGGGAGGCTGAGGCAGGAGAATCACTGAAACCCAGTAGGCGGAGGTTGCAGTGAGCCAAGATTGCACCACTGCACTCCAGCCAGGGCGACAAGAGTGAAACTTCATCTCAAAACAAACAAAACGTGTAATTCGTAGCTGGTAGGGGCTTGAGCATGTTTTTTGCAGTGAATTAGAACTGGCCCAGATGACTAAAAATGTTTTAATTCATGTTTTATTTTTAAGATTTTGACTTCAGCGTTCCAGGATCCATGAAGCTTCATAATCTTATTTCTAAGTTGAAAAAGTGGATCAAAATCTTGGAGGCCAAGACCAAGCAACTCCCCAAATTCTTCCTCATAGAGGAAAAGTGCCGGTTCTTGAGCAATTTCTCGGCACAGACAGCTGAAGTGGAAATTCCCGGGGAGTTTCTGATGCCAAAGCCGACACATTATTACATCAAGATTGCGCGGTGAGTGGGCCAGCCTGGCGGGTGGAACTAACCCACGGCACCCATGGACATGGAGCACCATGGGAGCTCCAGGGTGGACCATGTGGAATTTCGGACGCAGATTCCCTGACATGGGAGAAGATGATTCTGGAATGTAAGTGTTCAGGCACTTTAGAAGTTCTGCCCGCACTGACCGGTTAGCTGTCCTGAGTGCAGTCTGGGTTTGCATTCAGCAGACCTTCTTCTGAGTCATCATAGAACTTGACAAAACAGTGTGTGTCCCACTCTTTTGTAAATCCTCGAAGCACAGTATTCAGGCAGAATCAGACGATTGTAGCATTTCCTAGAGCGTGCTGCATCTCATTTGAAATGCAGAAAGGGCTTTGAAGAGGTTTCTCTTAACAAAAAGTGTGTTTCGTCTTTATTTCTGAACCAGACACAGCTCTGCTTTTCCATACGTCCAGAGTTTAACTGCCCTTTCCTCCAAATCTGGCTCCTGTCCTGGCCAGCTGTCCCTCCTCCTTGACTTCCGCCCATGGCTGCTGAATTGAAAATATTGTGACTCATTTCCACCGCATCAGGGTGAGGCAGGGTACAAATAAGTTGATAAACAACCACTGGCCTACGCAGTCCGTTTTCCCGTGACAGTTCGGACATTCTTAGCTTCTTCTCAAGACCAGGACTGGTAGCAGAGATGCAGGGCATGTCCTCATGGCTTCTCGCTCTGGCAGGTTCATGCCCCGGGTGGAGATTGTGCAGAAGCACAACACCGCAGCCCGGCGGCTGTACATCCGGGGACACAACGGCAAAATCTACCCGTACCTCGTCATGAATGACGCCTGCCTCACGGAGTCACGGCGAGAGGAGCGTGTGTTGCAGCTGCTGCGTCTGCTGAACCCCTGTTTGGAGAAGAGAAAGGAGACCACCAAGAGGCACTTGTTTTTCACAGGTAGAGATGAGAGCGACACCTCGCGGGGTGCACAGGCAGCTTCACAGGTAGGGATGAGAGCCATACCTCGTGGGGTGCACAGGCAGCTCACATTAGCCTTTGAGGGTCCAGCTGTGTCAGCAGAGAATGTTCTAGTCTGTGCCGACCAGGGAAGGCCTCAAGAAGAGGAGCAGCTCCGGGCCTTCAGGCCTCTCACTGAGAGATGAGAGCTGTGTCCACCTTTCCTCTAAGGCGAACTTGTCCAACCTGCGGGCTCCATGCGGCCCACGATGCCTTTGAATGTGGTTTGACACAAATTTGCCAACTTTCTTAGAACATTATGAGATTTCTTTTGCTTTTTTTTTTTTTTCTTTTTTAGCTCATCACCTGTCGTTAGTGTCAGTGTATTTTATGTGTGGCCCAAGACAATTCTTCCAATGTGGCCCAGGGAAGCCAAAAGATTGGACACCCCTGTTCTAAGGCCTTTTGCACTCTTAAGGAGTGGGCCCTTGGGAGAGCTGGCGCCTGCCAGTGCGTGCTGCCGGTTTTGCTTCTCCTCCTGGGAACCCAGGCTGCCGGGAGGAGAAGCAAAACCAGCCCAGCCGAGCCTGGGCGCCAGCGGGGCAGCAGCATGCATCAGGTTTCCAGCGCACCTCGAGCTGCTTCACACACTGTACTCTGGGCCCTCCCTGAGTTTCCTTCTTGGGTGAAACGCAGGACTCGGGAAAGTCTAACTGCCCTGTTAAGGCCACAGAAATTGCCAGGGGGACACAAATAGCTGATAAGAAGCAACCTCTGAGTGAAGTCTTTGTCACTGAGTTATCATGAGTGGCCTGATTGTAAAGGCACGTAGATGAGATGCTTATAATGTTATCCAGAGAAGAGAGGCACTTTGATGACTTTTTAGCATGTAATCCCTGAAGTCGGGAGCCCGCTGCAATGTATGTTATGTAGTCCATTATGGAACTTTCTTTTGCCACCTAAGCTGTGATCAGCCCCTTTTGACCTGAAATCTCTGACCCTTAAGTTTTTTATATCTCAAAATAAGATTTTTTAAAAAGCCTAAAGAAAGCTCAAAATGCATCACAGAAAGCTGTGTGTGTTTTAACATGTATGTAACATGACCTGTAGTGTTGATTCCAGCTGTGGGTTATTGATTTCTCTGCTTCCAAACGCTTGGTCAGCGCGGAATGGTGGTCCTAATGTGTGTCCTGGAGTCATTTGGGGATTTCTTTATGGGTAGATGCCAGGACAGCAAGCCATCAGCTGTGGCTTAAGACAGAATCAGCCACTTGGTTCACAGAAGTCAGAATCATCTGTGTGCACTTCACGCGCCGCTCACTCCACGTCAGGGGTTACAGTGGCTGGGACACAGCTACCACTGGGACCCTCACCAGGCAGGCTTAATCTGACATCTTCTGGAAATCTTTCAGCTCCGTCCAACTTTATTGCAACAAGATATCTGAATATTCCCTGAACCTAGTATCTTCATAAAGTATTATCTCATTTAATCCACAAACAACCCTATGGGGTAGGTACTATTATCCCACTTTCGGAAGAGAAACTGCACACAAGTCTGGTGCTGCTCCCCAAGGTGACATCACTGGGGAGACAGGCTCTGGAGTGGTCGCCCAGCGCTTCTGCCACCTCCAGCTGACTCAGACCACAGTGGTTTCGGTGTAGGTTAGCATCCTGTTGGGCAGGTCGTAGATTAACTGCATCTCCGATACCAAATGGTGATTGGGAACAAAGTGCTGGTCACCATGTGTGGACAGGGATTTATACATTAATGCGGCTGGATGATCAGGTTGATGCTGGTTGCTTTCCTTATATGGACAGAACACAGCAGATGACCTGAGGGATGATTTTCCTCCTCCAAAGATGGGGTACAGCCATCCTAGGTGCTGAAAGACAAGTTTGCATCATTAGACAGCAGCTGTCTCAGAGCAGGAAGGCCGGACTTTTCCCATAGACTCTGATTAAGGAAAGCCTCTAAGAGTGAGCATTTGGTAGTCTGTTTATTCTTTTTTTTTGAGACGGAGTCTCACTCTGTCATTTGGGCTGGAGTGCAGTGGTGCAATCTTAGTTCACTGCCACCTCCACCTCCTGGGTTCAAGCAATTCTCCTGCCTCAGCCTCCTGAGTAGCTGGGACTACAGGTGTGCACCACCACGGCCGGCTAATTTTTGTATTTTTAGTAGAGATGGAGTTTTGCCATGTCGGCCAGGCTGGTCTCAAACTCCTGACCTCATGTGATCCACCCGCCTTGGCCTCGCAAAGTGCTGGGATTACAGGCGTGAGCCACCATGGCCAGTCATGTTTATTCTTATTTTTTAGACAGGGTCCTGCTCTGTCACCCAGACTGGAGTGCAGTGGCGCAGTCACAGCTCACTGCAGCCTCCAACCCCTGGGCTCAAGCAATTCTCCCACCTCAGCCTCCCGAGTAGCTGGGACTATAGGCTATCCTTTATTTTTTGTTTTTTTAAGATGTCTTTTTTTTTTTCTTTGAGATGGAGTCTCGCTCTGTCGCCAGGCTGGAGTGCTGTGGCGTGATCTCGGTTCACTGCAACCTCTGACTCCCTGGTTCAGGCAATTCTCCTGCCTCAGCCTCCTGAGTAGTTGGGATTATAGGCACCTGCCACCACTCCCAGCTAATTTTTGTGTTTTTAGTACAGACAAGGTTTCACCATGTTGGCCAGGATGGTCTCGATCTCCTGACCTTGTGATCCGCCCACCCCAGCCTCCCAAAGTGCTGGGATTACAGGCGTGAGCCACGGTGTCCGGCCAAGACGTCTTTTTAAGATTGCCTTCTGAAGCATTTCTGTTTGTGGACACAGGGTGACGATCAGCTCGTGCCGTCAGAGCCTCGTGCCATCTGTTGAGTAAATGGATGGCGCATGACCACCGGCTTCTTCCAGCCAACCCCCCCTAGGCATACAGAGCCGGGTCAGCTCTGCTCCCAGTGGCACTCTAACAGTGGAGCTGAGCACTGGCCCGCGGTCACCCTCAGCCTGTCCCGTTTCTCTTCCTTTCTCCCCAGTGCCCCGGGTTGTGGCGGTTTCCCCACAGATGCGCCTCGTGGAGGACAACCCCTCTTCACTTTCCCTTGTGGAGATATACAAGCAGCGCTGCGCCAAGAAGGGCATCGAGCACGACAACCCCATCTCCCGTTACTACGACCGGCTGGCTACGGTGCAGGCGCGGGGAACCCAAGCCAGCCACCAGGTAGCAGCGGGGCTGGGCCAGGGGCCGAGCTGCCGCCTGCAGCCCTCCTGTGTGGGGTGGTGCCTGGAGACGGGTGTTTAGGAGACCAACAGGCATTTGTTGGGGGCCACCTCTGTCATTTAAAGTAACTTTATTAGACTCATGAGATGGTGGAAATGAGACAGCTGTTGACCTTGGTGAGAGGACACTTGTCGTGGACGGTTTGTTATGACCAGACACGGGTCAGTCCTCGACCTTGCTTGCGGTTTCGATAATGAGATCTTTGGAGTAGAAGCCTGAGAGGAAAGGTGTTCCTGCGAGGGCCAGGCTGCTAATGGTGAGGGAGGTCGAGGTCAGGGGTATGGTTTTGAGCAGTCCTCCTATTTTTCGGATGTCTTGCTCATTGTTGAGGTTATGAATGATGGACCCAGAGCATATAAATAGGAGGGCTTTAAGAGAGGCCCCTTGTCCTCTGCCTGCACTTACAAAGAAGCGCCGAAATTAGAATTTTAAAGTAAGTTTCTGGCGGTCTCACTTGGCAGCCACACCTGATCTGAGGTGATGGGAGGCTGTTTACAGTCTTCATTCATCCACTTCATGTTCCCGTTCACCTGGTCGGCTGCTGGGGGTGTTAGGTGATGTGCAGCATGTGTGCTGTTTTCTAAAATACAAAAAGCGACAGACTCTGGAGTGCATGGGGCCCAGCTGTTTCGGTTGCCTGAGCCTGGAGCGTGGTGCCCGCAGGAGTCTTGGGTGGCCCTGGCCTGCAGCCCCTCGGAGGTGCAGAGGCCCCTCATTCACCTGCACATTTTTGCCATTGGTAGGAGGCAGGGCAGGTATGGGCTTTGGGTGGGGAGATTTTTGGGGGATTGTGTGGAGCACCCAGGGGCAGCTGTTTTGGCCTCTCCCTGGGTGCCCCATGGTCCTTTCTATGGGTCCCAAGAAGGAGAGACCACAGAGGTGGTTGCTGTGACCTTGTCCCGAGTCACCCAGGGACTCGTTCCAGTTCTCCTGGCTCCTGGAGGACTTAGTTTGGTTGAGGAAGGTTGAGCCCATGGTGTACTCTGTGGCCTAGGGCACGGCAGGGCCCGAGGTGTTCCAGGCTGCAGCATCAGGTGCAGCCTCCAGCTCTGTGCAGGCAGAGGCATGGATCCCTGTTTCTGATCAGCCTGTGTTGACAGAGTTCATGGCCTCTCTTGGGAATTGACGCCAGGGCTTTTTTGTGGCACAGGCCACGGCCTGGTCATTCTGTGGACGATGGGCAGTTCTGAGGTATTTGCAAGAGAGGAATGGATTATATTCCTAGGGCGACATTAACTTTCCACAGCGTGGAAGCCAGTGACAAATACGTGCTGACCTCAGAGTCATCCTGTTTCTAAACAGCGTGAGTGACCGACTAGGCAGTTTGTTCCAGCTTAGCAGCTGCCAGGGCCTGTAGGCAGAGGGAGATGCCCACAGCACAGACAAATCCAGTTTCAGAGCCACTTCCTCCTCTTGTTTATTTTATTTTGTTATTTATTCTACTCCTTCATTCTTCTCTCTCCTTTTTTTTTTTTTTTTTTTTTTTTTAGATGGAATTTCACTCTTGTTGCCCAGGCTGGAGTGCAATGGCATGATCTTGGCTCACCACAACCTCCACCTCCTGGGTTCAAGCGATTCTTCTGCCTCAGCCTCCTGAGTAGCTGGGATTATAGGCGCCTGCCACCATGCCTGGCTAATTTTTGTATTTTCAGGAGAGACGGGGGTTTCACCATGTTGGCCAGGCTGGTCTCGAACTCCTGACCTCATGATCCACCCACCTCGGCCTCCCAAAGTGCTGGGATTACAGGCGTGAGCCACCGCGCCCAGCCCAGCCTTTTTTTTTTTTTTTTTTTTTTTTTTTTTTTTAAATAAATAGCTCCTCAAGACTGTTGCAAGCCTTTAATTTCTAGAGTTCTGACAAAGTGGATTTTGATGGTTTTGCCAGCATTCTCACTGCTTAAGGAGCAGATTTTGGAAATCCTTTGCAGTCTCAGAAGTGCTTCTTCCCATTTGACGGATAAGGAAACAAACAAACTGCATGTGTCGCCGGGGGCCTGCCTTGTTCTTGCCGGCAGAAGGGCCTGCTTTCTCACAGCCATTCTCATGGAGCACGTGGGTAGGACTAAGCCGGGAAAAGACCCCGTAGATGGCCTGTACCAGGTCGAACAGGAACTCCATTAACTCAGTGAACTCTTACTGAGTTGGTGATGTCTGCAATAGTCTTTGAGTCTCTAGTACACAGTTCAGTCTCTCGTGTGGTGTGTGTGGTTAGACCAGCTCCTTCAGTTTGTGAAACATTTGTCATTAGTGTAAAGTCTTGGTTGAAAGTGGTGCTGCTGTTGTCCAGCTGTTGTGTTCTATTAATTGGCCTGATAAATTCTGTAGTCAGCAAGGGTGGAAGTGTTCAGATATTTACCTGCATTCTTGTCAGGTATCGCGTATCAGGTAACTGCAGCTTTGACGCAGACCAGCCGCATTGGTGCTTGGTGCTTTAGAGCAGACGGCGGCAAACCCTGGAGGGAAACAGCCATCTTGTGCCTCCTTTCATTCAGTCTCCTAATAATGCGTGCGTTAAATCTGTCACCAGAATTTACAGAATTTACTCTTGGTGCTAAGTTAAAGAGGAATTGTAGTTTGAGAGTTTTTCTTTTCCAAAAAAAATCAGTGAATGAGATGGGAGTGTCACAGAGCACTGTGTTTCAGGTCCTCCGCGACATCCTCAAGGAGGTTCAGAGTAACATGGTGCCGCGCAGCATGCTCAAGGAGTGGGCGCTGCACACCTTCCCCAACGCCACGGACTACTGGACATTCCGGAAGATGTTCACCATCCAGCTGGCTCTGATAGGCTTCGCGGAATTCGTCCTGCATTTAAATAGACTCAACCCCGAGATGTTACAGATTGCTCAGGTAACCTGGTTTGAACAGCCAGATCCTCTCCTCATGACATTGCCTTTCTGCTGAAGTTCCTAAAGTGTCTCCTTCTGAAATTTAGGACACTGGCAAACTGAATGTTGCCTACTTTCGATTTGACATAAACGACGCGACTGGAGACCTGGATGCCAACCGTCCTGTCCCATTTCGACTCACGCCCAACATTTCTGAGTTTCTGACCACCATCGGGGTCTCCGGCCCGTTGACAGCATCCATGATTGCGGTCGCCCGGTGCTTCGCCCAGCCAAACTTTAAGGTGGGTCTCCGCGTCGTCCTGTCACAGGCGCAGGCTAGCACCACTCAGATGCCTGCGTGTCACGGCCTTGCAGGAGCTACTGATCTGCCTCATGGGCTCTGCGTTCTCCACAGCGGCCAGCACCCCTGCCTGTTATGTCTTTTGCTGTGAGGGCAAGGGATGGTTTTCTCTTTGGTTCATTCTTATCTGTAGTGCTTGGAACGGGCCTGCCTGACACTCGGCAGACGCCGGAAGGCATCAAGTGAACAAATAAACAGATTGGGCCTCAGTTGCAGCATGGCCACCTTTGTCATCCAGGTCCGCGCTGCCCAACACTGAGGCCTTCTGGCTGCTGCTCCAAGTGGAGGAAGGGGTTTGTACCCCAGCGGCTTCCCCAGCCCGTCCTGAGGACACACGGCCTGGCCTGGTGCTGAGGCTCGACTGGCCCTCGGTGGCCCTGGGTGGCCGCTGTGGTTGAGTCCCACCTTGTTAGGAAGCTGACCCTCTGGGCTGTTCTTGGTTAAACACAAGTCGTCTCGTTCTCCCCTGCACGCAGGTGGATGGCATTCTGAAAACGGTTCTCCGGGATGAGATCATTGCTTGGCACAAAAAAACGCAGGAGGACACGTCCTCTCCTCTCTCGGCCGCCGGGCAGCCAGAGAACATGGACAGCCAGCAACTGGTGTCCCTGGTTCAGAAAGCCGTCACCGCCATCATGACCCGCCTGCACAACCTCGCCCAGTTCGAAGGCGGGGAAAGCAAGGTGAACACCCTGGTGGCTGCGGCAAACAGCCTGGACAATCTGTGCCGCATGGACCCCGCCTGGCACCCCTGGCTGTGACTGCGGCCGCCATGGCCACCCGGAATGTGAAGGGCGCCCCGGGCTCTGAGCCCGCGGCTTTTACGACTTCTCCCTGCCTCGTTCCTTATATTCACAGAAGCCCCATAGTTTCACTGGGTTGCAGTTATTTTCCTGGTAGTTTGTGTGTAAGAGAGGGAGAATATAGTTTTAGAGGAAGCTGAACTATGACGACGCTGGGCGAGGCGGTTGGAAATGGCAGAGCTGAAACTTATTCCAAGCTTTCAAAATAATCTTTTAAGAATCCAGGATTCTCTGGTCTGGAATTTCTGGGTGAGTCCCTTTTTTATGGTGTCCTCCCTCTGTGAATGTACAGGCGGAACTGTACGAACAGCTCCCTACCATCCATTTTTAACTCTTTCGGAAATAACACCTCACAGCAGCTTCGTGCTTTTGTACAGACCTTTGTAACATGTGTACAGAAAACTCATTTTGTTTGAGAAACAGGAGACGATGAACCCATCATGCTGGTTTTTCTCTGAGCACAAAGTTTTAGGCTGTACACAGCCAGCCTTGGGAATCTCGTTGAGCGTTAGGCGTGGATCCACGGGGCCAGGTTACCCTGCGGGAGTGCCACACGCATCCACTTGGGATTCAGCGGGTGAAGACAGAACTCTGAGAGTCTGCAGGCGGCTCCTGTGCTTTTTATTTCTGGCTCTTCGGATGTCTTCTAGACATTTACTATCATTGCATCTGAAGAAAAAATCACTTTTACCTTCCTAATTTAAAAAGACAAAACAGAAATGTATGTT
Source organism: Pongo abelii (assembly GCF_028885655.2). Taxonomy (NCBI): domain Eukaryota; kingdom Metazoa; phylum Chordata; class Mammalia; order Primates; family Hominidae; genus Pongo; species Pongo abelii. Next base: position 8,715,277 of record NC_071991.2, read on the forward strand.
CCTTCGCTAGCTTTAGTCTTTCTGTTCACATTTTTATAAATCTGAGCATTGAGAATGTTCTATCTAAATTTGTACAGTGTGATTTTTTTTTTAGAATAAATATTTTATAAAAGGGTTTATTGTCCCTTGTTTATGTTAAAATGCTCGTTTCCATGAGGGATTTCTTCCCTCAATGTCCCTCAGCCCCTTGGGAACCAGAGGCCCCAGAGACAGTGTGGGATCCTCAGTGTAGCCTCTTGGTGACAGCATGCGCTGCCTGGACAGGCACAGTGCTGCTGTGATCACAGGGGAGGCCGTGACTTGGCACGTGGGAAGCCAGCTCAGAGCATATTCAGTCAGGGCGATGAGGGATGGCGGCCCAACCTCAGCAGCAGGTCGGCGTGCAGGACTCTCAGAATGGCGGCCCAACCTCAGCAGCGGGTCGGCGTGCCAGACTCTCGGAGCCCTCAGCTGTGTTCATGTGTTTCAGGACTGCTGCCATGTAACGTGTGTGTGTGGAGCGTGTGCAGAGTATGCCCGAAGCATTCCCGGAGGCTTAGCATGAAGCACTCTGTGCCCAGCTCTACCTCCTCATTGTCCTTCATCCAGTGTGTACCATGGGCCAGGCCTGCCCTCGTGTGGGGGGGACAGTCCCCAAGGAGCACACGCCATGATGTCAGAAACATCTTCTTCGAAGAAGATGGCCCTTTACAGGCCCCAGGGGATGGGGGCAGCACGGAGCCCTCTCTGGGCCTCTGCCCCAGGCCACAGAACCTTCTCCAGCCCTTGACTCTCCTTGCCTTTCATTTACCCTCCATTGTTCTAGGCTACCACGGAATGATGATTACAGCTGAGTTTAACCAAATCCCACCTCAGGGTCAAATGAAAGGGCCTTGACAAGCTGTCCCTTGGCAGCTTGAGATCGCAGTTGTGTTGCTGGGTTTTGGCCTGGGTGCAGGCTGGTTTGCAGTGGGCGGTACTGGCAGCTGCCATCAAGGTCTCTGTGCTGGGCTTCAGCCCTCAGCCCAGAGGGGCGGTTCCCCACTTTATAGAGAGGGGGTTTCCAGCTCAGAGAAGGTGAGAAGCTTGTCCAAGGCCTGGAGCAGTTGTGGAGAAACTGGGAGGGAATCCCGTCCAGCCTGATTCCAAGCCCTCATGCTGCTCACAGGTCAAGGCCGAGGGGCTGGTTGTTGCCAGTCTGACTGGACTCAAGTTACTTCCCAGTTCCTTGCAGAGAGCTGTCTTTGTGAGACGGTGTCTTGAGTTCTGGAATGATGGGAGCCGTGCTTTGCAAATGAGGAGTGATTGCGTGCTCATCTGGCAGCTGGTGGGTGTCCTGCTGGTGTCAGGCCTGAGCGGTGACCGTGCTCCTCTGATTGTCCTCACTGCGCGTGACAAGGCCTGGGCCACTGTGTGAGTCGTCTTGCGCTCCCTGAAGCCTGGTGTCTGTGCAGATGTGTGGGTGGCGTTAGGGTTGGGGGACATTTGTCTTTCACACTGGAGAATGGGAGTCTGGAGCTGGTGCTACTGGTGAGGAAGAGGCCCGGCCTGCTGCCAGGTTCGCCCACGCCTTCCCCCTGGTTGTTGGGAAAACCAACCTTGGAATGGCCAAGGCAGGAGATAGCACCTCCCCGGTGAAGATCCAGCATTGCGTGAGCTCCACGTGGAAAGATCAAGGATCTGGAGTCTGGAGCCCTTCAGGCAGCAACTCAATGACCAAGAACCTCAGCTCTGTCCACCCCAGTGCAGCGTTGCTGGGAGCTGGACCCAGGAGCTGCCGGCTCCAGAGTGAGGAGGGTCCAGACCACACAGACAATATGCCCTTTTTCTCCAAACACCATTTCAAGGTAAGTGCTATGATCAGACTTCTTTTTATTCTTGTGGTAAGATATGTATAACATCAAATTTACCATTTTGATGAATTTTAAGTGCACAGTTGAGTGGCATTATGCACCTTCGTTGTTGTGCAGCAATCACCAGCATCCATCTCCAGAACTTTTACATCTTCCCATCTGGAAAAATCTGTCCTCATTAAACACTCACTCCCCATCAGCCCTCTCCTCCGCCCCTGCCAACTACCATTCTACTTTCTGTGTCTGTGAAATTGATGACTCTAGGGACCTCATATAAGTGGAATCATGCAATATTTGTCCTTTTCTGACTGTTTTTTGTTTGTTTTTGTTTTGAGACGGAGTTTCACTGTTGTTGCCCAGGCTAGAGTGCAATGGCACGATCTCGGCTCACCGCAACCTCCTGCCTCCCGGGTTCAAGTGACTCTCCTACCTCAGCCTCCCGAGTAGCTGGGATTACAGGCACCCACCACCACACCTGGCTAATTTTTGTTTTTTTAGTAGAGATGGGGTTTCACCATGTTGGCCAGGCTGGTCTCAAACTACTGACCTCAGGCGATCCACCCACTTCGGCCTCCCAAAGTGTTGGGATTACAGGCATGAGCCGCGGCACTCAGCCTTTTGTGACTGTTTTATTTCGCTTAGCGTAATGACCTCAAGGTTCATCCATGTTGCAGCGTGTCAGACTCTCCTTCCTTTTTTAAGGCTGAATTGTGTTGCGTTGCCTGTGTAGACATTTTGTTTGTTTGTTCATCTGCTGATGGGTACTTGGCTTCTCTCTCTTTTGTCTACTATGAATAATGCTCCTCTGAACATAGGCATACAAATATTTGTTCAATTTCCTACTTTTAGTTCTTTGATTATCTACCCAGAAGTAGGCTTGCTGGATCATATAGGAATTCTATCTTTAATTATTTGAGGAACTGCCATGCTGTTTTCCATAGCAGCTGTATCATTTTCGTTCCCACCAGCAATAGGTAAGGTTTTCTATGTCTTCACATTCTTGCCAACACTTGCAATGTTCTGTTTTTTTGTTTGGTGGTTGTTGTTGTTGTTTTGAGATGGAGTCTCGCTCTGTCACCCAGGCTGGAGTGCGGTGACGCGATCTCAGCTCACTGCAAGCTCCGCCTCCCGGGTTCACGCCATTCTCCTGCTTCAGCCTCCCGAGTAGCTGGGACTACAGGCACCCGCCACCACGCGTGGCTAATTTTTTGTATTTTTAGTAGCGACAGGGTTTCACCTTGTTAGCCAGGATGGTCTCGATCTCCTGACCTTGTGTGATCCACCCACCTCAGCCTCGCAAAGTGCTGGGATTACAGGTGTGAGCCACCGCGCCCGGCCATTTTTTTTTGTTTGTTTGTTTGTTTTTATGACATCCATCTTAATGGGCATGAAGTGGTACTTCACTGTGGTTTTGATTTGCATTTCCCTAGTGATGGGTGAAGTTGAGCAGCTTTTCATATGCTTGTGAGCCAGTCATATATCTTCTTTGGAGATGTGTCAATTCTAGTCCGTTACCCGTTTTTCAATTGAGTTGTTTTTGTTGTTACAGTTCTTTATATAGTCTGGATAGTAATCCTTTGGAGATAGATGGTTTACAAATAATTTCTCATATTGTGTGAGTTGCCTTTTCACTCTGTCCGTAGTGTCATTTGATGCACAAAAGTTTTTAATTTTGATGCAGTTCATTTTTCCTTTTGTCGCCTTTGCCTTTCATGTAATGTCAAAAAATCATTGCCAAATCTAATCTCATGAAGCTTTTCCCCTATGTAGTCTAGTCTTCTAAGAGTTTTATAGTTTTAACACTTACTTTAGATCTTTGGTCCACTTTGAAGTTAATTTGTGTATATGCTATAAGCTAAGGGCCTAACTGAATTCTTTTGCTTGTGGATATCCGGTTTTCCCAACATAATTTTGTTGAGAAGATGATCCTGTTGGAAAGGGTGCTGGCATCCCAAAATCAGTTGACGCATACAGTGTGGAGAGTTGATTTCTGGGCTGTCTGTTCTGTTCAGTTGGTCTCTCTCTGTCTTTATGCCACCACTACAGTATTTTGCTTACTGTAGCTTTTTAGTAAGGTTTGAAACCAGGAAGTATAAATTCTCTGAGTTTGTGCTTCTTTTTCAAGATTGTTTTAGATTTGGGGTCCCCTGCAATTTCATACAAATTTGAGGATGTATTTTTCTGTTTCTGCTAAAATGTTGGGATTTTTTCTTTCTTTCTTTTTTTTTTTTATTTGGAGATGGAGTCTTGCTCTTTCACCCAGGCTGGAGTGTAGTGGCACTATCTCGGCTCAGTGCAACCTCCACCTCTGGGGTTCAAGCGATTCTCCTGCCTCAGCCTCCCAAGTAGCTGGAATTACAGGCGCCCGCCACCATGCCCAGCTAGTTTTTGTATTTTTAGTAGAGATGGAGTTTCACCACGTTGGCCAGGCTGGTCTCGAACTCCTGACCTCAGGTGATCCACCCGCTTTGGCCTCCCAAAGTGCTGGGATTGCAGGTGTGAGCCACTGCGCCCATCCCAGTGTTGGGATTTTGATAGTGATTGTATTGCATCTATAGATCAGTTTGAGTAGTAATGACATCTTAATATTTTGGCCAGGTGTGTTGGCTCACACCTATAATCTCAGCACTTTGGGTGGCTGAGGCAGGAGGATTGCTTGAGGCCAGGAGCTTGAGACCAGCCTGGGCAACATAGCGAGACCTCATCTCTACTAAAAATATAAAAATTAGCTGGGTGTGTTGGTGTGTGCTTGTTGTTGCAGCTACGTGGTAGGCTGAGCCAGGAGGCTCTCTTGAGCCCAGAAGTTGGAGGCTGCAGTGAGCTATGATTGTAGCACTGTACTCCAGCCTGGATGGGAGAGCATCTAAAAAAAAATGAAAAATTAAAAATATAGTATGTCTTTTATTCCATAAGCTTGGAATGTCTATTTGTCTTCTATAATTTCTTTTTTTTTTTTTTTTTTTTTTTTTGAGATAGAGTCTTGCTCTGTCACCCAGGCTGGACTGCAGTGGCGTGATCTCGGCTCACTGCAAGCTCCGCCTCCCGGGTTCACACCATTCTCCTGCCTCAGCCTCCTGAGTAGCTGGGACCACAGGCACCCGCCACCATGCCTGGCTAATTTTTTGTATTTTTAGTAGAGATGGGGTTTCACCGTGTTAGCCAGGATGGTCTGGATCTCCTGACCTCATGATCCACCCACCTTGGCCTCCCAAAGTGCTGGGATTATAGGCATGAGCTACCCCACCCAGCCTGTCTTCTATAATTTCTTTAATGAATGATTTACGGTTTTCAGTATACAAGTATTTGACTTTGTTGGTTAAGTGTGTACCTGTTTATTCTTTTTAATGTCGCTGTAAATTGAATTGTTTTCTTAAGTTCCTCTTTGGATTATTTATTGTTAGTGTATGGAAACACAGCTGATTTTTGTATGTTGATTTTTGTATCCTACAATTTTGCTGAATATGTTTATTCTAATAGTTTGTTTTCGTTAGACTTTTCTATAATCATGTCATCTGTAAACAGATAATTTTACCTCTTCCTTTCCAATTTGGATTTTTTTTCCCCATTTGCCTAATTGTTCTGGCTGGAATTTCCACTACCGTGTTGAGTACAAGTGGCAAAAAACGGTCACCTTTGTCTCATTCCTTATCTTAGAGGAAGCCCTGTCAGTCTTTCACCATTGAGTATGATCTTAGTTGTAGGTTTTGCATAATGGCCTCTATTATGTTGAGGTGTTTTCCTTCTATTTCTAGTTTGCTGGAAGTTTTTATCTGAAAAGGTGATAAATCTTGTCAAAAGCTTTTCTGTATCAGTTAAAATGATTTTGTGGTTTTTCCTCTTTATCCTGTTCATTTGTTGAATCATCCTTGCACATCCCAGGAATAAATCCCAATTTGTCATGGTATATATACTCCTTTTAATATGCTGTTGGATCTGGTTTGCTAGTATTTTGTTGAAAATCTTTGCATCAGTATTCATAGGGGCCATTAGTTTGTAGTTTTCTCTTGGTGCCTGGCTTTGGTATCAGGGTAATATTCAAGGTCATGTTATAAAGTCTTGATCCTACATCCTAGCTCTGCTCTCAACAGAGTCATCCTGCCTCTTGAGAGCATAGACATGGAAAAAAAATTGGCACACACAAAAAATATGTATACATATATATCTGTATATGATAATCAGGTAAAAATCAGAAGACAAGGATGCTATGGCTACCTGATGGAGCTGCAGTGCTTATGGTGGTGGAAGGGAAGTTGAAAGAACAAACGGAAAAGTTTCAAAAGCTCATGTTTTAAAAAAGTCATTGGCCGGATGCGGTGGCCCATGCCTGTAATCCCAGCACTTTCGGAGGCCAAGGCGGGCAGATCACCTGAGGTCAGGAGTTCGAGACCAGCCTGGCCAACCATGGTGAAACTCCCTCTCTACTAAAAATACAAAAATTAGCCAAGCATCGTGGCAGGCGCCTGTAGTCCCAGCTACTCAGGAGGCTGAGGCAGGAGAATCAATTGAACCCGGGAGGCGGAGGTTGCAGTGAGCCAAGACCATGTCATTTGCACTGCAGCCTGGGCGACAAGAACAAAACTCTGTCTCAAAAAAAAAAAAGTGATCAAGATAGTAGACACGGTAGATGTGGGCACACAGACAGGCTTACCAACTTGTTTAAAGCCCCAACTACCTAGTGATGGCACTGAGATCAAAACCTGAAAATATTCCGGCTTTGGACAGTAGAAAATGCCCCAACAAGCCAGACACACGTTCCCTAACCTAGAGTGCTGCAACCTCTCACAGACATCAGAACGCAGAACTGTGTCTGCTGGCTGAGCTCACAGACACACACTGCGTTCTAGTGACTGTGCCAGGGTGGGAAATAAAAACAGACGTAAGAGTGACATCCAGCAAGGGGACAGAAGAGGAAGGAATCTCCCTCCGCACCGAGACAAAAATTGGAGTGGCAGAATCTGTCTGAGGTAACTGTTTTGGAACTCTGGAGTCTAATTTGAATGCTTGCAACTTCCAAGGAAAATCTTGGCTGGTAATTTGCAGTTAATTTCGGTCAATTTCAGCCTTTAGGATATTAGCATCTCCCCAGCCTGAGTCTTGTGGTAGGCAGCCATGCCCGTGTTCCTGGCATGATTTCCTGGAGCCAGGGTGGAAAGTAAGGATCTGGCCTCCACGTATCAAGGTTCAGTGTTTTGATTGCAGAAGTGCAGACATAGAGGTGGGCAGCCATTGTTGCATTCCCCACTGGCTGAAGTGGCTTCCAGAGGATTTAAAGGAACAGCCTGAGCTATTGTTTTTCTTCTTACCTGTTTTTCCGTTTGGGGAGCCAGACTCAAGGATGAGGATATTGGAAAGCACGTGCGTGGACAACTTACTTGGGCCTCCTGCCAACAGCCAGTAAGATGGCAGGTCCCTCCGTCACAAAGCACATGAAAATGAATTCTGCCAACAACCTGGAGGAGCCTGCAAGAAGATTCTCCCTGGTTGAGCCGAGAGATGAGAATACAGTCTGGCTGACACCTTGAGCGCAGCCTTGTGAGTCCCTGAGCAGGGCATTCAAATCATCTGTGAAATAAATGTGTATACAGGGCAATTTAGAAAGCCACTCTACATACCTAGAGAAATACGCAGGCTCAGAAGAGACCTGGGAAGACTTTAAGCTTTCACCTCAAGCTGATGCCAGGTTACCCTCAACAGTTGATGTGGGGAGACAAGAGTAAATGCTGGGGGGTTAAAAAAAAAAAAAAAAAAAAATCTGATTTCCACAGTTATAAGATTCAAATGTCCAGTTTTGAACAAGAAACAATCACAAGACCCTCAAAGAAATAGAAAAGTATGGCACGTTCAAAGAAACAAATCAACAGAAACCATCACTGAGGAAGCGCTGACAGCAGACTTACTAGACAGTAACTTTAAAACAACTGTTTGAAAGATGCTGAAGGAGCTAAGGAAAACAAAGATAGGAGAACAGTATATGAACAAAATGAGAATATCAATAAAGAAATAGAAATTTTAAAAAGGAAACAAATTCTGGAACTAAAAAGTACAATAACTGAAATGAAAAATTCCCTAAAGGGTTCAAAATATTTAAGCAGGTAGAAGAACCACTCAATGAGCTTGAAGATAGGGCAATTGAAACTATTGAATCTGGGGAATCAAAAGAAAAAAAAATGGAGAAAGTAAATGAAAACCTAAGGAACCTACCTATGGAACATCATAAATGAGACCAGAAGTAGAGAGGCAAGGGCAGAAAGTATATTTAAAGAAAGTTCAACAGAAAACTGCTCATATTTGATTAAAAAAACATGTATCTACAAACCCAATTAGCATAACAAACTCCAGATAGGATAAGCTCAAGGAAACACACACCAAGACACTTCATTGAAGACAAAAGAAAACCTTGAAAGCAGCGAGAGAGAAGTAAGTTATCACATACAAGAGATTCTCAAGATTATCAGCATATTTTTCATCAGAAACTTTCGGAATCAGAAGAGAATGGGCTCATATATGAAAACTGCTGAAAGAAAGAAAACCTGTTAGAATTCTGTATCTAACAACTGTCCTTTAGAAATGAGGAAGAAATTAATACTTTCCCAGATAAAAGCTGAGGGAGTTCATTATCATTCTTTGCAAGAAATACTAGAAGGAGTCTTTCAGGTTGAAACGCTGAACACTAAACTTCTTTAAAAGAACACTAAGCATCTTACAACTTGAAGTTGTAAGAAGAAATAGAGATCTCCAGTAAAGGTAAATACATGGACAGTTATAAAATCTAGTATATTCTAACGATGGTTTGTAACTCTTTTTATTTTCTACATGATTAAAAAGACAGATCCATTAACAACTGCTAATATTGGGTGCACAATGTATAGGGATGTAATTTGTGAAGTCAGTAACAGTAAGGGAGACAGAGCAGTACAGGAGCAGAGTTCTGTATGTTACTCAAATTAGGTTGATATAAATTCAATTTAGGTTGTTGTAATGTTAGGATGTCAAGTGTAATCCCCGTGTCACTATAAAAAATGAACTAAACACAAAAGGCAGTAATGGAGGAAATGAGGAACCAAAAAAAAAAAAAAAAAAAAAGTTTAGATGGCAAAGTCCCTTCTTATCAGTAAGTACTTTAAATGTAAAATGGATTGAATTCTTCAATCAAGAGAGATTGGAGATGGCAGACCAGGAAGCTCCAGGCCCACATTTCCCCGAGGAAACATTGAGGGGAAAAAACAACAACTAGGCACTCACTAGGAGCTCTGGAAACCAGCCAAAGGTCTATAGCAAGCAGGTGAACACCCAATCAAGAAAAAGCCACATTCAAAATAGTTTTTATGTCATTTTTATTTGCCCTTCCCCCATCCCTCCCTGGTACAACCGTGTGTTTGGGAGGAAGCAGCCCAGTTTCCAGTGTCTTCCCTTGCACCGGAGGGAGCAGAGCAGAACTGATTGGCAGTGTTCTGCCCTGTCTTTGGGCTGCCTGAAGGACTGGTTTCTATGTCATCTGACTCAGAGGTGAAACAGGGAAGGTGGCACAGTTCAGATCTCAGGCTGGCAAGACCCATGGAAGGCAGTGGCAGGCACGGCATGTAAAAGCTGTCGGGGGACCGCAGTGGATACCTGGGGCAAGAGATTATGGGCAGAAAATATAAGAGAACATCTTATTCCTAAGAAGCAGCTGGGTTAAGACCCTTTTAAAAATTAAGACTTTTTTTTTTTTTTTTTTGATACGGAGTCTCGCTCTTTTGCCCAGGCCGGAGTGCAGTGGTGTGATCTTGGCTCACTGCAAGCTCCACCTCCCGGGTTCACGCCATTCTCCTGCTTCAGCCTCCCAAGTAGCTGGGACTACAGGAACCCGCCACCACAACCAGTTAATTTTTTGTATTTTTAGTAGAGACGGGGTTTCACTGTGTTAGCCAGGATGGTCTCGATCTCCTGACCTCGTGATCTGCCCGCCTCAGCCTCCCAAAGTGCTGGGATTACAGGTGTGAGCCACCGCGCCCGGCCAAAAATTAAGACTTTTAAAAGCAGCCATGTATATGGTATAAGCCAAAGAAAAACAGAGGCCCCTAAAAGACCTGAGATGACCTTAAGCCGTCACCTCAGGCTGATACCAAGTATTAGGATATACCCTCTGAATTAGTGAAGCTTTTCCCCACCACTCTTCAAAGACTGGAAGAGATGACTGCTTTTGCAAATGCCCAGTTAAAAAAAAAAAAAAAAGGAATACAAAGAAACAGGAAAACATGTCCCAATCAAAGGAACAAAGTATATCTCTGGAAACCATCCCTGAAGAAACAAAGGCATCAGACTTGTTAGAAAAGACTTTAAAATAGTTGTCTTGAATATGCTCAGAGATCTATGGGAGAACATGACAAACGCCTAAAAGAGGTCAGGATAGTGATGTATGAACAAAATGAGAATATCAACCAAAAATACAAATTATCTAAAAGAACCAAATTCTGGCACTGAAAAGTACAATAAATGAACCGAAGTATTCAATACAGTGGTTCAACACCAGAATCAAACAGGCAAAAGAAAGAATCAGAGACCTTAGAAAACTAATCATTTGAAATCACTGAATTGGAGGAGCAAAGAGAAAAAACGAAGAGAGCCCAAGGGATTTATGGGACACATCAAGGTGTCCAACTTAGGACAGGTCCAATTTAGGAAATTCCAGAAAGAGAAGAGAGACAGGAAGAGGACAGAGCTTATTTGAAAAAATAATGGACAAAACTTTCCCAAACTGGAAGAAAGAAATGGACATACAAATTTAGGAAGCTCGACAAATTTCAACTAGGATAAACCCAGAGAGAGTCACAGCAAAGGTGAAGGGTGAAATAGCTCCATTATAATAGTAGGAAGCTTCAGTACCCCACTTTTTTTTTTTTTTTTTGAGATAGAGTCTTGCTCTGTCACCCAGGCTGGAGTGCAGTGGTGCAATCTCGGCTCACTACAACCTCTGCCTCCCAGGTTCAAGTGATTCTCCTGCCTCAGCCTCCAGAGTAGTTGGGATTGCAGGCATGTGCCACCACACTCAGCTAATTTTTGTATTTTTATTAGAGATGGGGTTTCGCTGGTCTCGAACTCCTGACCTCAAGTGAACGCCTGCCTCAGCCTCCCAAAGTGCTGGGATTACAGGCATGAGCCACTGCGCACAGCCCAGTACCCCACTTTCAATAAATTATTAATAGAACAACTAGACAGAGGATGAATAAGGAAATATAGGACTTGAACAACACTATAGACCAACTGGACCTAACAGACATACACAGAACAGTCCACCCAACAGCAGAGTACACATTCTTCTCAAATGCACATGGAACATTCTCCAGAATAGACTGTCTCCAAAGAGGTCATAAAACAAGTCTCAATAATTTTAAGAAGACTGAAGTCACACAAAGTATTTTCTCTGACCACAACAGAATGAAGCTAAAAATCAGTAACAGAAGGAAACTGGGGAATTCACAAATATGTGGAAATGAAACAAGATGCTTTCAAACAACCAGTGGGTCAAAGAATAAATCACAAGGGAAATTAGAAAATATCTTGAGACAAATGAAAACACAACATACCAAAACTTATGGAATGCAGCGAAAGCAGTGCTAAGAAGGATTATTCACCATGACCAAGGAAACTTATGGCTGTAAATCTTTATATTAAAAAGAAGGTTAAAAATGAACAACCTACGTTATACCTGAAGGAATTAGGAAAAAACTAAACTAAACCCAAAGCTAACAGAAGTCAGAAAATAAATACTATAGCAGAGGAAATAAAAGATAGACAAATGACAAAAATCAGTGAAGCTAAGAGTTGGTTCTTCAAAAAGATCAACAAGATTGACAAAACTTTAGATGATTAAGAAGGAAGAATCAACTAAAAGAAAAGAGGGGACATTATTACCAATTTTACAGAAATATAAAGGATCATAAGAGTATTACGAACAACTGTATGCCAACAAATTGAATAACCTAGATGAAATGGATTCCTAGAACTCTACAACCTACCAAGACCGAATCACGAAGAAACAGAAAATCTGAATAGACTGATAACTAGTAAGAAGATTGAATCAAAAATCAAAAACATCCCAACAAAGAAAAGCTCAAGACCAGATGGCTTCACTGGTGAATTCTATCAAACATTTAAAGAAGAATTAATACCAGTCTTTCTCAAACTCCTCCAAATAGTTGAAAAGGAAAGAATGCTTCCTAACTTATTCTGTGAGGCTAGCATTACTGTGATTTGAAAGCCAGACAAAAACACTACAAGAAAACTATAGACCAATATCTGTTATGAATATAGATGTAAAAATCCTCAACAAAATATTAGCAAATTGAATCCAACAGCATTTTTTTTTTTTTTTTTTTTTTGGAGACAGAGTCTTGCTCTGTCACCCAGGCTGGAGTACAATGCCACAGTCTTGGCTCACTGCAACTTCCACCTCCCAGGTTCAAGCGATTCTCCTGCCTCAGCCTCCTGAGTAGCTGGGACTACGGTCGTGTGCCACCACACCCGGCTAATTTTTGTATTTTTAGCACAGACAAGGTTTCACTGTGTTGGCCAGGCTGGTCTCGAACTCCTGACCTTGTGATCCACCCACCTCGGCCTCCCAAAGTGCTGGAGTTACAGGCATGAGCCACAACGCCCGGCGCCAAGACCATATTAAAAGAATTATTCACCACAACCAAGTGGAATTTATCCCAGGAAGGGAAGGGTGGCCCAACATAAGCAAAATCAATCAATGTAACACATCACATTAATAGAACACAGGGAAAAAAACATGTACATCTCAACTGATACAGAAGGGCATTTTACTTATAAACATTCCCTCTGAGATCAGGAACAAGAAAAAAATTCCCACTTTTACCACAGCTATTCAACATTGTACTGGAAAGTATAAGCCAGAGCTAATAGATAAGAAATAAAAGGCATCCAAGTTGGAAGGAACAGGTAAAGCTATCTCCTACAGATAGAAAATTGCAAAGAATTCACAAGAAAGCCACTAGAGCTAGGAAACGAATTTTTGCAGTTTTAGGGTACAAGATTGACACACAAATGCAGTTATGTTTCTATATACTAGCAATGAATGTCCACAAAAGAGCTTAAAAAAGCAATTAGCATCTAAAAGAATAAAGCTAACCAAGGAGGTGCAAGACTTGCCAATTGTCTGCCGAAAACAAAATATGTATAAAGAAGTTAAAGAAAACCTAAGTAAATTGAAAAGACATCCCATGTTCATAGATTAACTTTGTTAAGATGTCAGTAATGCCAGGTGCAGTGGCTCATGCCTGTAATCCCAGCACTTTGGAAGGTCGAGGTGGATGGAGGAGTTTGAGACCAGCCTGGGCAACATGGTAAAACCCGATCTCTACTGAAAATACAAAAATTAGCCGGGCATGGTGGCGCATTCCTGTAGTCCCAGCTACTAGGGAAGCTGAGGCGGGAGAATCGCTTGAACCCGGGAGGCGAAGGTTGCAGTGAGCCAAGATTGTGTCACTGCACTCTAACCTGGGTGACAGAGTGAGACTCTGTCTTTTTTAAAAAAAAAAAAAGTCATCCTCCTATATACTTTAAATCATCTCTAGACTGTTTATAATTTCTAATACAATATAAATGCCATGTAAGTAGTTTTTATTCTGTATGGTTTAGGGAATAATGAAAAGAAAAAAAAAATCTATTCATGTTCTGATGCAACCATCCATTTAAAAAAAAGATTTTTTTTTTTTTTTTTTTTTTTTTTTGGAGACAGTCTTGCTGTGTTGCCTAGGCTGGAGTGCAGTAGCGTGATCTCGGCTCACTGCAAACTCCACCTCCCAGGTTCAAGCAATTCTCATGCCTCAGCCTCCCAAGAAGCTGGGACTGGTCTCTAGCTCCTGACCGCGCCCAGCCAAAAAAATATTTTTGATCCCCAGTTGAATCCATATATGTGGAACCCACTGGTATGTAGGGCTGACAGTATTTTTACTACAACTTTTAAAAAAAGTAAGGGCCGGGCACAGTAGCTCACGCCTGTAATCCCGGCACTTTGGGAGGCCGAAGCGGGCAGATCACCTGAGGTTGGGAGTTTGAGACCAGCTTGACCAACATGGAGAAACCCCATATCTACTAAAAATACAAAATTAGCCGGGCGTGGTGGCGCAAGCCTGTAATCCCAGCTACTCGGGAGGCTGAGGCAGGAGAATTGCTTGAACCTGGGAGGTGGAGGTTGCAGTGAGCCGAGATTGCGCCACTGCACTCCAGCCTGGGCAACAAGAGCAAAACTCCATCTCAAAAAAATAAAAAAATAAAATAAAAGGAAAAAACGAAAAGATAACCAGTGCGCAAAGAAATTCTAAATTTTCTCAATCCCATGTTTTTGCCCGATAGAGCACTTTCAACCCACTACCATATTGCCATTAGTTTCCCTTACAATTCTATCCTTAACTCTGTCCTCCTTCCCTGGAAGGCCCTTGCCAGTATTCCTGCCGCCTACACGCTTCCTTTCTTGTGGGTTTGCAAAGACACTGGAATCTCGTTTCCACACCAAAATAACAGGCGTCAAAAATGTAAAGTCGTGAGTTTATTGCATATGTAACAAAATGAACCTGACCTCCTGGGCCCAGCCTGCTGTACAATCACTGTTTGTTTTGTGTTTCTAGCTGGTTCCATAACCACATTAAATAGAACTAGTATTTCCTTAAATACTTTTGATTTTGACATAAAACAGAACATTAGTGTACAATTTTCACAAAATAAATCAGCGATAAAAACAGTGGGAAGGATAACAAGGATAGCAGCAATACTTCAAAACAAGACATTACAAAATAAATTAAAAAATACATTATAAAGTGGTTGAGAAACAAAAATAAACACATTTTTAAAATCCATACTATGTTTCGGGAAGGCTGCCGTGCGGCACACACCTGGCTGCAGATGGCGGGTGGGGGGACATTTTCTCTGCAGAAGGCCCTTCCTGACGTCTCGGTTTGGGTGACCACCTTAATCTGAATTCAGACCATACGTCTGAACAAGCTCAGGGGTCGAAATTCGATCTGGTGGCAGATTCTCTTTTCAGAACTTGAGAGAGCCCTTTTCCGGTCGCCCCGGGCCTCCCAGGCAGCCTCAGCTCTTCCTACCGAAAGCACTGGCAGAGTGGTGTTAGCTACATCCCTGAGTGTCGGCTGACGGCCGCTGGTGAGGGCAAGCCTGAAAAGCCGGGCCCCTGAAGCATCTGGGCAGAGGGGCAGGGGGCATGGCTGGATCGCCTGGGACCACCGAGAGAGGCAACACAGAGATCACACGTGAGTGGGCTTCGCGCAGACCCAAAGTAGAACAGTTGGGAAGCTTTTACCATTTGCTTTGCCATGTTGAGTTCTTTGGGGTGGTTCAAAAGGACCAAACAAACCATCGTAGAAACTGAAGGTTCTAGAAGTGCAGTGCCACCGACAGGGAGGCCTGTTTGGAAAGAGTGAACCGGAGCTCTGGAAAGGTCTACGACACTCACACAACCGATGACAAGGCGGCAAACCCACACGCAGGTAGAAGTGGAAAAGCAGAGACGGAGGCCGGGACGGGAACGCGTGTGTCCACCAGGGCCACCTCTGGAGGACCCGGGACCCAGCCCTCTGGCTCTGGGCTGAAGCAACACCCGGCACGAGAGGCAGGGCAGTACCGACCACCATGGGGCTGGCGGTGCAGCTGCTAAGGCTCGCCCCCGACTCCTCCCAACAGCAAAAAGGTAGTTTTAAAGGCGTCAAATGCAACATTCCTGCTTCAAAGTCTTTTAAACCATGAGACCCTGGTTTCCTTCCTAGTTACTGCAGATTTTGGATACCACCACCAGGCAAATCAGGTGGGGCCTCTGACCTCATCCTGGAGGCTGCTTCAGTTCTCGGATGGATGTCTCTTCTGCCTCCTGCGGGTTAGGCTCGTGATAGAGAATGGGCTGTCTGGGAGAGGTCTGTAGTTTTCACTTCCTCACCTTCAAGAGGAAGATGAAAGGCTGGATACAGCCACTGGGGAACAGGCTTCTAGAACACCCTCAGGAAGCATCATGGTGAATGAGACACAGGATGCGCCCACCTGGGGGGGCAAGGCAGAACTTTTCAAAGAGGCTAAGTCCACCATCTGGCCTGGACTTTTGGAATGGGGGATTAAACTTTCCTCCTGCAGCAAACCTCATTTGGCAGCCCTTCCATTCTAGAACCTCAGCAGCCCAGAAGTTAACAGTGACAAAAAGAACAGATAAAACTGTCGTCCACAAGGTCCTTCCCAGGCCATCTCAGGCCCACAGCGGGATCCCAGAGACTTCGACAGCAGTGAAATGTCTTGCTCATGAATTACCCTGTACTTGCCCCTACCCCAAACAAAAACAACAACAAAGAAACCACATAGGAACACTGGCTGCTGCTGCTGCTGTTCTCTGCCCAAGTTCAGCTATTGAAAATCAAGCCACTTTAAGATAAAATACTGTTTGACTTTTGTGCAAACTGGAAATGGTGTTAGAAACTTCGAATCTAGGCTTGCTTCTGGCCTTGCTCATCATACGAAGACATCTGGGCAAGTGAACCGAGTAGCAATCATTAGTGTCATCAGCTGCCACTGGGAAAGGGGCCACATGAGGCAGTGTGGAGTCGTCCCCCTCTGCGGTCACAGGTTTGCGTCCACACCCTACTTTTTGTAGAACAGTATCTTTGGGTGGATTTACATCATCGAGGTTATCCTTTCACCAGTGCTTTTAAGCGAGTTCACACCAAGCCAGCAGCTATGATAACACAATTTTGTTAGTTTAGCTCTTAGCAGTTGCCGCATCATGGTTTACTAATATTTTAAATGACACAGTCGATGCTCTTCTATGGATAACAGTGGCACAGAGGTCACAGCTTTGGGACTGACTGGTTGGCTCTAGGGCTGATTTTGGTCTGCTCTTTTCTACACTCCGTGACATGGTGTTTTCACTGAAAAAAAAAGTCAAACTGGACAGATAATGCAGCAAAAGGGACCCTTAAAAGATCGTTTTTCTCTATGTAAAACAAAATTTTCAGCCAAGATACCCAGAAAAGAAATATCCTGGGCCTCCAGGAAAAGCTGCTCCAATTCCTTCTCCTTTCAAAGGGGAAATACATTTTGACTCAAGCTTCCTGCTGTGGCAGAATTCCAATAAGCATACATTATATAGTTATTTTTCAGTTGGAAATTGATCTGCTACCCAGAACCGGCTGCTGGGATGTGAAATCTGGAATCTGAGCTCTGGTAAGATTCCTAGCAGCTGCTCAAATTGAAAAGGGGCCTCAAGGCTGTTTTGAGATGGGATAGCTGGGATAGCCACCAGTTCCAAACCCTCAATCATCCACGCCCAGTCCCCTAACTGTGAGTTGATGCTCCAGTAAAGAGCTCAGGGCCGTGAGCCTTATCACCACATGGGTTGCAACCACAGCAGAATATCCTGTGTGACCAAAGCCAAAGGCTAAACCTGGCTGCATTTTATTGGATGGGTGATGGAAGTGGGCGGGAGTACTATGATAAAGGAGGGATATATGGGTGGGAGCCACCAACAAAAGTCCCCCATCCCCCTCCCCCAACAGAAAGGAGAGAGACAACCCTTTCCCCTCAGGTGATCCGGAATTCCAGGGCCTCTGCCAGCTTTGCAGGAGGTGCACAGAAGCTGGATGCTTTTGGTCTGGTGGCCATGAGCTAGACTCTGTTGCCTTTGGTTGCTTTTCACTCCACAGCAAACCCGCAGGTCTCCTCCACGGCTGTCAGCAGCTTCTCGTAGAGCTTCTCATAGGACTCATATGGTGGAATGTCGATCCGGTTAAAGCTGAAAAAGGACAAAAGAGAGTCACCGTGTGGGCAGTCCAGCCCTAGGACCAACCTCAAGGCCAAGGACAGGCAGCGAGAAGTGTGTGTGGGAGGGGAGAGGAATGGGGGGTGGGGCAGGGTTGGTGATGAGTTCTCCATGTCCCCTGTGTTTTTCTGCTTCTAATACAAAGATTTGTAATTTGTTTTTGCTTTTTGGTAGAGACAGGTCTCGCTAGGTTGCCCAGGCTGCTCTCAAACTCCTGGCCTCAAGTGAACCTCCTGCCTTGCCCTCTCAACGTGCTGGGAGCCACTGTGCCCAATCAACACACAGTAAAGTAAGTCTTGGGCCTTCACAACCAAAACATAACCAAGTTACTATTTACTGCTTCTATCAGGACAAAGCTCTCCACTTGTTTTCTGTTTGTCTGTCTGTGGGAGAAATTCTCTGTGCTGGGAATGCCTCTTTGGCAGCCCCTGTAACCCAGACTGGCTGCCAGGCCACGTCACCACTAACGATGTACTGCGTGTCTGTCTGTTCCTCTGGGACTTGATCTGAGACCAAAACGGGGCAGTCTGGAAAATTCCCTGCAAAAACAAAATAGATCTCAAAACTAGTAAGATGACAGATCCTTAAAAGATGAAATGAATATTCAACTTTTGACTCGATATTTCCAGGGGGAAGCTCATTTCCAGTATTTGTGCAAAGAAAAAGACATCCTTTAAGAAGCTATCGTAGCAAACCAAAAAATACAAAATTGTGACCCAGAGGATGTACGGTGACTTCTGGCTTTCTAGGGTAACCAATTAAGGACGGTTTCTGTCTACAGAGCCGGGTTCCAGGGCGGGCACTCTTTTTTCTGGAGCTTCAGAGCATACTTTCCACATCCATCTAACTCCAAGCACTAAACTACTAAAGGACAGAAGCCTTGTGAGTAGGTGTGCAGCCAACATGGCACGTTCCCGTAATGGACGCCACAGCCATGCTTGGAGCAGGACCTTGGCGCCCACCATGGTCCAGGACCAGCTGCATTACCCCATTTCACAGGTGTGGAAAACCAAGTTAGAATATGAAGTCACTTGCCCCAAATCACATGTCAGAGGGTGTCACAGCTAGCATTTGACCCCGCATCCTTGGGTTCCAAGACAGGAACCTTCCATCATCTCACAGGGCATCTCAGCAGCATCTAGAACTGGTTCCCCCAAGGAAACGTGGCTACTCGTCTCAATGGATGGTTCCAGGACAAAGTGTGCGCAAGTGATTGTATTTTTAAACCATATAGGAAATAACCTACTATATGGAGACTCGTTTTTAAGTTAAAATTTAGGAAGAAAACATTTGCAATAGACAAGGTGCGTGTGTCATAAGCAGGATTCCAAGAAGATGGGGACCCAGAAATATTAGATAAAGTGAAGAACAATACATCCAAACTAAAAACTATACAATTTTCCTTACCAACAGGTGTGTGTACATAAGACCTGGCAGAGAGGAAGACTTGAGCCTGCTGGAGTGGTAGCCACACTCCACTGAAACACCAATATTAATTAGTTACATGGCTCATAAAATTAGTTTCATAAGAGACTCTGACAGCCTGTGTGTGGCACGCTGCAAAGTACTTGTCCCATCTGACACAAGCACTACTGCCAGTCATTGAGACTTGGCATAAATGGAACAGAGTCCTACAAATCGGAAAACAGCTTTAAAAAATAACATGAGGCCAGGCTTGGTGGCTCACGCCTGTAATCTCAGCACTTTGGGAGGCCGAGGCGGGCGGATCACCTGAGGCCAGGAGTTCCAGACTAGCCTGGCCAACATGGCGAAACCCCGTCTCTACTAAAAATACAAAAATTAGCCAGGCGTGGTGGCGTGCACCTGTAATCCCAGCTACTCGGGAGGCTGAGGCACGAGAATTGCTTGAACCCAGGAGGCAGAGGTTGCAGTGAGCCGAGATCGTGCCACTGCACTCCATCCTGGGTGACAAAGCAAGACTGTCTCAAAAACAAAAAACTAAATCAAGAGAAAATCTATGTTTAAATTTTAGGTTATATATAGTAAGATTTATCTTAAGTTTAGCAATAATGTTGGCCCTCTTACATATTTTTTTTTTACATGGCCAGTAAAGCC
The DNA here is from genome assembly GCF_028885655.2 of Pongo abelii. Lineage (NCBI taxonomy): Eukaryota > Metazoa > Chordata > Mammalia > Primates > Hominidae > Pongo > Pongo abelii. Next base: position 8,735,002 of record NC_071991.2, read on the forward strand.
GCTCTATACAGTGTTGTAATGTCGGGGGGAAAGTCTCTTGCTTGAGGGCTTCAGAATTGTCATTCAACTCTAGAATTTCTCCTTCTGTCTCAGGTGCTGTGGCTTTTGAGTTCTGATGACGACAAAAATATTTTGGCAGAGACTCCATCTCAGAAAAAAAAAACAAAAAAAAAAACGTGAACGTCGGCATCCTCTGGGGCTCCCAGGACGCCGTGACTTCCTGGCCGCGGTGCTTACCAGGTATGGGCCTTCGGAAGGTTGTCTGTGTTCGCGTCTATCAGGTGGATGGTGAACAGCCGGGGCCCTGCCGCGCCTGTAGAACCTTACAAGACAACATTCTAGTTAATGTACTTCAGAGTTACAGCCGTGGCGCTTCCCGGCCACACGGCCCCCAGGAGCCAGGGCCCTGACCACATTCCCACCCCCACACCCAGGCAGGGTGTCCTGGGAGAGGGCCATGAGGTTCCCAGGCCTGGTTTTAGGACATGCCTGCAATGGCTATCAAAGTGACAAAATTCAGACACTTTTTTGAGACAGGGTCTCACTCTGTTGCTCAGGCTGGAATGCAGTGGGGCAGTCTTGGCTCCCTGCAACATCTGACTGCCAGGTTCAAGCAATTCTCCTGCCTCAGCCTCCCGAGTAGCTGGGATTACAGGTACACGCCACCACGCCTGGCTAATTGTTGTATTTTTAGTAGAGACGGGGTTTTGCCATGTTTCCCAGGCTGGTCTGGAACTCCTGGATCGCCTCAGGTGATCCACCCGCCTCGGCCTCCCAAAGTGCTGGGATTACAGGCGTGAGCCACCACACCCAGCCAAGATTCCAACATTTTAGACTATTGCAGGGGGCAGAGCAAGGACTGCTCAGGCCCCGCCTAAAGTGCACCCTGACCATGAGCCTGCTCCACACAGACTCCCTGAGGGTCAAAGCTATTTGTACCCACCCTCTGGAATAGACGACTTGCCCACCAGTTCTGTAGGGCAGGGAGAGGCACCAGGCCCCTTCTTGCTCAGGTCTTTCCAAACTCAGCCCCAAGTGAGCATCAGGCTGGCCAGCAGCCACCGCTGCTGCTGCGAAGACGGCTAGCCGACAGGGCTGCCAGGTGCTGGGAAAGGAGGGTGCACAGGGCACGGGCCTCGGCTCTGCTGCCCCTTGCTCTTGTGTATTCACAGATACTCCTTTCAAGCTGGACCAAGGTCAGCGGCAGGACAGGAATCCAGGAGCAATGAGGACCAGCAGAGACACCAGCTTTATGTTGGGCAGAGGGTCTCAGTGTGTAGCCCCTGGTTCCTGGGGACCTGGGACAGGAAGCTGGCTCCTCCCCCTCGCAGGCCACACCCTCCAAGCCCCAGCCTCCTGGGGAGTCAGGACAGGCTGGGCCAGGTGAGGGCCTTCAGAGACCTCCTGCAGGGCCCTGGCCACTCTGCCTGGTGCTGCCACCATTCAGTCCCCTCCCACAGCACCAGCACTCCCTGTTCTGGACTGTGACCCTGGTCACCTCTGACCCACCTTCTAGACACTTGGGGGACACTGGACTAAAGTCTATCCAATTATTGGAGGACTAATGAGACCCTTACGACGACAGGGACTATCTCTAAGCAGGAACGTTTAGCATGCGGACCTGCTGTGGGCAAGACAATGGTGCCATGAGAAAAGCAACTTGGTCAGGAAGCCTGGATTCCTGCCCTGCCTCACTACTCACACCTCCTGTTTTTTTTTTTCCTCGGGGGGATAATAAATCCCATGACCTCAGTGAGTCTCGGCTTCCTCATCTATGGAATGGGGCTAATAATCCCCGTCAGCCAGGCTCTCTGGGTTGTTGGGAGAACTGAATGAGAAAGGCTTTGTAAATGACAGGCACCAGCAAGCTCTGGGAGCGGCTGTCATGGTCAGGCTGGTCAAGCAGACAGAGACTCCCAGATACGAGCGGGGCTCAGCCTCAAACCCCTTTTTATCCATGCTGGGCCCCCAGCAGCAAATCCATAGGCAGAGGTCACAATGGAAAAAGATGCAGGTGCCCTGATGGCCAAAGCCGACTGCAATGGAATTAACCTCCTTTTACTCAGCGAGGCAGAGGGAATATTCTGTGTTCACAATGTGTCTGTGTGTCTATCAGCATTTACAGTCCAATCAGCTAAATTTCAGTACGGTGACACCCTTCACTTCACTCCTTCCAGCAACGTCCCCTCCAAACCCTAAGTGTAAAAGATGAGACATTAGGCCGCCTGCCCTACAGGCAGATGGGCACCTTTCGCACAGAATCCCACCCCACTTCCAGCGACCTCAGTGGCTTAAACAGAGTGAGCAGGACATCATCTTTGGGTGTGGTTTGTGGCTAAACGGGTTCATGTGCAGCTCCAAGCTTTGGAGCCACTGAGACTGGGGGCGGTTCCCCCATAGCTCCCTCCCTGGGATCTTGACTAAGCTGGCCTCACAGACACTCTGAAGGCCCCTGCTGGCCAGACCCTCTTGGCTTTTTGGAAGCAGTGAGGAGGGGGAATCCACGTGCCCTGGAGTGGCTCCACAGTCTTTGCTCAGCAGGGCCCCACACCTGCTCACACACGGACCCTGCCAGGTAACCACCTCTGCAGGGCAGAGCATTAGCTACTGGAGAACATTCCTTATGCCATTTTCTAGCACACATCTCAGAAAAACATCCCAGCCACCTTCCAGCTTATCCTGCCCACAGCCCACATAGACGCGTCATCGAATAGCCCCGCCTCCACGTCAGTCACCTTGCAAAGCCTTGAAGCCTTGGAGCGGGACTCGCGTGGACCCAGTCACAAACTGCAGGAGCCTGGCCCTCCTTTCTTCATCGAACGTCTCCACTGCTTGCCAGAACCACCGCACGATGTTGCTGTCGGCCACACAGTGCTTCAGCCGCGTGTTCGACTTCCAGTCGTTCAAGTCTATTTTATCCAGGCCGCCTATGATCAGCTGAGGAGGTGCAGAAAGGTGAGTTACTTCCAAAATGTATAAACCCACATCAGGACGTGCCTCCTAGGTACCCGACACACACAACAGTGAAAAGTCAATTCCCAAGCAAAGCAGCGGCTGTGTCTAAATAAACTAGGCAGACGTTGAGACAGAAGAAAGCTACCAACAGGAGGCCTGTGGCACATGCTTCTGTCCGCCTCCTCCAGGCAGGTCTCCAGCCCCAAGGACCATGGTGCACAGCTATTGATGGGACGTTTTCTTATAACCAAAGCAGGGTTTTTGCTCTGCATCGGTGAGGAGTATCAAAGAACCAACCGGTGACACTGTACAGAGCTAACCGTGAATAAGGGCACGTCCCAGGGTCTCTCCAGGACACTCAAGGACATGTGGAGTTTCAAGTCTGAAGAGAGGAGAATTCAGCAAGAGTTATGTGGGGCTGGGGCCGATGGGGCCTGTTTCCGCAATTGGCTTAAAAAGTTCACCCCCTGCTGGGTGCAGTGGCTCACGCCTGTAGTCCCAGCACTTTGTGGGGCCCGAAGTTGGGCAGATCACTTGAGCCCAGGAGTTCAAGGCCAGCCTGGGCAACATGGCGAAACCCCGTCTCTACAACAAATACAAAAATTAGCCAGGCATGATGACATGCACCTGTAGCCTCAGCTATTCGGGAGGCTGAGGTGGGAGGATGGCTTCAGCCTGGGAGGTCGAGGCTGCAGTGAGCCATGATTGCACCACTGCACTCCAGCCTGAGCAACAGAGCGAGACTCTGTCTCAAAAAAAAACACAAAAGTTCACCCCAGAACTACTGCTCCATCCAAGCTCTTGGCTCCCAAGCTGTCCTCACTGGCAGCAGAAAGACTTGGAGAACAATCTACAAGGCTTGAGCTATTTGGCACCAGAGATGCATAAGGGCTGAATGAATCACCGTGTTCAAGTGCATGCAGTATGACTAGAGAAGACAGTAGCCCCTTGTTCCTAGTCTAGGAACAGCCAGAATAAAAAGCAGTAAGATGCTGTTGTGGGAGAACCTGGTTCTCCCAAGACAGGAGAGGGCTATGCAATCTCCCCTGCTAGAGATCTTGAAAACAAGGGAAGCCACAGCCACCTTGAACAGTTTCCTGGGAGTTAGTCAGATTTCCTACCGCCAAGCAGACATCTCGCCAGTTACCAACTGGCATGAACACCCTCTACTCCCACTCTTGCTCCAACCCTGGCTGTAGTCTGGGAACCCCAGCAGCTCCTAGGCTTACTGGAAAACGGCACACGCTGCCCCCTGCAGCAAGGATTGAAAACAGGCAGATGCCAGCCACAGGGACACCCTGGGTCGACTCCGCACGGTAGGCACATACCTCCAGTTCCTTCTGGTCAAAAGGCTTCAGCAGATGTTGAGGGATGAGCTCATTGAACCCCTTCTGCAGAGCTAAGAACTGGGCTTCAATTCCTCTCATAAACCTCCAGTTTACGTACAACCTGGAAGAAAAACTCGGAAGTTGGAATGCAACACCAAGTGGGTTTTCCGCCATGGGCAGCTTTGTTTTGGAGACAGGGTCTCACTCTGTCACCCAGGCTGGAGTGCAATGGCTCAATCTCGGCTCACTGCAACCTCAGCCTCCTGGGTTCAAGCAATTCTTCTGCCTCACCCTCCCCAGTAGCTAGGATTACAGGCACCCACCACCACACCTGGCTAATTTTTGTATTTTTAGTAGAGATGGGGTTTCACCATGTTGGCCAGGCTGGTCTCGAGCTCCTGACCTCAGGTGATCCGCCCACCTCGGTCTCGCAAAGTGTTGGGATTACAGGCGTGAGCCACCAAGCCTGACCCACGAGCAGGTTCTGATATCACAGTCTGACAAACATGGGAACACACTGGGCCCCCCCCCGCCAGATCTCTGCAAGACAGACAAACACACCACCAGCTAGTAGTACCAAACCTTGGCATCACGTTAAAAATGACTCAGCACGTGCCCTGATTCATTCGGATTCGCTCGTGAAAACAGGAGGATTGAACCTGATCTGTCATATCAATTGCTGCAATTTGAAAGCATGTTCTGGCCAGGCATGGTGGCTCACGCCTGCAATCCCAGCCCCTTAGGAGGCAGAGGCAAGAGGATTGCTTGAGGCCAGGGGTTCGAGACCAGCCTGGCAACATAGCAAGACCCTGTAAAAATTTAAAATTTTTTTAAATGTGTTAAAGTACATTTGAAAGTACAGCACAGGACAGTGTGGCACACAGACGTGCCCACATAGTTCTCAGCTGCAAGTGCCTAGGCCTGAACACAGATTTGCCTCAAGTTAGGGGTGGAAAAAATCTGAGAGGGTGGCTTCCTCGGACTGAGCACGAGAGACCCTCCAAGCTGCTGCTCTCTCCTTTGCCCCCCACCTTTGCACCCAGAATTAAGTGGTCACTGAAAAGTCCTTCCCCACATGGGCTTTGTCCCTCAGGCCAGGCCTGGCCCCATCAGGGCCCCTCCAAGCAGATCCCTGACGCTGCTGCTGAACTGTCGGTTTCTGAAAGTCGCCTCTGTTCATGTGATCTGATCACAAGCGCCAGCCATCAGGGATACGCAGGCCTCACACAGCGAAGGAGCTACAGCAACTAAATGCAGGCTCAGCCGCGCCCCAGGCACCCGGCCGTCCCCCACAGGTGGCATTACCGGACGTATTCTTTCTTGTTCTCCTCCGTGACTGGCACATTTCTGCCATTGGGTTTCAGTTCATGCTGCAGGATCCGCCCGAAGGCGTTGTGTTCCACGCAGAAGGTGTGGTCCAGTACAGGCGTGATGTCGTTCTCTCTGTTGAAATAAGACAGAAGGATGTAGGTTAGAGCTCTGCCACCACGCGGGGCCATCGGATAGACAGAAAACATTTACAACTGCCAGACCCGGGGCTGCAAGAGAGGACAGCCTTGGGCAGACACAGAACCTGCGTGGGGGTGGCACAGCAACAGGTGCTGGAGGACTCTGAGACCACAGCTCTGTTTCCAGATGTCCCGGCTCCTGGCTTCCACAGTCATAGAAGGCGCACAGCAGGTTGCTGTACCATCCTGTGATTTCGGGAGACCCACAACCCAGCTGCTTTGTAAGCAGTGTGGGAGTCAAAAGGCAGGAACGTGAAGAGGTACCAGGGTCAAAGGGAAATTGACCTGGAGGTGAAGCCACGCCAAGAAAATACTGTGCCCGGCCGGGTGCAGCAGCTTACACCTGTAATCCCAGGACTTTGGGAGGCCGAGGCGGGCGGATTACGAGGTCAGGAGATTGAGACCAGTCTGGTCAACATGGTGAAACCCCATCTCTACTAAAAGTACAAAAAATTAGCCAGGTGTGGTGGCAGGCGCTTGTAGTCCCAGCTACTCGGGATGCTGAGGCAGGAGAATCGCTTGAACCTGGGAGGTGGAGGTTGCATTGAGCCGATAATCGAGCCACTGCACTCAAGCCTGGGTGACAGAGCAAGACTCTGTCTCAAAAAAAAATAATAAATACTGTTCCTCCCTTAGAGGCAGCCTTTCCAAACGCATCAGTTCAAACACAAAAGTCTCGAAAGTGAAAACTAGCTCTTGAATCTGCCATCGTTCTTGAGCCTAGGCAGAGTGGAAGATTTTTTTTTTTTTTGAGACAGAGACTCACTCTGTCATCCAGGCTGGAGTGCAGTGGTGTGGTCTCAGCTCACTGCAACCTCTGCCTCCTGGGTTGAAGCAATTTTCCTGCCTCAGCCTCCCGAGTAGCTGGGATTACAGGCACGTGCCACACCTGGCTTTTTAAAATATTTTTAATTTTAGTAGGGACAGGATTTCACCATGTTGGCCAGGTTGGTCTCAAACTCCAACCTTTGACCTCAAGTGAAAAGAGCAAGTGATCCGCCCACCTCAGCCTCCCAAAGTGCTGGGATAATAGGCCTGAGCCACTGCACCCAGCTGAGTGGAAGATTTTCCACCCAATCCCGAGTCCCCTGTTCAAGTTGGAACATGTGACACATGGGACACAACCAGGAGCCCTGACTCCGACTCACCCACATTCCCTCCATCTGCCGGAGCCTGATCTTTTGTCCCCGTGAAATCTGTAAGGACCTGTGACAGTCACGGTTCATCTTGTCACTGCCTGCTGCTCTTAACAGAGTGTTTAGAGTAATTCTAAAGCAGAGGTAACTAAATGTTCATTTCGTTTTGATACTTGCTTGGCCCCTGTGTAGGTTAACTGGAGACACCCTGAGTGTCACACACACCCCACAACGGGCCTGGGGAGTGGCCTATTAACGTCTGTGATCGCACCTTCTTCATTCAAGGAAACAAAAGAAACTAGTCCAGGAAGAGAAACCTGCCCAATATCATGAGGAAAATAAGTCAACTGAGTACTTTTTTGCTATATCTGGTAGGTTTTTTTGGTTTTTTTTGCAGTAACGGGGGTCTCACTGTGTTGCCCAGGCTGGTCTCGAACTCCTGGACTGAAGTGATCTGCCCGCCTCATCCTCCCAAAGAATCTCCTTTTTTGTTTCAGGTTATAATACAATGGCTTCACACCCATCCCCAAAATACACACACACACACACACACACACACTCGCGCGCACACGCACATACATACAATAGACGTGGTGGTGGGCCCTAAGCCAGGTGACCGGCCGTCAGTCAATACTTACAGGATCCACACCAAGCTCTTATGCAGCTCCGGGTCCACAGATTCCAGATCTGAGAGCTGGATGGGCTTCCCCAGCAGCTGCTTATAGAAGGGCACTGTGAAGCCCCCGTTGATGTAGTGTCCATGGAACACAGCCAGCCCCATGATCCGCCCCACAAAGTGGAAATAAGACAAGTGGTCCTGTAGGGGGCACCAGAGAACACGAATTTGTCAGCATGATGCCGGCCAATGTGGGAATCTCGTGCTGTCCACAAGCTTCTTGGGGAAAAGTGTTCCAGAGGCAACCAGACCTACTGACTCAGGGACTCACAGGCCCCGCTCCTGAACAAGTGAAAGAAGGCTGCTTGTGTAGCAGAAATTTGCCTAGATTCGCTGGACAGCGTTTTGTATGCTCTCAGGGCCAACACCTCCTCAGAACGGCCATATAACTGGCAGAGGAGCCCCGTGTTCAGCAATGACTGAGAATTTCACCTTCGTGACAACAGAGAATCGAACCAAGCCCAGGGCCTCGACACTGGCAGGGCCTCGGCACCATGCTGGATGCGTACCCAGGAAGCCAGCCCTGCGCTCCCTCCCACTGCACAGGAAAGAAAAGGGCAAGTTCCCTTTCTCCTCCACCACCACTCCCTCGATCCAGAACGAAAGGAAGAGAGGGAAAGAGAGGGAGGGAGGGAAGAAATGCTAAGGGGGGAGAAAAGACCACAGGAAAATATGTATGAATAAGCCAAGTCAAATAACAATTCTAGGCCGGGCATGGTTGCTCATGCCTGTAATCTCAACACTTTGGGAGGCTGAGGCAGGCAGATCACCTGAGGTCAGGAGTTCGAGACCAGCCTGGCCAACATGGCGAAACCCCATCTCTACTAAAAATACAAAAACTAGCTGGGCGTGGTGGCAGGGGTCTGTAATCCCAGCTACTCGGGAGGCTGAGGCGGGAGAATCGCTTGAACCTGGGAGGCAGAGGTTGCAGTGAGCAGAGATCATGCCACTGCACTCCAGCCTGGGGGACACAGCGACACTCTCTCTCAAAAAAAAGAAAAAAAGAACCATTCTAGAACCAGAGCCGTTCTGGTCTTAACTCAGGAACCACACATCTCTACTTTCAGGTTTGAATTATGTTCACCTCAAAAAATGAATCAAAACTCTGCTTCCATGTTGGTAAAAGGTTTTTCCACATTTGAATGCACAAGCGGAGCCTTATCCCGACTTCGCCTCAGTGGCCTATGCAGGATGCTGGTGAAGGCCGTGGCGCCACAGGAGGAGTCCCCTGCTGGCCGGCTGCCCACCCTCGGGCTGGGTGTGCAAACACTGCACTGACTTCCTCATCTCTAAAACCAGCACGCTAAGGGTGGCAGCATTTGTGGCTTAAAAAGCTAGTTCTGGAAAGATTCCAGTTTTGACCGGGAGGAGGCTGGACTTCGGAACCTACTCCTTAGAATGACACCGTTAACACATACGATCATCATACCAGAGTTCCCTCCAATGATCATAAAGTGTGAGTGTATGAACAGCTCAGTTTCACCCTTCATCTCCTTCAACACAGCACACCCAGTGATCACAATCTCTGAAAATACAGGATTGAAATCATCCATCTTAATTCAGTTTTCACTTTACCTCTCCACGTTTTGCTTACCGCTGTCTTTGATTAAGTCTACAACAAATAGACCAAGAACTGAGAATGAAACTGAAAATCCATCTCAAAACTTCTCCAACTCAATTCCCCACCTCTTTGTTCATTCATACTTACGGGGTTGATTGAAGAATCCGGATTTATTTGCAACATGTAAATATTGTCCGTAGAATACTGGAAGAGCCCGTAATAAGGATTCAGCATTTCATGGCACAGCAAGTAAAGCCACTCCCTGGGAGCAAACAACAAAAATGCATTTGAGACGCGCTAAAATTTCTACATTTTTTTTTTTTCCTGAGATGGAGTCTCGCTCTGTCGCTCAGGCTGGAGTGCAGTGGCACGATCTTGGCTCACTGCAACCTCTGCCTTCCGGGTCCAAGCGATTTTCTTGCCTCCCAAGTAGCTGAGCTGGCACTACAGGCATGTGCCACCAGGCCCGGCTATTTTCTGGATTTTTTAGTAGAGACAGGGTTTCACCATGTTGGCCAGGGTGGCCTCGAACTCCTGACCTCAAATGATCCACCCACCTCAGCCTCCCAAAGTGCCAGGATTACGGGCGTGAGCCACCACGCCCAGCCTAACTTACTATTTTCTGAATTTCTTTAATGTTTGCATCATTTTATTATTTTAAAAACCCCAAAGTTAAAAACAGTCAAGCCAAAAAAAAAAAAAAGGCACTTTAAATAGAAATTGTATGGTTCAGTGGCTACACTCAGGTTGCATTAAGCCCAGCTAGTCGGGAGGCCCTTAGACAAACACCTGTGGCAGATCTACAAAGAGTCTTTTATTCATTCTACTCAAAACTCCTTTTCAACGGATCGCATTAAGATAGCAGCTCCAAATTTTATTCTGGAATTTCTTACTTTTTCAAACAGAAATGAGAGAGAATAGGGAAGGGCAGACACAAATGCAAATAATCTGTCCAAGAAAATCGTGAGAATACACAAAAAATATCAAACAAAAACAGTTCTTCATTGTACTCAAAAGAACAGAAAGGAACTGCCAGAAGAGATGAGACTCCGAATCCTATAAAGTCTCTTTACTACAAAGGCAACATTGCTGAATTTGAATTCATCCCAAGTTTTGGAGTTTCGATTTAGGAAGTACCTTTTTTGAAAAACACAAAGACCTCCAATTGTCTAGACAGGAAATGATTAAAATACAAGCAAACATTCCGACCCAGCCACGGACAGCATAAAGATACAATCAGCTCTGTTCTGGAAGTGGTAAGGGAAGCAATAACTAAACAGGCCAAAAAGAGAGGCTACAGAAAGGACTTCAGGACTAAATACTGGGGAGATAAGTGTAGCCTGACTCCCACAGATTGGATAATGAACACACACCTGCACATGTGTAACACACATGCAACTGAAATCTCTCCACAGCTCTCTGAGATAAGTATCATCCCATTAGGAGGAAGACTCCAGTGGTGAAATAACACTACAAGACCAAACTGGAGGTGGCAGAGCAGAGATTCCCAACTCTTTCCACTACAGCATCATGTCAGTCAAGGGAAATTCACAAAGACCCATCTCCACGCAGAAGACTGGACGACTATGGAAAACGCAGAAGGAATGTAACTCCTACCAGACCAAACCAGGGAGTCCGACAGCTGAGTAACAGGCATTTCAGAACGACCAAAGAAAGAAAATGTGCGAAGAAATTAACAAAAAGTAGAATTCATTCATTTGGCACATATTTACGGAGACAAGTGTTCGTTGTGTGTTAGGTGCTGTTCTAGGAACCGGGGATCAGCTGTGAACAAGACAAGTTCCTGACTGCGTGCAGTCTGACTCTCTTGGAAGATGCAGACAAGAAAGAGAAACATCACACCACACAACCATGCAGTGGTCACAGCATGACAAGGGAGGACGCCAAGAAAGGGGAAGCTATGGGACACCCAGGACAGTGGACCTCACCCAGGGAAGCAGTGAAGTCTCAGGACGACCGCAGCACAGAGGAGCGAGAGAATCGCCATGAGACTGCACAGAGGCCTTGCAGGAGACACGGGGGCTGTCAAAAGGTGTGATGTGCACCATCCTGGAGGACTTGAAGTTCAAGGGGCAGTAGAGACAATGAAAGCTACTGGGGAGGGAAGCCAAGGCGGGAGGATCACCTGAGGTCAGTAGTTCAACACCCACCCGGCCACCATGGTGAAACCCTGTCTCTACTAAAAATACAAAAATTAGCTGGACATGGTGACTCGCACCTGTAATCCCAGCTACTCAGGGGGCTGAGGCATGAGAATCACTTGAACCTGGGAGGTGGAGGTCGCAGTGAGCCGAGATCCAGCCAGTGGACTCCAGCCTGGGCCATAGAGTGAGACGCTGTCTCCAGGAAAAAAAGGGAAGAAGAAATTCTTGGAAAAATTAGAATTTTGTTCCAAAAAGTTAAATTCTAGAATACTATTTAACCCCTTAATGGACAATATTTTCATTCATAATAATATAAACCATATAAACTTTGATCCCTTTACAGATAACTGGTAGACAAGCATAGGACACTGACCAAATTTTGGTTACAGAAGAGAATGTAAATCTTAACCTTGACAACATAAAAGTAATATTACAGATGACAGAATTTAAGAGGCAGAAGGAATGCTGAAGAGAAAGTTATAAGTATGAATATCTTGTTCTTATGCAAATGAGAGGTCCAGAGATCATGTCTCTAGTTGATAAATCAAAAAATAAAGGTGAAAGCACAGGACATAAAGTTACAAATGACGGAAGAACAAAAAGATCCATATTACTAAATTGAACATGAGAGTAACTGGAGTCAGTCTATCTTACGTATATGCCCATAAATCATTAAATCTGGAAATAAGAAGATACCTAATCCAAAGAAAGAGCTAAAAGAGTTAAGAAGCAGTTGTCTTAGCCAAGCACAGTGGCTCACACCTGCAATCTCAGCACTTTGGGAGGCCAAGATGGGAGGATGGCTTGAGCCCAGGAGTTTGAGACCAGCCTGGGCAACAGAGTAAGACCTCATCTCTACAAAAAACTTTTTAAAAATTAGCCAGGCATAGTGGCACATACCTGTGGTTCCAGCTACTTGGGAGGCTGAGGTGGGAGGCTTGCTTGAGCCCAGGAGGTCGAGGCTGCAGTGAGCTATGACTATGCCACTGCACTCCAGCCTGGGCAACAGAGCAAGACCCCATCTCAAAAAAAGACAAAAAACAAAAAACAACAATTGTCTTGAAGCTGAAAAGAAGCAGGACATGAAATAGCAGCTTTTCATCATTCGATTCTGTTTTTTTATATCATTTTCTTGAATTATTTTGACCAAAATTTCAACATTTTACAAAATTCCTTTGACACAAATGCAATTTACATGCACAAATGTAATCCCTGCCCTGCTCCCTGCAGCAAATCCTCTACAGAGGAGAGCAAGGCCGCCTCCTGTGTTAATTTCAGGAGCATGCCCCTCATGTTTCAAAAGAAGGGAGTGAATTTAAAAGTTTAATTCTAGCTTTACAACAAGTCAGTTAGTGGTGACGGTCACAGATATTCTGGTAGGTTATGGCAAGAGGCTGGCACGAGCATGCTCAGAGGAATTCCTATTCTCAGCAGGGTGGCTGAAGCCAGCGCATGATGGCCCGACTGCTCCAAGGAGACATCAGCCCTGCCCAGGAGTGCTTGGTGATGAGCACTGGAGAAGGGCAAATGACTTCTCTTGAAAAGACTGAGATCCAGGCAGCAGAGAAGGTGAATGAACTAGCAACTCACCTGGCCACACCACCGTAATCCAAACCTTCTTCCCCACGGAATTTCACCATCAGCCGTTTTTTCAAGTCTTTCGGTCGCATCTTCATTATCTGGCGGTAAGACTCCTGAATAGCAACATCACAGTTTCAGAGAGAAGAACATTTCTTATTCTTAAAGTTATAAAAGGTTATTGATAATGGAGCCTGGTTAAGAATACGCATCCATTCCAATTCAAGTTTTATCTGGCTCCTAATCAGAATGCTTCTTCGGCATCCAGTATATTCCATCATCTTTTTTCTCAGTTTCTCCCTCTGAGACAACAACAAAACAAACACAATGCCAGGAAACACTAACCTTCAGGGAAACACATGTCTGTTTTCAGTGAATCACCAAGGACTTAAGGACAAATCTCACTAGGGTTGATTCTTCTCTGTATAAATTAATTTCAGTGCACACTATAAACAACTTGTGCATTGCAACCAAAATCAAGACATTAGAAAGTCTGAATGCTAAGAGAGTTCTGAGCCTGTTTTTATATCTAAAGTGAAAAATCACATTTGATTTCCCACTAAGTCAAAAAGCAAAAAGATTTTAAGTTTTTAAGTAAGACATAAGGTGGCTTAAGCACAGCACAGAACACATGTGATCAGCCTGCTATTCCCTCAGACTCAGCACTTGAAGCAGAAGTCGCTACATGTTTGTAGATGTAGACTCAGTAACAAGGCACTTAAGAATTTTTTCATGCTTTAAATTTAACACAATTCAAACTCCAGCAACCCAGCCGGGCACAGTGGCTTACGCCTGTAATCCCAGTACTTTGGGAGGCCAAAGTGGGCAGATCACTTGAGGTCAGGAGTTCAAGACCAGCCTGGCCAACATGGTGAAACCCCCATCTCTACTAAAAATACCAAAAAATTAGCTGGGCGTGGTGGCGGGCGCCTGTAATCCCAGCTACTCGGGAGGCTGAGGTGGGAGAATCGCTTGAACCTGGGAGGTGGAGCTTGCAGTGAGCCGAGATCACGCCACTGCACTCCAGCCTGGGCAACAGTGCGAGACTCCATCTCAAACAAACAAACAAACTCTGGCAACCCGAGAGGGAAAGAGGAAACGATCTAGTAGTGAAGTCAGTACTTCAGCGCTTTCCTAGCCCTGCAACAAGGGCAGACATGCAGCAGGCAGGGCTGGGCGCTCTGGCCAAGCTGCCCATCCAACACCCAGGCCCAGCCCTCGCGGTAGGGAAGGCGCTCAGCTCCCTCGCCCCTCAGTGCTCCCTTAGCACTGTCACCCGGGGAGAATCTGTGCTCAGTCTCCTTTGATCATTTCTGACAGTGTCTCCACAAAGGAGGGCAGGAAATGGCCCAAATGCCATAGAGATTTTCCCGTATGGTCGGCTTTCTTGGGAAAAGAGCCTGTTCTGTTTAGGGACCTGCTTCTGCAGGAAGCTGCGTAAGGGACAGAGCCTGTCCCAAGAGCCACCTGCTTCTTGCCAATTTCCACCGGAGAAGCAGGATGGCCCCCAGCCCCTGAGCTGCCCTGAGAAGGACAGCCCTCAGATGACATCTCACACAAGAAGAGAGGAGGGAGACTGACTGGCTCTGGGGAAAATGCAGATTGCAAATTGCAGGAATATTTAACCCGCATCATGCAGACAAGGCGGTTCCCACTGTTTTTTAGTGCTAGTTTCTGTATACACCTCTAGGTGTATACAGTTTTTTCATTTTTACCATAAGAGGAAATGGCTCCCATTCCCTCCCTCTACACAGGCTGTGGTCCTGACAAACTCTGCACTTCCCCTAGTAATAAAATCAATACCTGAAATACCAAATGGAAAGAAGGGTTCCCTGAAACGCAGACATCACCCACAAAGCAGTTCATTTAAAGCAGCCCTTGAAAACAAACGCATTTGAGATTCCTTTGTCTGAATTGCCTTATTTGTTTCTGAACAGGGTCTGGCCAGTGGCCCTGAACTCTCTACCTCGAAGATTTCTTCTCTGGACACTTCGATGCGGCAATGACCAGCTTGGGGCTGCTGAAGCGACAGTTCGTGTCTGAGGACTTTCAGCTTCTGGACTAGATCTCTTTCGTATCTCTGGGCAGGAAGCTCCTCGTCCTCCAGAGAGCCCTCGCTGGGCAGTGGCAGCGGCTGGCTGGGCTCCTTGAGTTGGCACTGGTGACTTGAGAAGAAGAGACGCAGAAAGTCACTCCGAAGCCCCGGCCAGGGGAGCTGCAAGCACCCACGTACGCGACAGGGTCGGAGGAGAGAGCTAGCTGCATGCAGCTTCAGGGAGAATTTGTTTCCCTGATGACATAACCATGTACCTAGCTAGCTGTGTCAAAGTTGCTGATGGCCACATTAGCCTAAATATAGGTCTACAGTACAATAAAGGAGGTACCCCAGGCCAGGCGTGGTGGCTGAAGCCTATAATCCCAGCACTTTGGGAGGCCGAGGCAGGTGGATCACCTGAGGTCAGGAGTTCGAGACCAGCCTGGACAACATGGTGAAACCTGGTCTCTACTAAAAATACAAAAAATTAGCCAGGTGTGGTGGTGGGCACCTATAATCCCAGCTACTCAGGAGGCTGAGACAGGAAAATCGCTTGAACCTGGGAGGCAGAGGTTGCAGTGAGCTGAGATTGCACCACAGCCCTCCAGCCCGGGTGACAGAGCCAGACTCTGTCTTTTTCAAAAATAAAAAGGAGGTACCCCAATTCCAAGCAACCACTTATCTCGCACATTACTACCACAAATAAAAATGGAAAATGGCTGTCATTTATTACGCATCTATTACGCACCCATGAGATGGACCAAAGCATCATCAGATGCACCTTGGCAGTTAGAATGAAATGGAGATGATGGGAAAAAATTTTAAAGGAGGTAACAGTGGAGAGCTCAAATGAAATCTCATGATAGGCACAACAGCAGACTGCTCAAGTGAAATCTAATGAAAACCATCCCTCATTTTTACTACTGAGAGATTTCTACACGTGCTCATTGAGAGCAAAATTTCAGTAAAAGGAGTAGGATTAGTACGGTGACAAAGTGGCATTTATCCTGTTCAAGTTTTGCCACTGAGACACAGAGCTGTCGGTTAAAAGAGCTATGTCGGGTGCAGGTGCAGTCGCTCATGCCTATAATCCCAGCACTTTGGGAGGCCGAGGCAGGCAGATCACCCAAAGTCAGGAATTTGGGACCAGCCTGGCCAACATGGCAAAATCCCGTCTCTACTAAAAATACAATAATTAGCCAGGTGTGGTGGCACGCGCCTGTAATCCCAGCTACTCAGGAGGCTGAGGCAGGAGAATCTCTTGAACCAGGGAGACGGAGGTTGCAGTGAGCCGAGATCGCACCACTGCACTCCAGCCTGGGCGACAGAGTGGGACTCTATCTCAAAAACAAAAAACAAACAAACAAAAAAGAGCTATGTGGAATGTTTGGCTCTGAGAACACGACAGGCCTGGAACACTAAATATGGGATCCAAGATAATTCTCAGTTCCAAGGTATCCAGTTCCCCACCGTGCAGGCACTAGGGAGGTATCACCTATCTCTACTTCTCAACCTAGGGGCCACGTGTCTCATGAGAGCGCGCCGTGCAGAAGCTTCCTTCATGAAGCTACCTACCACTGCCATCTCGGTAAATTTTATTTAGGCTGCAAGTAAGAAAAGGGTAGCAACAACATAGGGCTTCAGTGCTCTTCACAGCTAATTTAAGAGTTTAAAATATGCAATTATCCACCAGATATTTAACATCATTTTGACCATGCTTATTATCCAACCAGCAAGGCAGTCGATACATTCACAAAAATACCAGTCCAAGAAAGCATTCAATTATCAATGAAAGAGGTCAGCAAAAAAATATTTTTAAAGTCTTACTTCATGATGTGGTGTAACCTTGGGTCTGTAAACTGGGTTGTTCGGTTATTATGATCTACAAAATATATCCTCCCAGAAACTGTACTTCTGACTTCCCAGCCTGGCGGCAGTGGTCCAAGTTCATCACAATTCACACTGTTAAGGTCTCTACCAAAATGGAAGATACAGAGAGGTTTGTCCAACTGAGTATGGAAGAATGAGACCAAAAGTCAGCAACAGAAGCCACAAAGATTCCTTATCAAGGTGTCTGTGTCCCAGCTCTGCTAAGATGGACCTTCGTGGTGCTACTTACGCCAAACCTCCACTCAGTCCAGGCCTCTTTGCTGCAAACAGCAGCAACATCCGAGAGATTTAAAACCAAACTTGCAGGCTGGGCGTGGTGGCTCACGCCTGTAATCCCAGTACTCTGGGAGACAGGTGGATCACCTGAGGTCAGGAATTCGAGACCAGCCTGGCCAACATGATGAAACCCTGTCTCTACTAATAATACAAAAATTAGTTGGGTGTGGTGGTGAGTGCCTGTAATCTCAGCTACTCGGGAGGCTGAGACAGGAGAATTGCTTGAACCTGGGAGGCAGAGGTTGCAGTGAGCCGAGATCACACCATTGCACTCCAGCCTGGGCGACAAGAGTGAAATTCCATCTCCAAAAAAAAAAAAAAAGGAAGTTTCAGAGCTTATAACCATGATAAGGAACGGGCTCCCCACGGAATATCATTTCTTATACAAAAGAAGGCCCTAATAGTAGGAAGTATCTTAGTGCTGTCAGAAAACTATCTGAATTCACAAGTGTCATTAAATGTTCCAGGCCAGAAGGGTTTCTTCATTGGAAAGTTCCCAGACAGCACCAAGCTTTTCAGGGCTAAGGGAGATACAGGAACATGCATTCAGAAACTCGCGATTCTAAACAGTTGCAGCAGGACGAGGCATTCTCATTTTCAAATGGGCTTTTTGTTCAACAAGTATTTTCCACTCTAAGAATGATTAATTATTCTCCTGATTAATAATTTCAACACAATCTACAGTCAGAAGGGAGCACAGCTTTACTGACCAAGATGTGTTTCTAATTAACACAAAAGCCTGTCATTTCTAACAGGGGGTACAAAAGAGACACCTCATTCATTTGCAGGTAATATATTTCCAGTCTCATTATAGGTACTGAGTCATACATTAAACATAGTCTTGGAAAATCAGACAGGAAGTTTATTCTCAGATGAAACAAATTATGAATAAAAAGGAACTAAGTATTACCAAAAATCATATTAGGTAGTAATGCTATTCTAAAAGGAAATAAAAAGCAAAGAAAAGGAAAAAAAGAAACTTAACTCTGTTATGGGGTGGGGGGGTCTCTCTAACCTGGGCTCAGATGTATGGCCTTGTAGAAGGAATTCGTATAGAAAAGCTGCATCTCCCCCAGGAATGGTCCCCGAGGGACTGAGGCAATGGGGACAGTAAAGTAGAAGAGAGAAAGGGTAACAGAGTCTTTATATTTCCTTGACTTGTGATGGAAAATTTTAAGCATATAAAAAAATTAGTGATCATAAGGAATCGCTGTGTAACCAACTTCAACAATGATCATGGTCAACCTTGTTTCAAAGGTCAACAATGACTTACGTTTCAAATGTACCCCTGTCTACTCCCCCCACCCCAACTTATCTGAAGCAAATCCCAGACATCAATATCATCTCATTCATCCCTATTTTTAGTTTAAAACAAGAGCAACACATCTGGAAGGTATTGGCTTTTCAAGTCAACTGCTGGAAAGACAGCTGGGCGGGTGTGCATTTCAGGAGGCTTACCTTGGTATCCTGGGGTCGTGCCATGTGCTAACTCCAGTCTGTGTGTGCAAAAAGTAAACTTGGCCCTGGACTGTTGTTCTTTGTTCTACACAAGAAATTAGGGATCCAAATTAGACAAGTTCAATTCCAGGGAGAGTTTGTAACCAACCCTCGATGCCCTCACGTCTGGTATTATCTAAATCTAGATAACACTCCCCTCTTATCCCAGTTCTTCTCTCTGAGGTGGCCGAATAATCCCCTCTTCTCCATCTCGCCCCATGCTCTCCTTTCCAGAGCACTACAGACACCCTCAACTAGCCTACGTGTTACCTTGGTTTGCTTTGGTCTTCGTTTGCCTAAGATTTTCACTTGATTTCTAAACTGGGAGATTTGGAGCAATTGTTGAAAATTCATGATTAGCTAGATTTAGGACCATTGTCTTCCAGTTGTCTTTACACTGCCACAATTATCAAATGGCATAGCCATGCAAACATCTGCACTTTTGGCACAAACAGGCTACTCAAAAAGGGTTAAAGGCCGGACGCAGTGGCTCACGCCTGTAATCCCAGCACTTGGGCGGCTGAGGCAAGTGGATCACTTGAGCCCAGGAGTTTGAGACCAGCCTGGGCAACATGGCGAGACCTATTCTCTACAAAAAATACAAAAATTAGCCGGGCATGATGGTGTATGCCTATAATCCCAGCTACTCGGGAGGATCACTTGAGCTAGGGAGGTCAAGGCTGCCATGAGCCATGATCATGCCACTGCACTCCAGCATGGGTGACAGCGAGACCTTGTCTCAAAAAAAAAAAAAAAAAGGTCAACTCATGGAAACAGGGCAGATGGCACTGGCCACAGCAGGATACATTCTCTCACCGTAGCCTTCGGGCAGTTCCGGGGACTGGTGGCCGTGTGGTCGGTTCTGGGGCGTCTGTAGTGAACCTCGCACATCAGGGTTTCGAAGCCGCTGTGCCTGAAGTCTTTGATCTTGACTTGGGGACTCCACGAACCTGCAGTTCCCTCCTCCAGCAGCAGCACCGGTGCTATCTGTGTAAGGGGCTGGTTCCTCCATGAAGCAGCTGAGCGGCCTCCCAGGCCCCGAGTCTTCATACACCGTTCTGAAAGGGACGAGAGCAGGCAGGCATGGTGTCACCATGGAGGAGTCACAAGACCAGCGCCTTAGGGCTAGTGTCCTAGGGGACACCATCACATACATTCATTTGCTTTCCTTTAATAATGTCCAGTGTTCCAAGGGCCTAGTTTTGTAAAATTCACCATGTGCCACTCAAACAGAAAGACAGACTCTTCTAAGAGGAACAGGCGGCCAGAGTGTCCCCAAGGCCAACTGTACAATTTCACCATAGGGTAGACTGGAATGATTAGGAGAAACCAGCCTTAGACTATGAGGAGTTCGTGAAATGAGATCTCATTTTTCTTGATTTAAAATCACATCCAGGCCAGATGCGGTGGCTCACGCCTGTAATCCCAACTTTGGGACGCCGAGGTAGGCAGATCACTTGAGGTCAGGAGTTCAAGACCAGCCTGGCCAACATGGTGAAACCGCATCTCTACTAAAAATACAAAAATTAGCTGGGTGTGGTGGCACACGCCTGTGGTCTCAGCTACTCGGGAGGCTGAGGCATAAGAATTGCTTGAACCCAAGAGGCAGAGGTTGCAGTGAGCCGAGATTGCGCCATTGTACTCCAGCCTGGGTGACAGAGCAAGACTCCATCTCGAAAATAAAATAAAATCATATCCAAATACTCCATTTTACTTGTTATTTTACTCTATAGTGAAACTGCCGGTTACATAAAATGCCAAAATGCCTTTAGGTACTTTTTAAACATCAATATTCACCCCCTGAGCAATTTTGAAGACAATTTACCTTAATAGGCTACTGTCCCTTAGAAGCAAATACTTTTTTAAAATCTTAGATTGAAAAATTTCAAATATGTATAAAAAATGAGAGACCAGTAGAGTGAACCCCGTGTCCACCCCTCCCAGCTAACCATCATCCAATGTCCACTCTTCCAATCCCTCCCCACCAACCCCAACATTTTATGACTTCATCCTTAAATATTTCCATTATCACAACTAAAAAATGTTCATTAACTTTTTTAAAAAATCAAATACTGGTATTCAGATTTCTCTAATTGTCTCATAAATCAGGATCCAAAGTCCACACCTTGCATGTGTCGCTATGTCTCAAGTTTGTTTTTATATGAATTGTTGACAGGTTCTCCTTCCCTATCTTTGCTTTTCTTGCAGTCTATTTGTTGAAGACCCTGGGTTTTCTGTCCTACAGAGGGCCCCATTCTGGATGTTTGTTGATTATATTCCCTTGGGGCTGTGAGACACATTCCTGGTCCCCTGTGTTTCCAAGAGGTGTGTTAATGTTGGATCATCTCTCTTTTGTGATGTTGTTAGCAATTACTGCTTGTTGGCCAGGTCCATTAATTCATGGGGGACTGCAAAATGGTGACAGTGACCAATGACTGTTCGGCAGTTTGTTTTATTTTTTAGTGTGTTATTTCCCCCGTCATTATGAACCCAAGGATTTTTAATATATTTGATATGTTCCAAATTCATGGCAGTTATAATTCTTTTCTTTTCTTTGAGCCAGGGTCTTGCTGTGTCACCCAAGGTGGAGCGCAGCAGTGTGATCAGGGTTCACTGCAACTTCAAACTCCTGGACTCAAAGCAATCCTCCCACCTCAGCTTCCCTAGCAGCTGGGACTATAGGTGTGTGCCACCGTGCCCAGCTAATTTGTTATTTTTTATTTTTTGGTAGAGGCAAAGTCTCGCTATGTTGCCCTTGGCTGGTCTCAAACTTGAGACCAAAGTCTCTGGCCACCTTGGCCTCCCAAAGTGCTGGGATTACAGGCAGTTATAATTCTTATTGATGCTCAAACTCACCCATCTTTGGCCCATGGGAGCCTCTTTCACTGGCTTCTGAGTCTTTCAGCCACAACCCCAGTTGTTTGTTTGTTTGTTTTTGAGACAGAGTCTCACTCTGTCACCCAGGCTGGAGTGCAGTGGCATGATCTTGGCTCACTGCAACCCCCTCCTCCCGGGTTCAAGCAATTCTCCTGCCTCAGCCTCCCCAGTAGCTGGGACTACAGGCGCCCGCCACCACACCCGGCTAATTTTTTGTATTTTTAGTAGAGATGGGGTTTCACCGTATTAGCCAGGATGGTCTCGATCTCCTGACCTCGTGATCCGCCCACCTCGGCCTCCCAAACTGCTGGGATTATAGGCGTGAGCCACCACGCCCAGCCAACCCCAGTTGTTTTTACAGCTTCCTTTATAGACAAGTAAACTGGTTCACAGTTTTATCCCAACATCCTTTATGCATCTCAAGCATTCTGCAGAGTGACTTCAGGAGGGAAGGGCGCTTTCCTATAGGCCAAAAGGTGAAGGCAGCAGAGAACTCGGCCCGCCTCTCACTGTGGTTATACGCACCCTTCATTTTCTAACAGTCCTCTGCAGTCCACCACCGAGCCGCCGCTTCCTATTCTGTCTCGTGTCTGTAAACTGACTAAAAGAGAAAAGAACGATTTGTGTTAAAACCCAGCGGGGTTTACATAATTATAATACAGTGAGTCATTGCTAATTTAGAATTTATGTACAATATCATAGAAAACGAGGCATATGTGTATGCATACACACATATATTCCTATGCTTTCAAATACGAAGGATTTTACTCCAGTAGCTGCGTGCTACTTGGAATATTCCTTGTAAATGTGGCAAAGAGAAGGGTGCTATGTTTCTCCCGGTCTCCATAAAAATAACAATGCAATATTCAGTCCCTCTAAGTTATTTTCAAGAAGATTTATTTTTTAAGAAGACTTTTTTTGGGCCGGGCACGGTGGCTCATGCCTGTAATCCCAGCACTTTGGGAGGCCAAGACGGGAGGATCGCCTGAGCTCAGGAGTTTGAGACCAGCCTGGGCAACATGGCAAAACCCCGTCTCTACTAAAAATACAAAAATTAGCCGGGCATGGTGGCACACACTTGTAGTCCCAGCTACTCGGGAGGCTGAGGCAGGAGAATTGCTTGAACCCAGGAGGCGGAGGTTACAGTGAGCTAAGATCGCGCCACTGCACTGCAGCAGGGGTGACAGAGTGAGACTCTGTCTCCAAAAAAAATTGAAAATTCAAAAAAAATAATAAAAATAAGAAGTTTTTTTGGGGGGGATTAAGTCTCACTGTGTTGCCCAGGCTGGCCTCAAACTCCTGGGCTTGAGCAATCCTCCCGCCTCAGCCTCAGAGTAGCTAGACTACAGGCATGTGCCACTGAGCCCAGTTTTTATTTCTTAAGAACATTCTGACTTAAGTTTAATAAAGACACAGAGAGGCCAGGCACGGTGGCTCAAACCTGTAATACCAGCACTTTGGGAGGCCAAGGCGGGCGGATCACCCGAAGCTGAGAGTTCCAGACCAGTCTGGCCAACATGGCAAAACCCCGTCTCTACTAAAAATACAAAAAATTACCCAGGCGTGGTGGCAAGCAGCTGTAACTCCAGCTACTCGGGAGGCTGAGGCAGGAGAATCGCTTAAACACGGGAGGCAGAGGTTGCAGTGAGCTGAGATCATGCCACTGCACTCCAGCCTGGGTGACAGAGCAAGACTCCGTCTCAAAAAAATAAATGAATAAAGACACAGAGAGTACTTTTAGTATCTGCAAAGTCTAAGTGAATCTAAATATTTATTCTCTATCTTTACTATGAACAAGACTTTTATAAAGTTATTTTCAGTTACTCATTTTTCTCCCTGGCACATCCCACCACAAAGAAAAAAAGAAATTACACGCAGGAAAGCATTCGGTGAGAACTTTTTCATGATGGTAGATTTCAGGGTGTATGTCTGCACTATTCATTTATCTTGGGTCAGGTCTACACAGGACAATACCTAAAAGATTTAGAGTGAGAATCACTCCAGTGTGCTGCAGAGAGACCTTTTTTTTTTCATTCCATGCAGCAGTGCTTACACGTCAATATCTGAGTTACCCTAAAACACTAATACAAGTGGGTGGATAATAGGATGAGTTATTTAACAGCTAAATCACTTCCAACAGACTGCCTCTAGCCAACACTTTGTAACATTAGCACACTTTAATTTTTCATTCTAAATAATGCAATCTCCTGACTGTACAAATCATATTACATGGAATTCTTCACAACTCTTTGCTTTTTACATATATGATGGGGCTTCCAGAAGAAACTATTTCCCAACTCCTGTATGTGTGGCCACCATTCTTATTATCTACCCTTGGATAATACGGTCAAAAATGTATTGTCCATAAATGTGATGATTAAAATTACATTTAAAATTCTAACCCTAAATTTTTCTGTACCCAAGTCATTTTAACTCAACTTTAAAAGCCAAGAGAAGGGGGCCGGGCATGGTGGCTCACGCCCGTAAGCCCAGCACTTTGGGAGGCTGAGGCGGGCAGATCACTCGAGGTCAGGAGATTGAGACCAGCCTGGCCAACATGGTGAAACTCCGTCTCTACTAAAAATACAAAAATTAGCCAGCCATGGTGGCGCACACCTGTGGTCCCAAGTACTCGGGAGGCTGAGGCAGGAGAATCGCTGGAACCTGGGAGGCGGAGGTTGCAGTGAGCTGAGATCTCACCACTGCACTCCATCTCAAAAAAAAGAAAAAACAGAAAAAAAAAAAAAAAGCCAGGAGAAGGGAATTAGATAAAATAATAAAAACTACACAAGACAAAACTTCCTAGTACTGAAGAGAAGGTCCCATACGTGGTCTGTCCTCTGAGGCCCGTCAGCATCGTCAGTGCCTGTATGTGAGTTCTCAGCGATGAAGGATTGAATGTAAGTTCTGGAAAAGCATCTCTTTACACAGACAAGAAAGTTCTTACCCACTATCTGGCCACGAACTGCATCAGTATCTGAGGGGTTTAGTTTGCATAGATCCAAACGCTGGTCTGTAAACAAACAATTCAAAACTTAACCCAAGGAACGTGAACTAGGGAGGAAGGCAGGAATTCAGTATTCAGCGATCAGAACAGAAAACGATGCCTCCTAAGCTTTCTTTGGTTGCATTAAGAGGCAGGAAAGTGTTTGGTTCTTACATCCGGTATCTTTTAATCTGCTGATGGCATTGGAGAGCAGCCGCACACAGCCCAGGAAGCCAGCTCCCTGTTTCTTGTGAATTTTCTTGTGGTTCCACACGCTAATTGTTATCGAATCCGTTTTCCCAACATATCTGGAAAGAAAGTGCAAAACTCATTTTTAATTGTGTTTTTGTTTTTTGTTTTTTTTTTTTTTTGAGATAGAACCCTGCTCTGTTGCCCCCAGACTGGAGCACAGTTGCGTGATCTCAGCTCACTGCAACTTCTGCCTCCCAAGTTCAAGTGATTCTTCTGCCTCAGCCTCCCGAGTAGCTGGGACTGCAGGCGTGCATCACCATGCCTGGCTAATTTTTGTATTTTTAGTAGAGATGGGGTTTCGCCATGTGGCCAGGTTGGTCTTGAACTCCTAACCTCAGGTGATCTGCCTGCCTTGGCCTCCCAAAGTGCTGGGATTACAGGTATGAGCTACCATGCCCAGCTTTTAATTGTATTTCTGAATTATGATATCTCATTGAGATTTTGTCTTTAAGAAACTTTATAAAATAATGTTGCCTCTGTATTACACATGTAACAGGCATTTAATAAATACGTATCCATTAATTTCAACAAGCTGGGAAGAAGAACTACCTTGCTCCTTATGGAAGGGGCAAATGTAGATAACCACATGATAATAATAATCTTGTAACAGACTTACTATATTTTATTTATTTTTATGTATTTATTTTTTTTGAGACAGAATTTTGCTCTTGTCACCCAGGCCGGAGTGCAATGGCGCAGTCTCAGCTCACTGCAACCTGTCTCCTGGGTTCAAGGAATTCTCCTGCCTCAGCCTCCCCAGCAGCTGAGATTACAGGCACCTGCCACCACACCTGGCTAATTTTTGTATTTTTAGTAGAGATGGGGTTTCACCATGTTGGCCAGGCTGGTCTCAACCTCCTGACGTCAGGTGATCTGCCTGTCTCGGCCTCCCAAAGTGCTTGGATTACAGGTGTGAGCCACTGCACCCAGCAAATTTACTATATTTTAATAGTCGCATAGGACAGTAACATGATTCATAAATTCTCACCAATTAGGTTTGATATAGAATACTGGTTTGTGACAAGGGACTACTTACAAACCTACGGATCTATTCAAAGTACACAAGAGGACACTAAGACATTAAACCTCCATTTACTGTCACTGCAAGTCAACGGAGAGAGGAACTCAACCCACTTACACAGCCTCAGTGTCACTGAAACTGAATCTTAGAATATAATTCTCAAAAATCCCACCCAAATACAGTATAATTTGTATTAATTAAAAGACAATAATCTTTCAGGATTACTTTGATGAAAATATCTTAGTAGGAACATGAAAACATGGGTGCATATAAAATAGTGGTCTTCACAGAGGGGGGCGGTGGCTCACGCCTGTTACCCCAGCACTTCTGGGGGCCAAGGTGGATCACCTGAGGTCAGAAGGTCAAGACCAGCCTGGCCAACATGGTGAAACCCATCTCTACTAAAAATATAAAAATTAGCCAGGCATGGTGGCGGGTACCTGTAATCCCAGCTACTCGGGAGGCTGAAGAACGAGAATCACTTGAACCCAGGAGGAGGAGGTTGCAGTGAGCCAAGATTGCGCCACTGCGCTCCAGCCTGGGCAACAGAGCGAGACTCTGTTTGAAAAAAAAAATTTAATTTAATTTAAAAATAAAATAAAATAGTGGTCTTCAAAGTACAATCCAGTTTTTGAATGAATATAAGAAATTGTCTGATGGCTTTGATCACATAAAACTATATTTTCTCTTGCAGAAAATATATATGTACTAGAAAGCAAAAATTTCCAAAGTCAACAGAAACATACAGTCATAATAATGCATTTTTTAGGCCTGGTACAGTGGCTCACGCCTGTAATCCCAGCACTTTGGGAGGCCGAGGCGGGTGGATCATGAGGTCAGGAGTTCGAGACCAGCCTAGCCAAGATGGGGAAACCCCGTCTCTACTAAAAATACAAAAATTAGTTGGGCATGCTGGCGGGTGCCTGTAATCCCAGCTACTTGGGAGGCTGAGGCAGGAGAATCACTTGAATCCAGCAGGTGGAGGTCGCAGTGAGCCGAGATCGCGCCACTGCACACTCTAGCCTGGGCGACAAAGCAAGACTCCATCTCAAAAAAAAAAAAAAAAAAAAAAATGCATTTTTTAGGTAGAAACTACAACTAGGTTTAGGGTTTTGCTGAAAAACAGTAGCACGTGGAGTTCACAAACTATGGCCTTTTTTTCTGCTAAAATGGCCAGGAGATTGAAAAGTTTGAGGATCACATGTACAAAACCAAACCATAAAAATCTATGAAAATGCCAAATGCAGTCGGGCGCAGTGGCTCACGCCTGTAATCCCAACACTTTGGGAGGCTAAGGTGGGCAGATCACTTGAGGTCAGGAGTTCAAGACCAGCCTGGCCAACATGGTGAAACCCCATCTCTACTAAAAAATACAAAAATTAGCTGGCCGTGGTGGTGTATGTCCATAATCCCAGCCACTTGGGAGGCTGAGGTAGGAGAACTACTTGTACCCGGGAGGCGGAGGTTGCAGTGAGCCGAGATCGCGCCACTGCACTCTAGCCTGGGTGACAGAGTGAGACTCCGTCTCAAAAAGAAAGAAAAAAGAAAGTAACAAAATGCAAGAACTTCCAAGTACATGAATTCTAAAATTAGGCAACGTAGACATTCATTTGGCCATCCGCTTTTGTTATCAATAAAAAGTCATCTTTTTTTTTTTTCTCTTAGGTGTTTCTCGTAAAAGCTAGACACCTGCTTTCCTGCCGCTCCACATGGGGCTTACAGAACATTCAACTCACAGATCATAGTGCTGGTTCCACTTTGGGTCCAATGTGTTTTTCACAGTGTCGGTTGAGTGGCACTGCCCAGACCCATCCACGACAATCTTTGCAAAAGGGTCGGGGAGCCCTAGAGGAGAGAGGAGACCCACACCTAGATGAGACCTCACATCCATCCATGTGACACAGAACACACAATTCGTGTTCTCTAATTTCAGAATAATTTCAATCAGCAAAATAAGTTATGTCTATTGAGCTTTCTAAGAGAGCCTAGTATGCCTCCATACTCAGATTTTTAGAGGGCAGAAAAGAAAGTGACTAAAAAAAAAAAAAAAAAAGGCTTACATTCAAATTTCTATTAAAGTGGGGCTAATTAAGTGGAGGGAAAAGTGTCTGAAAGTAATTGTATTTAGACTTTCTAAAAATTCATAATGCCCCGAAATTTGTTTACTGATCTTTGCCTATCTTATCTATGGAAGCAAGTATTCACCAGGCCTTAATTCGGTAGTTCCTAAATGCTAGAGAATGAATCAGACAGGTTTATTAGATCATACAGGTGGCAAAGTGGACAGTTGTCAGAGATAGAGATGGACACGAGCCGCCACGCTGGAGCTTCCTGGCTACCTGGAGAAAGCCTTTGAGCCTAAGTTTCTTCATCTTGAAAGCACGAATAATACCACTCAAGAACTGAAAGATGTCCTGTGAGGATCAGAAAGTGTGTGAAGAATTTAATGCTGCAGGCACTGACCAGATACTAGTTGACTTTCTTAAGGAGTCATTTCTTCCTTTAGAAAAGGAGTCTCTTATTTTTGCAATTCCTTTAATTATAGGGTGTTGTAAATGTGATTTAATTTATAAAATCTGATTAACAATTGTATGCAAATCCAGCTGTTTTATACAAAAGTATTTCATTCGTATTAGAGCTGAGAATACATCATCCAGCAGAAAGCAATATTCTAATAGGTAGAGAGGCAGAAAAAATTGGGTGTGACCAGAATAGGAAATGAAAGACAGGTTTTGGGGTATGATTTGTAAGTTCTGTATCTTTCAGCTAAGGAACCACTCATGTTGTAGTCAACCGGGAAATAAAGTTTGAAGAACCATGGATTTCTATTAAGTAAAGGGCAAAACTTTGAAGAGAATACACTCAATCTTTTTTTAAAGTTTAAAATTTCAGAAATACATGCATAACATTATAAGAGGGAAAAAATAAGTGTTTACTTACTGAAGAAGTCTTTCTTTGCAAGGTTCTTGGCACATAACACTAAAAACAAAGAAAAATTATTCAGTTTAGCATTAAAGACGAGATTTCCATACTAGCTAATCTATATTTACACCCGAACAAAAACACTCTAAAAATTAGCTTTGCCAAAGATTTGACTTTCAAATCTAGTATCATATGAAACAAAAAATGGACAACCATCTAAAAAGTGTTTTCTCCTCAAACTGAAGATCAGCTATAACAAATACAAAATGCTTTAAACTAAAAATCTTAAACACATTCAGATGGGTTTATCAATATACTTTTTTTTTTTTTTTTTTAAGAGATAAGGTCTTGCTCTGTTGCCCAGGCTGGAGTGCAGTGGCATAATCATAGCTCACTGCAGCCTCGAACTCCTGGGATCAAGCAATCCTCTTGCCTTAGCCCTCCCAGTAGCTAGGATTATAGGCACACGCCACCATGCCTGGCTAAATTTTCTTATTTTTGTAGAGATAGGGCCACTGCACCCAGCCTACCGATATTCTCTTATACTGCATACGATGACATAAAAACCAACTCAAATAAAGACCTGAAGTATTTATCCTTTCAGGTACCGCTAATGACAGAAGAAGCTATGCAGTTTTTTATTCTGATAAATAATACAATTTTGTAAATGTCAACTTTGATATGTTGGAAAATAGTAAGCAAGGGGAAGGTGGTAAAAAAAAATATGGGGGCATCATCAGGGCGATGTGAACAAAAAATGACAAAATGCACGTTAAGAACTTAGCACAGGCTGGGCGTGGCGGCTCACGCCTGTAATCCCAGTACTTTGGGAGGCTGAGGTGGGTGGATCACCTGAGGTCAGGAGTTCAAGACCAGCCTGGCCAAGATGGAGAAACTCTATCTCTACTAAAATACAAAAATTAGCTGGGTGTGGTAGCGCATGCCTGTAATCCCAGCTACTCCAGAGGCTGAGGCAGGAGAATCACTTGAACCTGGGAGGCAGAGGTTGCCGTGAGCCGAGATCACACCACTGCACTCTAGCCTGGGCGACAGAGCGAGACTCTGTCTCCAAAAAAAAGAACTAAGCACAGTGTTGATGTATAGAAAAAATGCAATTAAGGCTCTTATTATTTTATTAATGAGTAATGAGGTAGTATCAATTACTGTTAAGACAGTTTGTCACCAGACCTGCTTGCTACACAATGAAAGTGACTGTGTCAGGGAGACACTGAGGTGCTTTTGTCTTTTGTACTGCTTCACAAATTGTCCTCAATTTTAAGAATATTATGTTTTATTAAGAACTTGTATTTTACAAAAATGTGCTCACATAATACTGTTCTGCCAAGTTTCACTTCATTTTATAAAACTAAGTGAATAATGTCATAAGTGATAAGCTATAGCTTTATCAAGATATATATATTTATATAGATGTATAATCAAGATATATATATAAGATTTTTATATATATATAAGATATATATATTTATATATATATAAAGATTTACATATATATATAAAGATTTATATATATATAAAGAGACAGGGTCTCACTCAGTCACCCCAGGCTGGAGTACAGTGGCACAATCGTGGCTCACTGTAGCCTCAAACCCTTGGGCTCTAGGGATCCTCCAGCCTCAGCCTCTCGAGTTGCTGGGACTACAGGCACACACCACCACACCCAGCTAACTTCTTTTTTTAAAGAGACAGGCTCTCACTATGTTGCCCAGGCTGGTCCCAAGCTCCTGGCCTCAAGCAATCCTCCCAACTTCGCCTCCCAAAGTGCTGGGATTACAGGCATAGGCCACCATGCCCAACCAAGATATAATTTATATACCACACAATTCACCCATTTAAAGTGTGCAATACAGTGATTTTTAGTGTACTCATGAGTGGGACAACTGTCATTACAATCAATTTTAGAACATTTTTATCATCCCAAAAAGAAAGGCCATACCCAGTTTAAACTAACAATCTTAAACACATTATGATGGGTTTATCAATATACTTTTTTTTTTTTTTTCAGAGACAGGGTCTTGCTCTGTTGCCCAGGCTGGAGTGCAGTGGCATGATCATAGCTCACTGCAGCCTCGAACTCCTGGGATCAAGCAATCCTCCTGCCTCAGCCTCCCCGGTAGCTAGGATTACAGGCACACGCCACCCAGCACACTCTGGGAGGCCGAGGTGGGCGGATTACTTCACATCATGAAGTGGTGTTAGATTTTGTCAAATGCTTTTTCTACATGTGTTGAGATGCTGTTTTGGTGTTTGGCCTTTGTCTATTGATACGGTGTGTGACATTAATTGATTTTAAGTTGTTAAACCAACCCTGCATTGTGAGATTAAACTCAACTTGGTCACGGTACACAATCCTTTTAATATGTCGCTATATTCAGTTTGCTAGTATTTTGTTGAGGAATTTCACATCTGTATTCATAAGGGATATTGGTTTGTATTTTCCTTTCCTTGATAGACTATCTAGTTTTGGTATCAGAGTGATACCAGCCTCATAAAATGAGCTGGGAAATATTCCCTCCTCCTCGTCGTCTTTTTGTTTTGTTTTGGAAGAATTTGTGAAGAATTGGTATTAATTCTTCTTTAATGTTGGGTAGAGTTCACCAGTGACGGCCTCTAGGCCTGGGCTTTTCATTTTCTTTGTGAGAAGTGTTTTAAATTACTAATCCAATCTCTTTACTTTTTATAGATCTAGTCAGATTTTTCCATTTCTTCTTCAATCAGCCCTGGTAGTTTGTGAATTTCCAGAAGTTTGTTGATCTCGTCACTTTTTATAAGTCTATTCAGATTTTTCCATTTCTTCTTCAGCCTTAGTAGTTTGTGTCTTTGTAGATGTTTGTTGATTTCACCCATGTTATCAAATTGTTGGCATACACTTGTTCGTAGTATTCCTTGATAATCAGTATTCCTTGATAGTATTTCTGTATAGTCAATAGTAATATTTCTTCTTCAGAGTAATGTAATCTGTATATCCTTCCTTTCCACCTCAGTCTTTTTAGTGGATAGATCACTATTAATTACACCTCCTGCTGATGTTTCATTTCTTGTTACTCTAATTACAAAAGTAATACATACTTGAAAATATGGAAATGTGTAAAATAGAAAATCCACAGCCCCAAAACCTCATCATTACTGTTTGTCCAGCATTTGCCTAGCTAGTCTCATGTGCTTATTTTTCCCATTAACATTTAGAATCATTTTGAGCAAGTTTTTAAAAAATGACTTCATAAGTAAATGAGGAAATTTTTTACCTGTTTACAAATATTAAGTATTCTCATTCTTGAATGTAGCATATTTATCCCTTTATTAAGTTTTTTGATGCCCTTAAGTGAGTTGGGTTGGTTTTTTTCTTTTTTGAGACAGTCTCTGTTGCCCAGGCTGGAGTGCAGTGGTGCGATCACAGCTCACTGCAGCCTCGAGCTTCCCAGACTCAGGTGAGCCTCCCACCACAGCCTCCCAAGGAGCTGGGACCACAGATAAACACCAGCACACTTGGATAATTTTTTTGTAGAGACGGGGTCTCAGTATGTTGCCCAGGCTGGTCTGAAACTCCTGGGTTCAAGCAATCCACCAGCCTCGGCCTCCCAAAATGCTGGGATTACAGATGTAAGCCACTGTATCCAGCTGAGATTTTAAAGTATTTCATAAAAGTCTTGCACATTTCTATTTGGGTGGCTTATTCGGGTATTTTTTGTTACTATTGTGAATGGAATCATTCCTTTTGTTGCATTTTCTCATTGTTATTTGGATATAGACGAGCTATTAGTTTTCTCACATTAATTTGAAATCACCCATCTGTTTGGGCTCTCTTCACATGGGCCTATAATGTTCTGTTTGCTTCAGTTTTCCTCTTCTTTTCCAAAGCTTGGAATATCTTAACAGCTCTCATATAAAATTCAAAGTGTCCAAGACTGAAGTTCTTCCCAATCTGACTAGAAACCTGGTCCTCTCCCAGGATCCATCGGTTCAGAGACCTTAGCAGCCCCCATCAAAGGCATAAACGAGGCCAGCCGTGGTGGCTCACGCCTGTAATCCCAGCATTTTGGGAGGCTGAGGGGGGCGGATCACAAGGTGAAGAGATTGAGACCATCCTGGCCAACATGGTGAAACCCCGTCTCTACTAAAAATACAAAAATTAGCTGGGCGTGGAGGCGTGTGCCTGTAGTCCCAGCTATTCGGGAGGTTGAGGCAGGAGAATCACATGAACCTGGGAGGCGGAGGTTGCAGTGAGCTGAGATCGCACCACTGCACTCCAGCCTAGTGACAGAGCGAGATTCCGTCAAAAAAAAAAAAAAAAAAAAAGGCACAAGTGAGAAGACTACATGTTCTCCTTCTTTCCTCTCAATCTCAAATAGGTTACCTTCTTAGCATCTCCACCTTTGTCCAAGCTCCCAACACAAGCTATGATGAAATGACCGTTTCGAGACTTAAATCTCATGTCCGTCTTCCTTTTAAAATTCTCCAGTGGCTTCCCCTTGCAAAAACTCTAGCCTTGTGAGCCTCCGATCCCTCCCCACCTCCCTGTGCAGTCTCAAATATTAGCCACCAATTCTGGGCCCTGGTTTTCGGAGGTGCTGGTGCTGGATTGCTTCTGAATAGAATAATCCTGGTCACATGTCTCACAAATATTAATCTTTGCTCATACAATGTTTGAGTTTAAGGCTCATTCCAGTGGAATTTGGTTACATCATGAAGTGGAGAAAGGTCTCAGCAGTGTTAGCACAAAGAAAATTTTGCTTTGGCCAGACACAATGGCTCATGCCTGTAATCCCAGCACTCTGGGAGACTGAGGAAGGTGGGATCGCTTGAGCTCAGGAGTTCGAGACCAGCCTGGGCAACATGGCAAGATCTCTACAAAAAATACAAAAATTAGCCAGGCAAAAAATACAAAAATTGGTAGGCGACTGTAGTCCCAGCTACTTGGAAGGCAGAGATGGGAGGCTCACCTGAGCCTGGGGGGAGGTTGAGACTGCAGTGAGCTATGACCACACCACTGCACTCCAGCCTGGGTGACAGAGTGAGACTCTGTCTCAAAAAGAAAAAAAAAAAAAGGAAAGAAGAAATTTGCTTCAATTCTCTATAAGGATCATTTAGGGTCATTCTGAATGTGGTTAAGTTAATGGTATATGATTTCTCCTACTAAAATAGCTTTTTGATCAGGACATGGAATTTGGTCCATTCTAGAGACATATGAATAAAAGGTAATTCATTAGACATTATAAAATCTCATTCTATTTAGATTTTTTTTTTTGAGACGGAGTCTCGCTCTGTCACCCAGGCTGGAGTGCAGTGGCGTGATCTCGGCTCACTGCAACCTCCACCTCCTGGGTTCAAGTGATTCTCCTGCCTCAGCTTCCTGAGTAGCCGGGATTACAGGCGCACACCACCATGCCTGG
The DNA here is from genome assembly GCF_028885655.2 of Pongo abelii. NCBI lineage: Eukaryota > Metazoa > Chordata > Mammalia > Primates > Hominidae > Pongo > Pongo abelii. Next base: position 8,769,073 of record NC_071991.2, read on the forward strand.
CTAATTATTTTATTTTTAGTAGAGGTGGGGTTTCACCAATTGGTCAGGCTGGTCTCAAACTTTTGACCTCATGATCCACCCGCCTCGGCCTCCCAGAGTGCTAGGATTACAGGTGTGAGCCCGGGATTACAGGCCGGGCCCGGCCTTAGATCTATTATTTTTTTAAAAATACATTTATGTACCAATACGGTGAGGTTCTGGGGATATATCAATTAACAAAAGACACATTTCCAGAAAACTGAGTTTATTTTTCAGTGTGGACCAATGCATGGTTTCTTCAGTTCCAACCCTGAAGCACCCCTCTACCTTAGCCAGATCATTCCTCTTACCTCCCATAATTTCCTAATCACATCCCATAGTTTTCCTAATGTTGGGAATATGGTCAAAGCAAATTACATAATGTTCACGAAGCACTTGAATACATGGAAAGGAAGTGTTTTGCTAACATGAGGTACATGCAGTTAGTAAAACAAGCTTCTTTTACCTGGCAAAAGACAGGGTTACAAAAATACTACTTGAGGTCGGGTGCGGTGGCTCACGCCTGTAATCCCAGCACTTTGGGAGGCCGAGGCGGGTGGATCATATGAGGCCAGGAGTTACAGACCAGCCTGGCCAGCATGGTGAAACCCCGTCTCTACTAAAAATACAAAACAATGAGCCGGGCATAGTGGTGGGTGCCTGTAATCCTAGCTAGTCGGGAGACTGAGGCAGGAAAATTGCTTGAATCTGGGAGGTGGAGGTTGCAGTGAGCCAAGATCACGCCACTGCACTCCAGCCTGGGCAACAGAGCGAGACTATCCCTCCCACCAAAAAAATACTACTTGTGGTTTCACCCACTCCAACAATGAACTACAGCAAAAATTTAGTACTTTATTCAATCTTGAGAAAGTTTCTAATTTGTCTCAGTACTACTGTTTCTCTAGCCTGTGGCTAGAAACTTTCACTGCAATGTTGTTATTCCTCTCTTCTTCTTATATTTCTGTGTCTCCAAGTCCTATCACTGTCTTCTTCTGAATGTCTCTTGAATTTGTCTGTTCCGTATTTTTATACCCACTCTCTTCTTCTTGGCATCACCCACACACAACTGCGCCCTCCCTGATGGAAGCCTCCCTGGTCCACAAGACATTTAGCCACTACATCAATCTTTTTTGTATCTGTAGAGGCAAGATCTCACTCTTTGCGCAGTCTAGAGTGCAGGGGTACAATCATGGCTGACTGCAGCCTCAAAACTCCTGGGCTCAAGTGATCCTCCCACCGTGGCCTCCTGAGTAGCTGCGACTATAGGCATGCACCACTATGCTCAGCTAATTTTCCTATTTTTAAAAAATTTCTGTAGAAACAAGGTCTCAGTATGTTGCCCAGGCTGCTCTCAAACACCTGGCCTCGAGTGATCCTCCTGCCTCAGCCTCCCCAAGTGCTGAGATTACGGGCTTGAGCCACCGTGCCCGGCCTGGATCAATCTTTTGAATGCCATTTTCATGTTCTTAGGCAAAAACATCAACAACAATAACAAACAACAACAAAAAAATCTCTAATGACTCTGTATTATATTTTACTGTGAATCTGAGTTTCTCCCTGGGTATTAAGATTTCCCATTCCCTAACAACACATTTATTCCCCATTATTCCTCAAGGTATAGCTTGGATTAGCCCCTTTTACCCACCCCAGCTACCTCCAAGAGTTTATTCTTGCTTCTTAACCCATCAGACAATCCCTCTCTCTTTGCTGGGCCCTACATTCAGGGTCCAGGCTAGGTATTTTGTCAGTGAAGCTTCACTCAAGCCAGTGTTTCCCAAACGTCAGTCTGTGATGACATTTTCACTAGTGCCAAAACCAAAAAAATAAGGACAATGTAAGCGGGGTTTTCATAAAACGAAACTAATTTTAAGTGGCTGTTCTTTGTTCTGATGTTATGTCTTTCCTGCTTTTTTCATGTTAAAAATGTCCTTTCTTTAATGAAAGAGGTAACAAAAAATGGTGACAGAGCAGTGACTTGGCAAAGTAAAAACTGGGCAATATTATACTGATCCCCACATGTACATAAATGTTTTGACTGCTCTGGGAATTACAACTCTAACCATCAGTGATCGGCTCCCTCTTTTTAATCCTATTTACTTTGAGAATCATATAGTTTAGTATTCAATTACTTCCCATACAGGTGGCTTTGTTCCCCAGCTAAGTTAGGCCCCTCTGAGGGAGGAAGCATCCATCCATCCATTCATTCATTCATTTATTTTCTGGGCCAGGGTTTCGCTCTGTCGCCCAGGCTAGAATGCAGTGGCACAAACACAGCTCACTGCAGTCTCGAACTCCTGGGCTCCAGTGATGCTCCCACCACAGCCTCCTGAGTACCTGGGACTACAGGGCATGCACCACCATCCCTGACTAATTTTTTAATTTCTTGTAGGGACAAGGTCTCACTATGTTGCCCAGGCTGGTCTCAAACTGAGCTTAAGTGATCCTCCTGCCTCAGCCTCCCAAAGTGCTGTGCCACTTCCAAGGTCACTGTACCAGAGCCACTGATCTGTCAATTCTGATACAAATTTAGGATATCTTCAAATTTGCATTGAAGGAAAAAAAAAATCACATTTCAGTTATATCAACAGATTCAAATGCCAAAAATGTTAAGCCCATACAGGAGAACTGAACTCCATTCCATTATCTGCGACTGAAACAAACACTTCTTTCCAATCTTGCTCAGTAAGTTTATGCATATACAAGACACATACACGTTTCCACTATTCAGACACCATTAAATGATCAAATGATTTCTTCCTGCGGGGAAAACTGTCTAAGTTAACAAAACACACTTCAGCACCCACCAGCCATGCCTACTGGCTTTGGAGGTGGGAACAGATCTCTGGTAAAGTGACAGTCCTGAGGTAAGTTTTCAAAACACCTGTTTGCTTAAAATATGGATGTTACAGTTCATCTTCTACAATTGCACTAAATTAAAAATGAATGACAAAATCATGTGAACTATTTGCCATCAGAAGTGTGACAGAATTCAGATCAATACCCCCAAACGTGGCAGGGTTAGGCAGAGCTGTTGTGGCAGAAACTGTCTCTCCTATGAGGCACAACTGAGCCCCAAGGATGAGGTGGGGATGTGCCACCTGCTGCCTGTCCCCACAGGTTCCCTGCCAGCACCAAACACTAATACTATCTGTGTGATCCTTTCTACTCCAGAAAGCTCTTCTATATACACTATTCTCTTCTTATTCTCACAGGATAAGGGACATGGACACACAGGCAGATGGATTCTTTCCTGATTCACGGGTGAAGGCATCTCTGCTGCACCCCCATCCCACTCTACATTAATGCGGCATCATCATAGCTCTTTGCAGAGCCTGAAATTAAACCCTTTCTTTATTTGCATTCTTCTTAATGCCTAGCTCCACTGAAGCAAGCACTGTGTCTTTTATTATTAACCACTGTCTCCCCAGAGGCTGAAACAGTGCCTGGCACACGCAGTTGACTTTAAACATATTTGTGAAATGGTATTAGGCAATGACTTTTTTTTTTTTTTTTTTTACTGTGTAATTAACCCACTAGAATGTAAGCATCAAGAAGGCAGAGGCTGCCTTCTCAACTGTTACATTCCTAGCACGGAAACACAGGGCCTGGCAGAAATTAGCGCTTGATCAATGTTTGTTGAAATCAATGAATAATTGCCTGCTTGAATGAATGTATGAAAACAACTGTTTTGCAAGCGCCACAGTGTGATGTGTCTGACTCCTGTGCCATGTTCCACAAGGAGTCGAGAGCCTGGAAGCTTTGCACACTACTGCCTGGCAGATCTGGTTCTTCGGAAATAAAATATATATATATATATATATTTTCTGCAGGTTCAAAGCAGAAGTATTATTATCATGAGGGAGAAATAAAGTAATAAAGTACATGTCAAAAAACAAGTACTAAAGTCCAGAGGGCATTTGGAACTTTTTTTTTTTTTTTTTTTTTTTTGAGATGGAGTCTTGCTCTGTGGCCCAGGCTGGAGTGCAGTGGCACGATCTTGGCTCGTTGCAACCTCCACCTCCCAGGTTCAAGCGATCCTCCTGCCTCAGCCCCGCTAGTAGCTGGGATTACAGGCATGTGCCACCATGCCTGGCTAATTTTTGTATTTTTAGTAGAGACGAGGTTTCGCCATGTTGGTCAGGCTGGTCTCAAACTCCTGACCTCAGGTGATCCACCCGCTTCGGCCTCACAAAGTGCTGGGATTACAGGCGTGAGCCACCACGCCCAGCCAAAAACAGGACGCGGAACTTTTTATTTGAACAAAGCTCTCATGAAGGAACCGTCATTTTTAAGTCTTAAGGGATGATCTTCAAGGATTTGTTACACCATCACATTCCAAGAAAACCGATAACTGGGGATCACTCTCTATTTTTTAACATTAAAATGTTATTTTTTCCAACACCCTCACAGAATCTACAGCCCCTGAAGTAGGAGCTCTTCCTGGATGGAGAAAGAAGACAGGTTCCACACAGGAAGCGATTGCCAAAGCTATTGTTTTCTTTCGTTTGGTTTTTTCTGAAGTATTATAGGCTAACACCTTTGCTTTGGAAGGTAAGAAAAGTGTCTCATTAAAGTCTATCTATATAGGACAATTTCTATCTCCAGATAATGTTTCTGTCTTAAATAAACCCAGTGGAATGTTTTACAGCAGAACAAGGGCAAGGCCAGACTCAGTGGCTCATGCCTGTAATCCCAGCACTTTGGGAGGCTGAGGCAGGAAGATTCCTTGAGCCCAGGAGTTTGAGGCCACCCCTGAGCAACGGAACAAGACACTGTATCTTAAAAAAATAAATAAATAAAAATTAGCCAGTTCAGTGGTTTGCATCACTACTCAGCACCAGCTACTCAGGAGGCTGAGGGAGTTCAGTGGTTTGCACCACTACTCAGCACCAGCTACTCAGGAGCACTGAGCCAGTTCAGTGGTTTGCACCACTACTCAGCACCAGCTATGCAGGAGGCTGAGGGAGGAGAACTGCTTGAACTCAAGAGTTCAAGGCTGCGATAAGCTATGATTGCACCACTGCACTCCAGCCTGGGCAACAGAGTGAGATGCCGTCTCTTTAAAAGAATAAATAAATAAGAAGAAGAAAGGAAAAAAAAAAGTAATCATAAGTAATTGCAAGAGAAAGCAATGTCAGCATTCTCTCTCTCTGTGTTCTACCAAATGAGGCAGTATTATTATTTTATAGAGATAGGATCTTGCTGTGTTGCCCAGGCTGGTCTCAAACTCTTGGTCTCAGCAATCCTTCTGCCTCAGCCTCCCGGAGTGCTGGAATTGCAGGTGTGAGTCAACATGTCCAACCGAGGCAGTATTAATTCGACACATAGAAAGATCAACAGAAAATCCAAAGGCGGCCAGGCGTGGTGGCTCACCAGCACTTTGGGAGGCCAAGGCAGGTGGATCACCTGAGGTCAGGAGTTTGAGACCAGCCTGACCAACACAGTGAAACCCCATCACTACTAAAAATACAAAATTAGCCAGGCATGGTGGCACAAGCCTGTAATCCCAGCTACTGGGGATGTTGAGGCAGAAGAATCACTTGAACCTGGGAGGCGAGGCCTGCAGTGAGCCAAGATTCTGCCATTGGACTCCAGCCTGGAGACAGAGCGAAATTCTATCTCAAAAAAAGAAAAGAAAAGAAAATCCAAAGGTGAGGATGAAGTTTAGCAAGGTAATACACTGCAAAAACCCCACAAATGGCTATTATGAAAACCCCAGGAAATACACACAATCTTCTAAAACAAAGTGCCTTATAATTTCTTTCCTATTTATCATTTTATAGTGCTACTTCCATAACACTGAAGTATTTAACGGTATTATTTTGCCTGGTTTTATCATAAAAGCCATTATAACTATTTGGCTAATCATTATTCACATCACAGTATAAATCAGGGTAAAATAATTATGCACAATTTGATTGAGCATAGAAGGAAAATAGAAGATCAGAGAGATTAAGCAACAGCTCAAGGTGACCTGGCAAAGTTAGTGACGGAGATAAGAACTGATCCATCTCCTCAGTGAAAACCACAGCATTCACTGACTCACGCTACTTCATCAAGACAACTGAGCATTAAGAATGAAAACATTTCAGTGGCTCACGCCTGTAATCCCAGCACTTTGGGAGGCCGAGGCGGGCGGATCACAAGGTCAGGAGTTCGAGACCAGCCTGGCCAAAATGGTGAAACCCCGTCTCTATTAAAAATACAAAAAAAGTTAGCTGGGCCTGGTGTTGGGCACCTGTAATCCCAGCTACTGGGGAGACTGAGGCAGGAGAATTGCTTGAACCTGGGAGGCGTGGGTTGCAATGAGTCCAGATCACGCAACTGCACTCCAGCCTGGGCAACAGAGTGAAACTCCGTCTCAAAACAAAAAAAAAAAAAGAAAAAATGTGTCACAACATTAAACGTTTCCAGTCGATGTAGCTAACAATAGATTCATAAGATCATTTAAAACTTTAAAAAAAAAAAAAAAATCAACCAGACGCGGTGGCTCACGCCTGTAATCCCAGCACTTTGGGAGGCCAAGGCGGGTGGATCACTTGAGGTCAGGAGTTTGAGACCAGCCTGGCCAACGTGGTGAAACCCCATCTCTACCAAAAATATAAAGAATGAGCTGGGTATAGTGGCATGCACCTATAATCCCAGCTACTCGGGAGGCTGAGGCAGGACAATCGCTTGAACCCAGGGGGCAGAGGTTGCAGTGAGCCAAGATCATGCCACTGCACTCCAGCCTGGGTGACAGAGTGAGACTCCATCTCAAAAATAATAAAAAAATTGATCATGACCCAGCAATTTCACCCTTAGGTATGTCCTCAATGCAAATGCACAGACACATGCTCGCCATGTAGCAAAAGGATAATAAATAATAGTAGCACAGTTCCTAATAGTTCCTTTATTGATTGTACTGTTTGATTGTACTCAGTTTTGGAACTGAGAACCATTGAGATGTCCATCAACAAAACAAACAATAAAAAAGTTGTGGTCAACACAAAATGGAATACTATACAGCAATGAGAATGGCAGATCCTAACGACACACACATTTATGAATGAATCTCACAAACATAATATTCAATGAAAGCCACAAGACAATACATTTCATACAATGCCACTTATATAAAGTACAAAAGCAGACAGAACTAATATGTGCTGTTAAAGTTAGGCCAGTGATTATCCTTTAGCAGGATAAGGTAACGACGTGAAGGATGCATGAAGAAGGTGACTGGGGAACTGGCCACGCTCTATGTCCTGACCTGGGTGCTAATTATACACGTGTGTTCAGTTTGTGAGAATTCAGTGAGCTGTACACTCAAATATTTAGAAATCAATCATAAACATCAATAGACAGAATAGAAAGTCCAAATATAGACCCATCTCAACTGATGTTCCTCAAAGGTACCAAGACAATTCGATGATGAAGAAAAAAAGATAGCCTTGTCTAGACTGGAAAATAGGAAATCCAGCCAGAATGAATGGGATATCCTTATGAAAAAAGAATAATAATAGGTCTCAACCCTTCCCTCACATCATACACAAAAATTGACCTCAAACGGAGCAGAAACATAAAAATTAAATACAATAACATAAAAACTACATACCATTAGGAAAATGAAAGGGCAAGAGACAGACTGGGAGAAAATATTAACAATCCATATGACCAGCAAAAGACCTGCATCTAGAATAAAGAACTCTACAACTCAATTAAAAAAAAAAAAAAAAACCCAATCCAATTAAAAACTTGACATTTGGCTGAGCACAGCAGCTCACACGTGTAATCCCAACACTGGGAAGCCGAGGTGGGAGGATGACTTGTGTCCAGGTGTTCAAGACCAGCCTGGGCAAAACAGAGACCCTATCTCTATAAAAAATTTTAAAATTAACTTTTAAATAGACACCTTACCAAAGAAACATCGCATGGCCAATAAGCACAGAAAAACATGCTCAGTGTCAATAATCATTGGCACAATGCACAATGCACATGAAAACCACAGTAAGGTACCACCACATACCTACTAGAACTGCTAAAATTAAAAAGACTGACAATACTAAGTGCTGGCAAGGAGGTGGAGGTAGCAGTAGTAAGTAGTGTTTTCCTGACTCCTGGAGCCATTCTAGCAAATCATTATTATTTTGAGACAGGGTCTACACTCTGTCACCCAGGCTGGAGTACAGTGGCACAATCACAGCTCACTTTCAACCTCCCAGGTTCAAGCGATCCTCCCACCTCAGCCTCCCCAAGTAGCTGGGATTACAGGCACGCGCCACCAAGCCTGGCTAATTTTGTTTAATTTTTTGTAGAGATGGGGTCTTGGTCTGTTGCTCAGGCTGGGCTTGAACTCCTGGCCTCAAGTGATCTGCCTGCCTCAGCCTCCCAAAGTGCTGGGATTACAGGATTACAGGCCTCTAGCAAATTACTGAACCTGCAAAGGGAACCCCCAATGTATTTATTAGTCAGAAATAGAGGTGACAACCTTTGATTTGCAACTCATGGATAAGGTAGGAGTAGTCTTGTGGGACTGAGCCCTTAACCTGTGGGGTCTTTGCTAATTCTGGGAAGTTAAGCGTTGGGATTGAATCAAACTGTAGAATAGCCAGTTAGCATCAGAACTGGGATTGATGTGGAAAAAAAAAACACACACACACACATTAGGTGTCATCAGTGTCATGTGTAACAACAGCTCAGAGTATCACACACGGGTCAATTTTTGTGTATGATGTGAGGTAAGGGTTGAGACCTATTATTATTCATTTTTCATAAGGATATCCCATTCATTCTGGCTGGATTTCCTATTTTCCAGTCTAGACAAGGCTATCTTTTTTTCCTCATCATCGAATTGTCTTGGCACCTTTGATGAACATCAGTTGAGATGGGTCTATATTTGGACTTTGTCTATTGATGTTTATGACTGATTTCTAAATATTTGAGTGTACAGCTCACTGAATTCTCACAAACTGAACACACGTGTATAATTAGCACCCAGGTCAGGACATAGAGCATGGCCAGTTCCCTAGTCACCTTCTTCATGCATCCTTCAGGTCATTACCTTATCCTGGCTAATTTTTTATTTTTTATAGTGATGGGGTCTCACAATGTTGCCCTGGCTGGTCTCAAATCCTGGGCTCAAGTGATCCTCCAGCCACAGCCTACCCAAGTGCTAGGATTACAGGCGTGGGCACCCACACCCAACCCCTGCTCCTTAAGTGTGGGCTGTGTATAGTGACTTCCTTCCAAAGAGTCCAGTATGGAAAGAGGGAAAAAAAAGTAACTTTACAGTGGAGAAACCTGACGAACACCACCTCAGCCAGGTGATCAAGGTCAACATCAACAGTGACAAGTCACACTGATATTAAGAGCATGTAATTTTGATAGGATGTGATGAGAACGGTACTTCACTTCTGTGGTCTTCGTCCCCAAAATGCATAACCCCAATCTAATCGTGACACAAACATCAGACAATTCCAATGGAGGAACATTCTACAAATACCTGACCAGTGCTTCTCAAAGCTGTCAAGATTATCAAAAACAAGGAAAGTCTAAGAAACTGTCACAGCCAAGAGCAGCCTAAGGAAATATGACAACTAAATGTGATGTCATATCCTGGATGGGATCCTGAAACAGAACATGTCAATAGGTAAAAAATAAGACAGTGAAAGCATGGACTTCAGTTAGTAACAGTGTATTAAAATTGGTTCATTAATTGCAACAAATGTACTGCAGTCATGTTAGCTATTGTTAATTGGGGAATGTGGACATGTGTGTATGTGTGTGTACATGTGTGTATGTGTGTGCATGTGTGTGTGTGTGTGCCTGCGTGTGTGTGCATGTGTGTGTGCGTGTGGGGCGGAAGGGGTAACATGGGAACTGTCTGTCCTACCTTGGCAATAATTCCATAAGTCTAAAATTGTTCTAAAAAATAATATCTATAATAAAAAAAACAAAAAAAAGGTTACAAAACAGTGACGAGGTAAACTCTTTTTGGTAAAATTATGTGTATGTGGATAAATGTGTATTTAAGAGTCTGGAATGATGTCAACTAATACAGTATAATTGTCTTTTTTTCATAATAAATTATGGTATAATTTATTTCTCTTCTTTTCACCTGGTTGTAATCTTTAAATTTTCTGCAAAGAATGATGATATGAAAAACATTTATGAGGAAAAGTAAAAGCTTACTTTTTATATTAAAATATTAGTGACTTAAAAAAAAGGATTAAACTGACAGTAGCTAGGATTCTTAATCCACTTCTTTTTTTTTTTTTTTTTTTTGAGATGGAGTCTCGCTCTGTTGCCAGGCTGGAGTACAGTGGCACAATCTCAGCTCAATGCAACCTCTGCCTCCCGGGTTCAAGTTATTCTCCTGCCTCAGCCTCTCAAATAGCTGGGACTACAGGTGCCCACCACCACACCCAGCTAACTTTTTGTATTTTTAGTAGAGATGGGGTTTCAACATGTTGGCCAGGATGGTCTCGATCTCTTGACCTCATGATCCACCTGCCTCAGCCTCCCAAAGTGCTGGGATTACAGGCGTGAGCCACTGCGCCTGGCCTTTTAATCCATTTCTAAGCACATTCACTGGTGCTATGTCTGGTTCACTTTCTATTCTTTGTTCAGATTACTAATATGTCATTTGTGATTTTCACCATCAGGCAACTCTAAAGGGCTGAACATGAAATTTTTCCAGGTTGATGTATAATATAAATATGTTACAGAAGACAGGGTCAAATAAAAAAGAAATGTCACTAATGTCAGTAACCACAGAAAAATACAAAGTTTTGAAGACTCGGGGTAAAATTTTTCAAAAATTAATTCACAAATAAAATAGCTTTTACAGAGTCCTGAAAGGGCTCATTCTATTACTCGGTTAATTGTTTTGTTATCTGAAATCTTGTGGCTTTTCATGTCTTTATTTAAAAAAAAATTGTGGCACCAGGGCCGGGCACAGTCACTCACTCCTATAATCCCAGCACTTTGGGAGGCCGAGGCAGGTGGATCACCTGAGGTCAGGAGTTCAAGACCAGCCTGGCCAAACATGGTGAAACCGCGCCTCTACTAGAAATACAAAAAAATTAGCCGGGCGTGGTGGTGGGTGCCTATAATCCCAGCTACCCAGGAGGCTGAGGCAGGAGAATCACTTGAACCTGGGAGGCAGAGGTCGCAATGAGCTGAGATCATGCCAGTGCACTCCAGCCCAGGCGAAAAAAAAAAAAGTGGCACCAAATTGAGAGCTTAATTTCACGCTTCCAACTTGAATAAAATTGACAGATAATTAGGTTTTGAGACCGACAGACTGAACACATGCTGTGGACTGCCTCTTCCTTGCTATACCAATAGGAATGACAGAATAGATATTTAAGATAAACATATACACAGCTCTGCTCACAAAAGGAATCCTCAAAACAGGGGTCCTCAACCCCCCCTCCCCTGCACCCTCCTCCTCATCCCCCAGGCTACACAGCAGGAGTTGAGCAACCAGCAAGCAAGCGAAGCTTAATCTGTGTTTACAGCCACTCCTGATCAACTGGCATTACTGCCTTAGCTCTGCCTCCTCTCACATCAGCCATGCAGCATTTGATTCTCATAGGAGCATGAACCCTATTGTGAACTGCACATGTGAGGGGTCTAGGTTGCACCCTCTTATGAGAATCTAATGCCTGATGATCTGTCACTGTCTCCCATCGCCCCCAGATGGGACTGTCTAGTTGCGGGAAAACAAGCTCAGGGCTCCCACTGACTCTGCATGGTGAGTTGTAGAATTATTTCATTATACATTGCAATGTAATAATAATAGAAATAAAGTGCACTATAAATGGAATGCGCTTAAATCATCCCAAAACCATCTCCCCCACCCCTGTCCATGGAAAAACTGTCTTCCATGAAACTGGTCCCTGGTGCCAAAAAAGGCTGGGGATCACTGCCCTAAAAGATGGAAAGCAAAGGAGCACAGGGAAATCTTCGCTATTTACAGATGACACAGCCACACTCAGGCAACTGCCACTACAGGAGGCAGGACCAACCCTTGGAGGATGCCCAGGTGGGAAACCGGGAAGCTGAAGCCCAGAAGAGGCCACTAGAGTGATGCCTCGAGCAGGGCATGTGAGCTGCCACAGCAGCTGCACTTGGGCTCCTCATTGCTTGGCCATGCCCACCCCCGAGTGGAGGTAATGACCTGGGGCCAGGCTCGTTCTCCATCTGCAAGACAGAGTATGGAAGCCTGGCTCTGGGACACAGGGCCATGTTCTGGGCAGGCTGGCAGGTGACTGAAGAACACAGCATGTCCAGTGCACAGCATAAGAGTCCCTCCTGCAGCTCATCCCCAGCTCCTCCCCACAGCTCGACAGAGAAGCAGGAAATCCCAGCTGCAAGAATGAACACAGAACCAAGAACCATCCAACATTTACAGGAAGTCACCTCATGAAAGAAAGAAATTAACTCAATAAAAGTGTTTCCTCGTAAAACAGAGACTACATACTCGTTTCAAACACACATGGAATTTAGAAAAGCTGACTACATACTAAGCTACAAAAGAGACTTTAACAAATCTCCCAAATTGATAAACAGTCTGCATTCATTCACTAAATGTAACCCCAAAAAAAAATCCGCACTAAATATACGTCCTAAATAAATCCACACATCTGGAAATTTTAAAACAGTTTTAAATAACTCTTGGATTAAAGAGAAAGTCAAAGTAGAAATGAGAAACTATTTGAATCAAATGAAAATAAAAAATACTCTATATTAAAATGCAGACTTATTCATTCACTAGAAACCCAGAAAGACTGAAAATGAATAACCTACACTTTCAACTCAAGGATGAATAAATAAAGCAGAAAGAAGGAATTAATAAAGATAATAGTGCAGGTTAATGAAAGGGGAAACAACTGTCAGTCAAACCAGAAGCCGGTTCTTTTAAAAGATTAGTTTAAAAAAAATAAAAGAACGAACCTTTTAAGTAAGCTCAAGAAAAAGAAAAAAGGCACAGATACCCCCAAATAAAGACAAAAGGAGAAAATAAAACCACAAGGAACAATTTTATAAATCATAACAGTGCACCACAGAGGCCCAATTTTAAACCAATAGCTAGAATGAAACATTTTCTAAGAACATATAAATTGCCCAAATATGGCCAAAGAGTAGTGAAACCCTGACCAATGGCTGTAAGTCGAAACAGTAATCGAAAATCTACCCAAAGAAACAAGGCACTAAACCTAGATAAGTTTTTTGTTTTGCTTTGTTTTGTTTTTGAGACGGAGTTTCGCTCTTGTTGCGGAGGCTGGAGTGCAGTGGCACGATCTCGGCTCACTGCAACCTCTGCCTCTCAGGTTCAAGTGATTCCCCTGCCTCGGCCTCCCGAGTAGCTGGGATTACAAGCATGCGCCACTACGCCCGGCTAACTTTGTATTTTTAGTAGAGATGGGGTTTCTCCATGTTGGTCAGGCTGGTCTTGAACTCCCAACCTCAGGTGATCAGCCCACCTTGGCCTCCCAAACTGCTGGGATTACAGGTATGAGCCACTGCGCCCGGCCAAACCTAGCTAGTTTTACAGGAAAACTCTATCAAGATTTCAAGGTACAGATAATTCTCACCTTATAAAAACTGTTCCCACCTTCTAACAAAATAATAATAAATAATAAAAGAAGCCACCCCAACTGAGTTGATGAGACCGACACTGAAACCAGGAAACTACAACAAAAGCAAGCAAAATTACAGGCGATGGTAGATTCCTCCAATGCTCCCAACATCTCCTTTTCCTTTCCTTCCAGGAAAACAGAAGTCTGCATTTACCAGCTCCCTGCAAGGGATCACGTGACTGGAGTGCTTCTAGCAAAAGTGCTGTGTGTCACTTCTGGACCACAGTACAGAAGAGCAGGTAAGAGATCTCCAAGCCTCAGTGAAGCCCGAAGCCACCGAACTCCTATCAGCCTCGATATCTGAATGACTGGGTGGAAAACAGCTCCCCCTGACCCCCAACTCACAATGAACATGGGCAAAAATTAAATCATAGTTACCTAGGGCAAGGGTCCGGGAGTGGAGAGGGATGGCGCAGGGAGGATACCAGGCTTGGAAGAGGAGGACGAGGAGGCCTTTAGCCTAGCATTTTTGTCTTTCCACAAAGAGAATGCATTTATACATTGCTTCTTAATTAAAAATAAATCTTGGGTCAGGTACAGTGGTTCACGTCTATAATCGCAACAGTTTGGGAGACCGAGGCAGGAAGATCGCTTGAAGCCAAGAGTTTGAGACCAGCCCAGGCAACATAGCAAGATTCCATCTCTACCAAAAATACTGTTTTAAGTTAGCTGGGCATGGTGACACACATCTGTTAGTTTCAGCTCCTTGAGAGGCTGAAGCAGGGATGTCACTAATGAACATTCATGTAACAAGGGTTTGTGTAGACATATATTTAATTCTCTTGAGGATTCTGCCTGGAGATAGAACTGCCGCATCAGACAGGACCTCTATGTCCAACATTCTGGGGAACTGTCAAAGTGTTTTCCAAAGTAGCTGCACAATTTTACATTCCCAACAGCAATACATAAAAGTTCCAATTTCACCACATTCTAGCTACCGCTTATTATGATCTCACTTCTGTTTTTGTTCTTTTTGGAGACAGAGTCTTGCTCTGTCGCCCAGGCTGGAGTGCAGTGGTGCAATCTAGGCTCACCGTGATCTCTGCCTCCCAGGTTTAAGCGATTCTCCTGCCTCAGCCTCCCGAGTAGCTGGGATTATAGGCGACTGCCACCACACGCAGCTAATTTTTGTATTTTTAGTAGAGATGGGGTTTTGCCATGTTGGCCAGGCTGGTCTCGAACTCCTAACCTCAGGTGATCCTCCTGCCTTGGCCTCCCAAAGTGCTGGGATTACAGGCATGAGCCACCACACCTGGCCTGATCTCATTTTTTAATTTTAGCCATCTAGTGAGTCTACGGGGTATCTCACCATGGTTTTGATTGGCATGTCTCTGATGACTTTGATGCTGAGCATATTTTCAAGTGGTTATTGGCCATGTTGGTAGCCTTCTTCAGAGAAATGTCTGTTCAGATCCTTTACCCATGTATTAAACTGAGTTATTTGTTTTTCGTTGTGGAGTTGTAAGGGTTCTTTATATATTCTAGAGACAAGACCCTTTTCAAACATAATTTGCAAACATTTTCTCCCATGCTGTGAGTTTTCTTTTTCTTCAAGAGTCCTTTGAAGCACAGAAGCTTTGAATTTTGATGAAATCCAATTAATCTGTTTTCCTTTTGTTGCCTGTGCTTTGTTTGTCATATCTAAGATTCCATGTCTAGACCAAAATATTGAAGATTTATTCCTGTTTTCTCCTACGAGTTCTTGAGGTAGGAGCCCAATTTCATTCTTTTACATGTGTATATCCACTTATTCCAGGACCATTTGTTGAAAAGACTATTATTTCCCCTGTCAAATTATCTTGTCATCACTGTTGAAAATCAACTGACCATAAATATGAGGACTTATTTCTGGATTCTGAAGTCTATTCTATTGACCTCTATATCTATGCTATTGTCAGTACCATTCTGTCGTAATTACTTTAGCTTTGTAGTAAGTTTTGAAATTGAGAAGTGCTAGTCTCCAACTTTGTTCTTGTTTTTTCAGGACTGTTTGAGCTATTCTAGATCTCTTACATTTCCATATAAATTTTAATCAGCTTGTCAAATTCTGCAAAACAAAAAACAACAAGAAAACGCCTCCTGGGATGTTAATAGGTACAGTGCTACATCTGCAGATCTGGTTAGGGAGGACTCCCATCTTGTCAAGAGCAAGTCCTTCAATCCATGAACATGGCTGTCTTTCCATTTAGTTAGGTCCTCTTTCATTTCTTTCCACGATATTTTAGAGTTTTTAGTGTACAGGTCTTATACTTCTTTCGTTGAATTTACTCCTATTAATGCTTTTTTACACTATTTTAAAATAGATTTTTTAAATCTTTTTATTTTCAGTAGATTAGGGTTTGCATAGGATGGTGGAGCAGGGACAGGAAATAAGGGGACCTGGGCATAACAGCTAAGGGATACATGGTTTCTTTTGGGAGTAAAGAAAATGTTCTATAATTGATTGTAGTGATGGTTGCACAACTCTGACTACACTAAAAACCACAGAATGGTACATTTAAAATGGTGACTTTTATAGTATGTGAGCTATCTCAATAAAAATGTTACCAAACGAAAGAGAGAACCTTCTTAACTAGATAAAACAAACTCTTAGCATTTTGTACTCTGTTTCATTTACCTCAGTAGGAAAAAAGTTCCACATCCTCAGGCCAATGTCAAAAAGTCACTGTTTAGATAATAATGATTTACTTGGAAGCATTAACTCCTGTTAAATTAGTCTAAAACAAAGTATGATATGACTGCCACAATATTAAACTAGGAGAAGAGAAAACATAAACCCCTGCTGTTTGCTTTTGTAAATTATTCAATGGAATGTTGATAGAGTACATTTGGGATTCACAAATAAATAACCTACCCATTATAAACAAACCAACTACAATCTTGGGCAATGATTTCAAAATTACTGAAATAGTCTCTAACTAAAATCCTGTTTCCTATGTTGATTCAAATCCAATTTATTCTTAATACATTATTAAAATCCATCTTGATTTTTCAAAGATCTCCACTGCCTACAAACTGCATTCTTTGGAGTTCAAACCCCCACAAAATGCAGTTTCTCTTGATGTACTTTAGCAACCTTATCATTCAAATATGGTTTGTTTAATGGTTCACAGACCAGGATATAGAAACGTTTACCTCTGGGTCTTTGTGTTGCATGTTGGTTGCCCTCCTTTCGATAACATCCAGCCAGTATTTCAGCTAGAATGTGGGCTCAACAGGAGTGCACAGCACATAGTAGGCACTTGATCCATATTTGCTGACGAGCGCCACTTGCTATTGTATGCCTGACTCTGTGTTAAGCACTTCCCCTACATTATCTCCTGTATTTCCTCCACAAACTGTGTGAAGAAACTATCAGTCTAACAGATTACTTGTCCAAGGCTGCACACGTTGAACCACTGTCCAGTGACTGAAATCCTAGTCATTCTTCAGGTTACTGCTCAAATCTTATCTCCTTTCGAATCTCTAGGGCCAACAATGATTCTCCTTTCTCTACACTGCTTAAGTACTTCCTGCCTTTGACACATAAATCTATATTACCTTGAATTATTTCTTTAAGTAGACTTTTTATTTATTGATTGTTATTTATTTATTTTTGAGGTGGAGTCTCGCTGTGTCGCCAGGCTGGAGTGCAGTGGCGCAATCTCAGCTCACTGCAACCTCCAACTCTTGACCTCGTGATCCGCCCGACAGATGAACAAATGGAAAAACATAACAAGTTCTTGGATAAAAAGATGCAATATAAACATCAGTTCTTTCCAAATTAATCTAGAAATTTAATGCAATCCTGTTAAAATATTTACAGAATTTTTCTTGGGGAAGAAGCAGGGAACTAGGTATCAAGAACTAGCTCACAGAAAATAAACATCAATAGCCCGTGAATATATGGCCAGGATGGTCTCGATCTTTTGGCCTCGTGATCCGCCCACCTCCGCCTCCCAAAGTGCTGGGATTACAGGTGTGAGCCACCGCACCCAGCTGACTTTATTTTTTAGAGCAGCTTTAGTACAACAAAATCGAGCAAAAGGTACACAGAAATCCTATATACTCCCTCCCCGACCAAATGCACAGCTACCCTTACTGATATGGTTTGGATCTGGGTCCTCCCGCAAATCTCATGTCGAATTGTAATTCCCAGTGTTGGAAGTGGGCCTGGTGAGAGGTGATTCGATCATGGGGGTGGGGTTCTCATGAATGGTTTAACACCACCCCCTTTGGTACTATATAGTGAGTTCTCAGAAGATCTGGTTGTTTCAAAGTGTGTAGCAACTAGCATCCTCCTCGTTCTCTCTCTTCCCCCTGCTCTGGCCATGTAAGACGTGCCTGCTTCTCCTTCACCTTCCACCATGACTGAAAGTTTCCTGGTGGCCGGGCACGGTGGCTCGCGCCTGTAATCCCAGCACTTTGGGAGGCCGAGGCAGGTGGATCACCTGATGTCAGGAGTTTGAGACCAGCCTGGCCAACATGGCGAAACCCCGTCTCTACTAAAAATACAAAAAAATTAGCTGGGCGTGGTGGTGGGTGCCTGTAATCCCAGCTACTCAGGAGGCTAGGGCAGGAGAATCACTTGAACCCAGGAGGTGGAGAGTGCAATGAGTCGAGATCGCACCATTGTACTCCAGGCTGGGCGACAAGAGGGAAACTCCATCTCAAAAAAAAAAAAGAAAAGAAAAGAAAAGAAAAAGAAAGTCTCCTGGGAGGGACCTCCTCAGAAGCCGTCGTGCTTCCTGTACAGCCTGTGGAACCATGAGCCAATTAAACCTCTCTTCTTTATGAATCACCCAGTCTCAGGTATTTCTTTAGAGCAGTGCAAGAACAGATTAATACACCCACTATCAATATCTTATACCAGAGCACTGCATTTATTATAATCAATGAACCTATGTGAACACATCATCATACAGAGTCCATAGTTTACATTAGGGTTCACTCGTGGTGCAGTACATTCTACAGGTTTTGACAAATGTAGAATGACATGTAGCCACCCTTATAGTATCATACGGAATAGTTTCACTGCCCTAAAAAATCCTCTGTACTCTACCCATTATTCTCCCCCTCCCCTTGGCAACTTCTCATCTTTTAACTGTCTCTACACTTTTGCCTTTTCCAGAATGTCACATAGTTGGAATCATATAGTATATATCCTTTTCAGATTGACTTCTTTCACTTACAATTCTTACAAATCAGCAATAAAAAGACAAAATAAGCCAATTAAAATATAGGCAAAGTATCTGACCAGACATTTCTCCCAAGAAGATAAACAAATGGTCAATAAAGCTCATAAAAGATGTTCAACATCATTAGCCATCAGGTAGATGCAAATCAAGACTACTATGAAATATCACTTTCCACAGCCAGGCATGGTGGTTCACACCTGTATTCCCAGCACTTTGGGAGGCCGAGGTGGGTGGATCACCTGAGGTTAGGAGTTCGAGACCAGCCTGGCCAACATGGTGAAACTCCATCTCTACTAAAAATACAAAAATGAGCCCGGCAGAGTGGTGCACACCTGTAATCCCAGCTATTCGGGAGGCTGAGGTGGGAGAATCACTTCAACCTGGGAGACGGAGGTTGCACTGAGCCAAGATCATACCATTGTCTGGGCAACAGAGTGACTCTGTCTCAAAAAAAAAAAAAAAAAATTAAATATCACTTCCCACCTAAGATAGGTAAAATTTAAAAAAAAAAATAGGATAAATACAGAGGGGCAAGGATATGGAGAAACTGGAACACTCCTACATTGATGGTGGCAATGTAAAATGGTGCCGCCACTTTGGAAAACAGGTTGGCAGTTGTTCAAAATGTTGAACATGGAGTTACCATACAATCCAGCAATTCCACCCCTATATAAAATACCAAAGAAAAGTGACAACATATGGCCACACAAAATCTTATACGTGAATGCTTATAGCAGCATTATTCACAATAGCAAAAATGCAGAAACAACCCAAACGTCCATCATCTGATGAATGGATAAACAAACCACGGCAAATCCACACAATGGAGTATTATTCAGCCATGAAAAGGAATGAAGTATTGATCCATACTCCAACATAACTGCAACTGGAACATAATGTGCTAAATTAAAGAAGTCACATACAAAGGACCACATATGCACAATTCCATTTATCGGAAATGTCCAGAACAGGCAAATCTATATATAAAGAAAGTAGATCAGTGGTTGCCAAGGACTGAGAATAAGGGGAATAGGGAGTGACTGCTGAAATATGTGGGGTTTCTTTTTCAGGTGATGAAACTAGTCTGAAATTAGAGGGTGATGGTGTACAATTCTGTGAGTATACGGAAAATACCAAATTATGCACTTTGAAGGGTTAAGTTTATGGTATTACGATTTCATCTCAACAAAAATTAAATGTACTGGGTGCAGTGGCTCATGCCTATAATCCCAACGCTTTGGGAGGTCAAGATGGAAGAATCACTTGAGCGCAGGAGTTTGAGACCAGCCTGGGCAACATAGCAAGACCCCATATCTACAGAAAAAAATTTTTTCCTTTTAAAAAAAATTAGCCAGGCATGGTGCCATATGCCTATGGTCCCAGCTACTTGGGAGGCTGAGGTGGGAGGATTGTTTGAGCCCAGGAGGTCAAAGCTTCAATAAGCTATGAGTGCACCACTGCTCTCCAGCCTGGGCAACAGAGCAAGATCCTGTCTTTAAAAAAAAAAAATTAAACACAAGAGTAATTTGAAGACTTACAGAAGTGGCATTTGCTTCTTATAAGTCTTAGCATTATCTTAGCAGAGGATGTTAAGTTGGTGTTTAAAATACCATGCTGTGCGGAACAATACATTTTAAATAAATTATTTAAACAAGAATAAAACGACAATGGCACCTATTGTAAAAGGAGTATAAAAGGTAGTGTCTGGGTATAAGAGTTTAGAGAGTTTAGCTAGATAGACAAAAATGCATCAGCAAGAAAAGCGACGATAGTGCAAGGCTGATTGCTTTTGCCGCGCACATTAAATGACTCCTCCAGCACTATCAATCCATCTTTTGTGCTATCTTTTAGGTCCATTCTTTCCAGCCCCGCTGCCACTGCTCAAGTCCAGGCAACTCTTCTCTCATGTCTGGATGATTACAATAGGCTCTGGCATCTCTTTTCTCTAATTCATTTTAATCATGAAATAATTATTTGTTGGATAAATGAATAAAACATTTTCATTGTATAACTCTCCTACACATAAACCTCTGAACTCAACATCATTTACTAAATGAAAATTTCTTTAAAAAAAAAGTATTTGGCCGGGAGCAGTGGCTCACATCTGTAATCCCAGCACTTTGGGAGGCCGAGGCGGGTGGATCACCTGAGGTCAGGAGTTCGAGACCAGCCTGGCCAACATAGCAAAACCCCATCTCAACTAAAAATACAAAAAATTAGCCAAGCATGGTGGCAGGCACCTGTAATCCCAGCTACTCGGGAGGCTGAGGCAGGAGAATCGCTTGAACTTGGTAGGTGGAGGTTGCAGTGAGCTGAGATCGCGCCACTGCACTCCAGCCTGGGCAACAGAGCAAGACTGTCTCAAAAAAAAAAAAAAAAAAAAAAATTAAAAAGAGTACAAACTCCCCTTGGATTGAACTACTGACGTCACTGATGACCTTTCCCCTCGTGCATTTTTTTAAGTGGTCCTTTGCTCAGGGTCCCCTGGCAACCAACATGCTCCACCTCCTTTACCCCTGTGCTTCCAGGCCTAGTTCAAGTCCCCCGTCCCCCTTCTTCAATCTGTCCTTTACTGTCCTGTAGAGTTACCTACTCCTTTTTTTTTTTTCCATTGGTACTTATATAGCTCTCCAAACAGATTTCAAACTCACTAAAAGTAGTATCCATGCACGGGGTTAATCTAAGACAATAAACACTGACACAGAGAATCAAATGTCAAAATGGGCTGTTCAAGCAGATTTTAAGAATTCAGAGAAATAGAATAGTATTGTAGGAATGGTTAGGAAGGTTGTTTGTTTGTTTTTGTAGAGGTGAGACAGGCTGGGTTTCAAAGGACAGGTAAGTTTTGGATATATAGTAAGGATGTATTGTCAGAAATCAGTGCCTGTAAATCAGGCTCATGCCTGTAATCCCAGCACTTTGGGAGGCTGAGGTGGGTGGATCACCTGAGGTCAGGAGTTTGAGATCAGCCTGGCCAACATGGTGAAACCCTATCTCTACTAAAAACACACACACACACAAAGGCTGGGTGCAGTGGCTCACGCCTGTAATCCTAGC
This sequence comes from Pongo abelii, assembly GCF_028885655.2. Lineage (NCBI taxonomy): Eukaryota > Metazoa > Chordata > Mammalia > Primates > Hominidae > Pongo > Pongo abelii. The sequence continues at coordinate 8,790,953 of NC_071991.2, forward strand.
ACTATGGGAGGCTGAGGTGGGCAGATCACAAGGTCAAGAGATTGAGACCATCCTGGCCAACATGGTGAAACCCCACCTCTACCAAAAATACAAAAATTAGCCAGGCGTGGTGGTGTGCATCTGTAATCCCAGCTACTCAGGAGGCTGAGGCAGGAGAATCGCTTGAACCTGGGAGGCGGAGGTTGCAGTGAGCCAAGATAACGCCACTGCACTCCAGCCTGGCGACCTAGTGAGACTGTCAAAAAAAAAAAAAAAAAAAAAGAAATCAATCAATCCATCAATCAATCAATCAATCAGACAGGACACTGTATATCCCAGGGTCCGTGTGTCAATTGTTTGCAAGCCTTAGCATGGATCTAAACACAAATACTAATTGAATCTTTAAAATACAGTGTTTTTATTTTAAAAACTGTATTTTAAAATACAGTGGCTCACACCTGTAATCCCAGCACTTTGGGAGGCCGAGGCAGGAGGATCGTTTGGGCCCAGGAGTTCGAGATCAGCCTGGGAAACATGGTGAAACCTCATCTCTACAAAAAAAAAAAAAATACAAAAATTAGCTGGGTGTGGTGGTGTGCGCCTGTAATCCCAGCTACTCAGGAGGCTGAGGTGGGAGAATCACTTGGAGCCCAGGAGTTCCAGGCTGCAGTGAGCCATGATCATACCATTGCCCTCCAGCCTGGGCAACAGGGCGAGACCCTGTCTCTTAAAACAAAACAAAACAAAACAAAAAAATACAATGGGTTAGTGGTTTTGTCTTCAAAAAGCCTTTCACAATGTTACACTATTCATCAAAATTATATTGGAAAGTAAACTCTAATCGATCCACTTAACTCGGTTTGCAGTAGCATAGTCAGAAGCCTACGTTTTCAATCTGTTACTTATCTTGGATTAACTTTTCTGCAAACCCACCTACATGGATCTTTTTTCGTACTACCATTTTCTGCTCACTTAAACCTCCAAGGAGTGTGGGGTAGGAGAGAAGGAAGGGGCTCATTCTTCATTTTAATAAGAATAATCAGAAATGCTTAAAGCAAGGGCAGCCTTCATCTGATAGCATTTAAAAGAAAAGGACTTCCTGGAAAAAAGCTGATGAATTGACAAAGACTGGCAAACATATCTCCATGGCCATGAATGAGTAAAAGTCAGATTGGAAAGGGATGGTGAGAAACAGGTGGAAAGGGATGGTGAGAAACAGGTGGATAACCGCGCACTACTGTTCAGCAAAGGCGGCTCACAAACACTGCAACTAGCGTCTGTCCTCTGTGGCCTCCAGCAGGTGATCCGGGGCGCTGGGTGCAAAACTTTAAGGTGTTTAGAGAAGGGGCTGTTTTAAACAAAGCTCTTCAGAAATGGGTCCTCTACACATTGACCATGATCAAACAATCAGGGAGGTGGAACTAGCTGATCATGGGTTGGGAGCTATAAACCTACCCCTTCCCTTCCCTACTGCTTACAGTGATAGCAGGGTTGGAAGGTGGCATTTTGCTGAGACCCTCTTGTCTCTCCCTCCCACATAGACCCACATCCCCTTACAGTCAATTTCCCTATCCCAGCAAAGGGACAGAGAGGAGGAGTGGGAAAGGGCAGGGCAGGGGGACAAGAAGAGAGAGAAAATGTATTACATTTTAGGGGGCAAAATAAAATTAATCTCTGCCTTCTGTTCTGAAATATTAAATCCCCCCACCCACATTTATCATTGAATGTTCAATCTGTAATAGAAGAAAAATGAGCACGAGCAAGCTTTTGGAGTTCCTGTATGTAATTTCAATTTTCCTTTCCTACTGCCAATAAAAAATATTCAACAAATGTCATACTTTAGTATTAGAACCTTTTTCTTAAAACAAAATTCCTAGGAGATGGTAACTTTCCTATATAACATTACTTTGACTGCCCTGCCCACAAGGTTATAATGCAAACTCGGAAATGCTGCGGGCAGAATTCTTGCAAGGGTGTAACCCTACAAAGAAGTTACTCAGGTCTCAAAGTGACAGCTATGCTCTAGTTAGGGGGTTGGCAAGCTACTGCCTGTGTTTGTAAATAAAGTTTTATTGGAACACAGCCACGCTAATCAGTTTACTCAGTATCCATGGCTACAACAACAGCAGAGTTGAGTAGTTGTAATAGAGGCCACATGGCCCACAAAGCATAAAATATTTCCTATCTGAGCATTTCAGAAGCTTGCCAGCCTCTACTCCAGATGTACAGTAGTAGTGAGTGCATATATACATAAAATCAGTGGACTAACTTCTTGGGGACCCACAAAAGCAAGAAAAATATATTCCCAAAAACGCTATCCTTACTTTTGACTACTTATTTATTTACGCAGATCTGAAACACACACACACAATTTGGTAAAATTCAAGCAATGCATACCCGTGAAACCTGAACCAGATGTAAGAAATAATCATTCCACAAGAACACCATGAAGCATTCCTCTGAAATTGCTATGTTGTAGTCTACCAACAAATATTTGCAGAATAACAAATAGAAAAATGATAGGAAACTTCCATGTCTCTCTCAGGCTTTGGGTATTCACAAGACTGCTCTGCCTTAGCTCAGAATATCTCTACACAACAATTAGGAGGGGAAAAGGGAAGGTCTGGACAGCTAGAAAGATGGTGGACGGGAGTATCTGAAACCAAGGAGCCTCAAATTCACCACCTCCCTCACATACAAAATGCTCCTTACCCAGACCCTCTTTCCAGATGGTTCCTAGCTAAAGCCTTTATTCTCATTCTAGCCCCCTCTGGCTTCTACCCTAGTCTTATAACTTTTTTTTTAAACGTCTTTTCATCCCGAGATTAGCCAGTTGGATTACTCTGCCCTAATGTCTCCAGCTCTGGGCAGCAAGTCTAACCTTCCCCACATGACTTTCCTCTTGCCCTAACTACTTTCTGCCCTCACCTGGATGTATTAGGTGCAATTACTTTTGCACCAGCCTAATATCAATCCCAACTTCATCATCTGGGACCTGAAGCCAGAAATAATCTTTGTTCACTGCACCAGACCAAAAGATGTGGATTTTGAAGTCATCAAGTCCTGGGTTCAAAGTCCAGTTTGGCTATTTCCCAGACGGGTGATGGATGAGCCAAATTACTCAACCTCTCTGGTCCTTAATGTTCTCATCTGTGCCATACAGATAATACTTCCTACTTTTCAGGGTTATTGCGAGCAATGGTATAGGTACCGAATAAAGATAGCTGCTATTATTTTTAACTTGTCTTAATAATTACTACTAACACCACTATCACCTATCGAGGACTCAAATGTCTGGCAATGCAATGAAAACTTTACTCATTTAACCTTTCCATATTGATATTCACAAACTTCTAGTGTGTGTCATATTTATACCCATTTTATAAATATGGAAATTGAGACAGACTCCAATTCCAGTCTCTCAAGTATGGCTGATTCTCATTATTTCTGGATTCTGTATTTGTGAATTCACCTACTTGCTAAAATGTATTTGTAACCCCCAAAATCAATACTCGTGGCACTTCCCTGGTCATTCACAGATGTTTGCAGAGCAACAGCAACAACAAAAAAAATTGAGTCATCGAACGTGCATATTCCCAGCTGAGGTCAAACCAGGCAACGATGTGCCTTCTTGTTTCAGCCTTGTACTGTCAACAAATGGTCTTTTCATGGTCTATTTAGTGCCGTGTTTTTCACATGTCTGTGCTTTGTGTTGGTGACTGTGCTGTTTAGAATGGTCCCCAAGCAGAGTGGTGAAGTGCTATCCAGTGTGCCTTGCAAAGAAAATGCATGGATTAGGGAAATTTTGTTCAGGCACGAGTGGCAGTGCTGTTCGCCATGAGTTCAATGTTAATGAATCCAGGATATATAGTGAGTAAGGTATCTTTAAACACAAGCACATATAAAACAAGGTTACATATTAATCAGTCGAAGAGAATGTTGCAACTTGAGGATCACAGGACCCTAACCCCCTATTCCTCTGGGAACGATGGTTCAGGATTCGCTAATTTGGTGTTCGCAGCAATTTTATAGAACACACCTACTGAGAATAATGGGAATCAACAGTATAGTTCTCTTCCGCTGTCAGAGCTGGTACTCGCCACACCCCAGGAACTATACACAGACTAACACCAGCGGTCTTCACTCCCATAGCCTATATCACACCACCCATGAGACACGTTGATGGGGTAGGAGGGCGCAGAGGGAGGAAATGTAACATTGCAATAATCTCACGCTGTTCCAAAAACAGAGGAGAGAATGCAAGCCACACACAAAAACACACACTGTTCCTCTCTCCTTCCCACTTCCAGAATTATAAGAAGGTTTTGTGTTCTCTGAAATTGTTATATTCTGGAAATGTTTCCCAAAAATGAATTACAAACTGGTTAATCACATTAAAAGCTGCCTTCGGCCTGGCATTTTTGATCATTGTCAAATTTATTTTCCTTCCTTTTCAAAGCCACTCTCCTACTCTGCTTTCAGCTCTAGCTACAGAAAGGAGGTGAGAAAATCGAAAGGATTACCACCACATTGAGTTTTATCCTGGAAAATAAAGATTCTCCTGGAATTTATCACTAAAAAGTCAATAAAATGCAGCAAAGCAACCACTCTATAATGACATTACATTATTGCCAAATTGCCAGAGTCCTATAGAAATGCACCCAAGTCCTAAGCAATTTTTGCAGTTTTATGCCTATAATTTCCATGCAAAAAAAAAAATCATTTTATGCCAAACTAAGAATAGTTTATGACTACTTTCCTCCTTGTATAAAGAGTTTCTCTTTAAGATACTTTCCTTATTTAGAAAACTTAACCTATGACAAAGTATGGCACTCTATATATGCACTTTTCTATATATATATATAATTTCAATTTTAAAAAACTATATATGAGATTAGAAGCCAATTCAATTATAAATTGATCATAAGTAAATTTGCTAAAACAAAAAGCTTTACAATCTACATGTTCAAGATTTGATAGACTTTCTATGTTGTAATATATTAATTTGAATTTTCAAAACTAACAAATAATGAAAGTCAATTGTAGGTGTCATTAATAGCGCAGTTGAAATTTACGCACAAGATTAACAAGACTGAAATCAATTAAAAGAAATTATTTGAAACTGTATTTGTGTGTGTGTGTGAGATGTGTGTGTATCTATATATGGTCAAAATTAAAGTCCGCTAATTGTTACCTAAAAGTGACCTTAACTATTTTAGGGAACCAAACCAAAAATATTAGAAATACAATTAGGATCACACTAAAAATTTATAAACAACCTCTTTTATAAGAAAGAAAATCAACAAGAACAAGGAATAGCTTTCTATATCACAAAGAGAATGTCTCTATTAATTGAAAACACTCAATTTTTGAATGTTTCAATGAATTAATTCAAATTTTGAACAAGTTTAGGGCAATATATATCAACTTAATTTTTAAATAACTCCACAGGTAATTTTAAATATACAGCTCTGGCTAACTCAATACATCTGAAGTCACTTGAATTTATCATAAGCCCAGGAGACTAACAAATGAATATAAGGAGTACAAAAGGGAATTCAACTTAATTCAAATACCATCTGTTCTGTTCTGCTTCTGTAACACAGATGAGCTCATATTTGATTGGTAAGTGGCAGTGACATCTTATAACATGGAAGTCACACTGATTCCTTTGAGAGTTTCCTAAGCAAAAAAGTGGAGGGAGTGAAATGAAAATCTTAGGCAAGAAAAGGAAAAAAAAAAAAAAAACCGTCACCTAACTTGGCCTTAGCAAGAAGCTGTATTTTAAGAACAAAGCAACCACCCTATAATGACATTAAATCATTGCCAAATTGTCAGAGCCCTTTAGAAATGGCACCCAAGTCCCAAGCAGTTTTGCAGTTTCATGACTAAAAGTTTCATGCAAAAAATTATTTTATGCCACGCTGTCAAAGAGCCTACAGCTGGGTCCCACTCCCCAGACAGCGCACCCACAGCCAGCCAGAGGCTCCCTCAGTTTGGCTACCTGCACTGGCTCCATCAATGGCCACTATCACAGGAGGCCCAGGGCTCAGAGTTCCACTTCTATGTGCATTGTCTCAACACCCACCGCCCATGTACTAATTCAAGCATTGCCAGTTTTCCATGTTGCTGTTTTTATTTTATTTTATTTTATTTTACTTTTGAGATGGAGTCTCTGTCACCCAGGCTGGAGTGCAATGGCGCGATCTCGGCTCACTGCAACCTCCGCCTCCCAGGTTCAAGAGATTCTCCTGCCTCAGCCTCCCAAGTAGCTGTGATTACAGGCATGTGCCACCATGTCCGGCTAATTTTTGTATTTTTAGTAGAGACGGGGTTTCAACATGTTGGCCAGGCTGGTCTCAAACTCCTGACCTCAGGTGATCCACCCGCCTCGGCCTCCTAAAGTGCTGGGATTACAGGCGTGAGCCACCGCAGGCGGCCTGTTTTTTGTATATTTTAGTATCCATTTTAGCAACATCCAGCCACACTGAGATGCCTGCTTGGGTGGTCCAGATAATCTCTTAAGGTAGCAATTATGGTTTTTGCTAGTAGTTACCAAGTTGCAATGATTTTTGAGAAACCAGCTATAATTTTACCTTTCCCACAAAACACTTATTATTTTTAGTGTATTGTTGTACAGAATGTATGGTTTTTCAGGGACATAAATTTTCCATCATAGCAGAAACACCAGTGAGTATTTATCAAGTGCCTACTTCCTATGTACAGGCAATGGACTAGGTACTCAAAGTTAAATTTAAGGACCTAAAAGAATATGTTTTCTTAAAGATCTCAACTTAGCCATGGGGGCCTGGGGGAGATGAGAATTGTGCGCTTAGCATTAGTTTGCTAGGGCTGCCATAACAAAGTACCATCTGCTCAGTGGCTTAAACAACAGAAATGTATCGTCTCACAGTTCTGAAGGCTAGAAGCCTGAGATCAGTGCCTGAGCCTGGAGAAAACCCAGATGTCCAGCTGCTTTGGCCCTAGGGTCACATTTGCTGAAAGGAGTCCTTTTAGGGTCTGGAGGATGAGGGCTGGAGTCCTTTAACCTCCAAGAATGGGGTCCTGGGGCATTACCTATCAGTGTCGGCTAAGCTTCAAAGGGGCAGCACCTTGAGGGTACAAGTTCTGACAGCAGCCCAGCTTCACCTCAGCTGAGTAACCAAGAAAATCTCAAACCTTGGTCTACTGTGAACAACTTTCACCTACAAATGACCAGGACGCCTAAATCATGGGGTAAAACCACCAACTAGGCTCCAGGTGGCCACCTGGTAAAATATAGACAGGTAACAAATAGCACTGCAAAGGTTTTGAAAACAGAGGTGACATTGAAACCACAACCCGCAAAAGGCTAGTTAGAACAGAACACATGCCCTGAGCTCAACTAGGTCAATGCCTGCTAAACAAATGCGTCAATATGCTCCACAGTATTTACACAAGACACAGAGTCTCAGAACATAATAACCAAAATGTCAAGGATAAAATCCAAAATTACTCAGCATATAAAGAACCAGCGAAATTGCAACTCACATGAGAGGAAAAGATACACCATGCAAACACTAATCATAAGAAAGCCTGAATGGCTATATTAATATTCAACTTCAGAGAAAGAAAAATGTGGGAGATAAAGAAGGACAGTACATAATAATAAAAGGGTCAATTGACCAAGATGATATAACAATCCTATATGTGTTTGTACCTAACAATAGAGCATCAAAATACATAAAGCAAAAACTGACAGAATTGAAAGAGATAGGCAAATCTAAAATTACAGCTGGAGACATAAAAACTCTAATCAGCAATTGACAGAGCTAGTAGACAGAGTCAGCAAGGATATATATAGAAGAACTGAACACCATTAACTAACGGGATCAAATTGACATTTATAGAATACTCCATTCAACCACAACAGTATACATATTCTTTTCAAGTACAAAATGGAACATTTATAATAGAAATCTTAGCAAACTGAAAGGGACTAGAGTCATACGATGTATGTTCCTGACCATAATGGAATTAAACTAGAAAGCAATATGAAAAAATAACAGGAAAATCTTCAAACACTTGGATAGTAGACATCACGCTTCTAAATAATCCATGAGTGACAGGGAAGGTCTCAAAGGAAATTAGAGAATATTTTGAACTGAAAGAAAATGAAAAAAAAAAAAGTTTGTGAGATTCAGCTAAACTTAGAATGAAATTTATAGGATTAAATGTTTTTATTAGAAAAGAAAAAAGTCGCAAATCAGGCATCTAAGCTTCTACCTTAAGAAATTTTAAAAGGAAAGCAAAATGAACCATTGCAATCATAAACTCTAACTAGAGCTTCACGGAGTACCAAAAAGAGGGGAGAGAGGGAATGAGGCAAAAACAACAGTGAAAGAGATCACGGCTCCGAATTTTCAACAAGTGATTGCAATGGCTTGAATGTGCGCCCCAAAGAGTAAATGTTGGAAACTTCATCTTCAATGCAACTGTGCTGGGAGGTGGACCTAATGGGAGATATTTAGGTCATGAAGGCTCTATTCGCATGAATGGATTGACGACATTAAAAAAGGGCTTGAGGCTGTGAGTTCAATCTCTTGCTCACTCTCTCACACACATGTTCTCTTGCCCTTCGCATCTTTCACTATGGAATGACACCACAAGAAGGCCCTTGCCAGATGCTAGCACCCTGATATTGGACTACCCAGCCTCAAGTACTGTAAGAAATAAACTTCTTTTATTTCTAAGTTACCCAGCCTGTGGTATTCTGTTATAGCAACACAAAACAAAGACAGTAATGAATGGCTTCAAAGACAGTAATAGGCTTCAAAAAGCCCAAACAGGATAAATACACACCTGGTTACTTCACAGTAAAACTGCAGAAAGTGAATTACAAAGATAAAAATATTGAATGCAGCCACAGAAAAAGGAAAGATTACTTTCCAAGTACTAGCGACCAACTTCTGAAACGCCACAGTGAAGATTTGAAGACAGAAATATCTTCAAGAAAATAACTGCTAACCTAGAATTCTCTACCCAGCAAAAATAGCTTTTAAGAATCAAGAGAAAAATGAAGATCTTTTTCAACAGACAAAACCCAAGTTAGCCACCAGCAAAATTTTCATTGTCAACATCAAGAACTGCTTTTATTGAAAACACACAAAACGGAGAAAAAAAATCACAATTAGTAAAATATTATAAAGTAATTATACAATACAGCTAAATTTGGTATAAGAATAAACAAAATCATCTACATCCTTCTCCTTATTTCAGGAGTTAAATCTGATCCTCACATTTTAAATCTAACAGATAATTACCTAATTTTCTGGTAAGGTAAAGAAACTGAGATGGAAGCAGGGGAGACTATAAGATTTTAACCCCAAAATGAGCATTTTCCTATGGGCATTACAAAAGGTCACTGAGTTAGAAGGACCTCTGTTTATGAACATGTTAACTGGCTGGAAGGGGAAAAAAAATGACTCTAATCAAAGAGAGAGAGGTATGTATATAATAACAAAAGACAGAATGGTCTCACAGTGTAAAGCGAACTTTTTTCAATTTGACAAGATCATGCCTATGATGTCGAACAGTGCATTTTCTCATTTTCATCACTAATTGACTCATATTTCTTCCCCATTGCAACAAACATCAGCTCCGTATTCACAAGCCCTCTGCTTGGAGCTTCATTGACAAAGAACAGCAGCATACAAAATAGCACTACAGTGCACTGAGAAATGTCACCAAACACTAAGCTATGGGGCAACTAAAACTGGACACATTTATATTTGTTCTATGTTTGGTCAAGGTAAACTGCAGAATTTAGCTGAATAATACACGATTTCCATTCAGCCACATGTTAGTGACTTTCGGCCCTCTGATCATCTTCCCTCCTCATTAAATTATAAGATCCTTTAAGGAGGTTACTCTGCATCATTCACTGAAAACAACATTTAATAAGTGCTTTGTGCCAGGCCCTGGAATGGAAATGATTGAGATCCCTCCTTTCATCTTTGGCAGCAGCAAAGACAAGGAAATAAATAATGTGAATAGGGTTATGAAGACACTGTGATGGGAAGACAAGAAGGAGTAACTAGGGAGTAGATCATTCTACAGAAAGAACATGTGTAAAGACATGTTTGAGAGGCAGAATGCATTCAGGGAAATGTGTATACATGGAAGGTTTGGTTCAGGAACAAGAGGAGACTAGAGCCCGATGAGAAAAGGTCTTCTATGTAATGTTAAGGAATTTGGACTTTGCCCTGGAGGCAATGAGGAGCCAAACATTACTAATTTTTTTTTTTTTTTTTTTTTTTGGAAAGCTATAAACTCTGGCACTGGAGTAGAAAATGAGAAGGAATGGAGAGAGGCAGGAGGCAGGAAGTTGACCTCTTTGGTGGCTGTTTCAATAGTCGAGGGAGGTTTTATATTGCTTTGCTGTCACTCCACAGTATCTAACACAGGGCCTAACACAAAAAAGAGAACAGTAACACTGAACTGAATTGATTCTAAGAAGAAAATACCTAATTTCTTATAGAGTGGTTTATCTGCTTTCTAAGGTCTGTGCAGTAATTCCTTTCCCAGGATAGGGGGGGAAATGCCATTATCATGTACACGCTGGCAGGACCACTGCTGTGGTTTGGTCTGTCCCCACCAAAACTCATGTTGAAATTTGGCAGCGGTGGGAGGTGGGGCCTATGGGCCTACTGGGAGGTGTCTGGGTCGTGGGGGTGGATCTCTCATGAATAGATTAATGCCTTCCCACGGGGGTGAGTTCTCACTCTCACGGAATGGATTAGTTCCCAAGAGAGTGGGTTGTTTAGAAGAGTCTAGCTTCCTTGGTTTCTCTCTCTTGCCATGTGGTTTCCTTGCACACATCATTTCCACTTCTGTTTTCCAACATGAGTTAAAACAGTCTAAGGCCCTCCCCAGATGCAAATGCTCAGTCCTGAACTTTCCAACCCCCAGAATCATGCGCTAAGTAAACCTCTTTACTTTATAAACTATCCAGTTTCAGGTATTCTGATACAGCAACTCTAAACGAACTAGGACAGCCACCAGTGCCTTTCACAGCATTCCAAATATACAGTCAAATCCCTGGAGAATCCTGGTTCTCACAGGTTTTTTGTGTGTGTTCATCTTATCACATTTACAGTAATCTTAAAACCTTTAGTGGGAAAAGTTAAAAAAAAAAAAAAACTGCAAAGCAAAATGCTCTGACCCCAGAATGCCAAATATATACTTTTAATAATATAAACTAAGCAAAGGGAAAGATGTTGTACTCTACCTAGTAAGAAAGTAAGAACGCATCCAGCAGTTAATTTCAATTTAAAAACGCCATTCCGGCCCTGCCCGGTGGCTCACACCTGTAATGCTAGTACTTTGGAGGCCGAGCAGGGTGGATTTCCTGAGGTCAGGAATTAGAGACCAGCCTGGCCAACATGGTGAAACCCCGTCTCTATTAAAAATACAAAAATTAGCTGGGCATGGTGGCGGGCGCCTATAATCCCAGCTACTCGGAAGGCTGAGGCAGGAGAATCGCTTTAACCTGGGGACAGAGGTTGCAGTGAGCCAAGATCGTGCCACTTCATTCCAGCCTGGGCAACAGAGCGAAACTCCATCTTGAAAAATAAACAAAAATAAAAAACCAAAATAAAAATGCAGTTCAGAATTCTCAGCCCAACATCACAGAAATATATATCCAGCTTTCCCAGGAGACTAAAGCAGATTTATTTGAATAAATTTTGTATCTTTGTTAAAACAACAGTTATCAACTCATAGTCATAGCTTGTAAGTTAATACTAGAAACATTCTATCAATAACCAAACTGAGACTTAAAACAGAAGACTAGAGAAGGAAAATTTCATGATGTAAAGTGAAGAGATGAAATTTAGACATATACATCTTACGAAGCAACAAGAATATTCAGAGTCAAAGAGAGATACAATAATTCTTACCAAATTTTAAATCCAAAGCCAAGAAAGAGTGTTTCAGAGATAAGCAAGGTGGAGAAAAGAACACTATACATAATGAAGTGATTTTGAGACTTTTCTTAAATGGAGGAAAAGGTGACCAATTTTTAAATGCATTCGATAAGTTTTCCAGCCATCTCTTCATTTTAGAACTGAATCCAGTTTTCTGGGAGGCTACCAATGAACTTGGTTCTTGATAAGGAACAAAGCTATATTAAGTTTTGAAGAAATATGGGGGGTAGGGAATAGTGAAAGGAATGTCCCATCCCCGGCCTGGGCAACATGGCAAAATCCCATCTCTACAAAAAAAATACAGAAATTAGCTGGGTGCAGTGGTGTACGCCTGTAGTCCCAGCTACTCAGGAGGCTGAGGTGGGAGGATCCCTTGAGCCCAGGAGATCGAGGCTGCAGTGAGCTATGATTGCACCACTGCACTCCAGCATGGGTGACAGAACAAGGCCCTGTCTCAAAAAGAACAACAAAAAAAAAGAATGTTCCATTCACGTAACATGCAGTTTCTACTAATTTTAAAACTGAGCTACAGTGTTCCTGGCTCGTATTTGGAGCAGAGATTTAAACAGCAAAAAAATACTCTACCAGAGACATGCACAATTAAATTTCACACTGAAACACAATAAATAGATTTAACTTATTGCCCAATGTGTAATCACTTTTTGTAAATGGAGGTGGGAATTCCACATCTAAAGGTCTAGACTTTTTAATCTCACCCTAAAGGGAAAAAAATGATACAAACGGCCGGGCATGGTGGCTCACGCCTGTAATCCCAGCACTTCAGGAGGCCGAGGCGGGCAGATCACCTGAGGTCAGGAGTTGGAAACCAGCCTGGCCACTGTAGTGAAACCTCATCTCTACTGAAAACGCAAAAATTAGCCAGGCGTGGTGGTGTGCGCCTACAAGCTATTGGGAAGGCTGAGGCAGGAGAATCACTTGAACAGGGAGGCGGAGGTTGCAGTGAGCCAAGATTGTGCCATTGCACGCCAGCCTGGGCGACAGAGCACCACTGCGTCTCAAAAAAAAAAAAAAGAAAAGATACATACAAAAATAGGGATAATTTAATTTTTCTTATTTTGCATTTCCATGTCTAGGCACGTTCAAAGACTTTTAATGTGATATTATGATGCACATTTGAAATTTTCAAAGACAAGGCATTGTATATTGGCTTCCCTTTTATATGGGCATACTAGGATTACACATTTTGATTCCACTTAAATTTGCACTATATATAAAAGATAGGTAAAATAGGATCCTATTACATGGAATTTTTATATTTTTATACATTCTAAAATCTCCCTAACATTATGATGAAATTATTTCAATATTTTGTTGTTCTTTGTACATATTAATATCCTATGTCTCTAAAGAGTTTTGAAAGACAACTTATCCACTCAATAGTTAAAATGGTTAAAATGGCAAATTTTATAATGTATATTTTACCAAATTTACAAAATGAATAACTGAATATACCCAAAACCACGGATATTTACACTTTAAAGGGGCAAATTATATGGTATGTGAATTCTATCTTAATATAGCTGTTTAAAAAAACTTACAGAGCCCTCTTCCAGAAAAGCTGCCTTGTCAACACTTTGATTACTCATTATGTGAAAATACAAATATTGTTGATTCTGTGTCAAACGGATAATTCAGAAGAGATGGACACTGACGGTGAAGAAATGTTAAGAATTCCTTAATCTATTTTTCTTATACTTTTAAATTATGTATATACAAGAATAACACATGCAAAAAATCTATACTTAAATAAGTGGCTCTTTCAATGTTATAAGTAAAGGTTATAGATAATCAGAAAGCATCAACATTATTTAATTCATAGCATTTTTTCTCTTTTGGTGGTGCATGTAATTGTAAATCTTACAACTGCATTTTTTTGGTTTTTTTGGTTTTTTCTTTTTGAGACAAGGTCTCACTCTGTCGCCCAGGCTGGAGTACAGCAGTGCGTCTCCTGGGCTCAAGCGATCCTTCCACCTCGGCCTCCCAAGTAGCTGAGACCACAGGTGCGTGCCATCATGCCTGGCTTATTTTTGTATCTTTAGGTGAAATAGGGTCTCACTGTGTTGCCCAGGCTGGTCTCAAACTTCTGAGTCAAGCGATCCACCCACCTCAGCCTCCCAAAGTACTGGGATTACAGGTATGAGCCACCACACCCAGTTACAATCACATTTTTTTCATTTTTGGTGGCACATGTAATTGTACATCTTACAATCAATGTGGTTTCAGATTCTGAGTTGAGACTTAGCAAAAAGGGGGAAGAAATGGAGACATGGAGCTTCTAATCTCTAAACACCTATGTACACCACTCCCAGCACCGTATACATACGCCTGTGTTCATACACATGTGGCCCTTTTCCTAAGCCTCCTGTGAAATCAAACACATTTTCATTCCAATAAAGCGATTTCTGGAAAGTTATAAAAGACACTGGGGAAAGGTATTTAAAATGAATACCATTTTGCTAATTAAATATGTTTGCTATTACAATTACTAAAATAAATGTACTCCCCTTATATGACGGTATGACAAAGCAGGAATCTGATGGACATATTATGTCAATTACTCATTTGAATCCATGACTCAGAGTATTTTAAATATACATATGGAAACCAGAGTCTTTTCATAACCAGACTCTACAAACAAGAAATGTGTGCCAAGACGTGACAAACACAATCTTAAAAAGCTTCACAGATTTAAAACTTCCATTTAAAGCACAACCTATTTTATCAATGCTTTTATGTAATCCCCAAAATACAGCAACACGGAGTTTAAAATTCCAAAGATGTTTTCTGGTTTCAATGACGGAAATTGCTTGTCCTGTCTACAATAAACACACACAGTAGGACACAAAATTTCAAAGAGAAAATTCATATATTGATGGAGACAATTTTTGAAATTTTCTTGTCATATATGAAAAGAAATTTGTGATGGATATCTCTGGACCACAACTCTTTTTTTTTTTTTTTTTTGGAGATGGAGTCTCAGTCTGTCACCCAGGCTAGAATGCAGTGGTGCGATCTCGGCTCACTGCAGCCTCTGCCTCCCAGGTTCAAGCAATTCTCGTGCCTCAGCCTCCCAAGGGATTACATGCGTGCGTCACCACGCCTGGGTAATTTTTGTATTTTTAGTTTCACAATGTTGGCCAGGCTGGTCTAGAACTCCTGACCTCAAGTGATCCGCCTGCCTCGGCCTCCCAAAGTGCTGGGATTATGGGCATGAACCATCATGCCCCACCGGGACACATAACTTTTCAACTGGAAGAAAAGTATTCTAAAACGTTATATTTTTACAATAACTTAAGAATAATTTTGGTCACTATAGAGGTAACATATGCTCATAGAAATCAGAATAAATAAATAATAATAAAAGTATACATGATCTCACTACCCAGCTATAACTGCTATTACTACTTTTTCCTCTATAGCCTTTCTGTCTTTATCAGGGAAAGGACAGTGAAATGGCTAAGTGCCTGGTTCTGGAGCCTCACTCCCAGGTTGAAACCCCCCTCTTCCACTTACTAGCCCACGTGATCTTGGGCAAAAGAGTCAAAATCTCCATGCATCATCTGTAAAATAGGAATAGTAGTAATACCTACTTCATCGGATTTTTAATGTAATTATCCTGACCATACGGTTTTGCTACCTGCCACTTTCACTTAATAGAATGTGTGAATGGTTTCCATGTCATTAGATATTCTTACATAAAATGTTTAAGGGCTGCAATTATTCTGCTACATGGGTGTTCCATAATGTATTAAGATCCCTACTGCTAGGCATTTAAACTGCTTCCAATTTTTCGATATTATACAACAAGCAGTTATATGAGGAGAGTAGGAATGATTGGAAGCTGGGGATCCCACATTACAGTGGCAATGACAGCAATAGGGGCTTCACGCAGACCAGGCTGTTTGCCTATGACCAGGATGCTGGTTTCCTGGTCACCCAAGGTACCTCGCTTCTTGCTTTTTCCCAAGTTTGGTGCCCAGCCGCTGGCTCTTCTAGGCGCTCCTAGCAGCCTTCCAATTAATTTTCTTAAGCCTAAATGAGCCAAAGTCAGTTTCTGTTGCCTGTAACCAAAACACCTTCCTGATAGAAAAGATAATCATTCTCTTCTATATATATCCCATTAATTTCAAAATGGACTCAATGAGAACCTGTGATACACACACAGGTGTACACATGCACACGCACGTGAATAAGGTACACAACCAACTAACCTTCACAATCTGCCACATCCCAAGAAGCACCCAGTGAAACTAGACAGCTACGATGCAAAGCACAAATTCTCTCTGAAAGAAAGACATTTTTATCACAACGAAAATTCCACCATGAGAGTCTTCATGAGCTTATGAGCTTGAGATGCTATACTTTCACTAATGCAAAATTATATAGAATACATAAGCTACAGAAAGGCTAATCTAATCTTTCTCGAAGGAAAAAATAAATAAATTACACATTATACTCAAATACAAATACTAAAACAACAACCACTGCTACTAATTACTAACAATTACACACTACTCTATACTATATGCCAGGTACTGTTGTAAACCTCTTCATGTTAATCATCTAATCTAATTCTTGCAATTAATCTATCATAGGGACTAGTCTTATCCCGTGTTATAGGTGAGAAAACTGAGGCATCAGAGAGACCGAGTAGCTTTGCCCAAGATAACACAGCTATTAAAGATTTGAACCCAGGCAATCTAGCTTCAAATCTGTGTTCTTTACCACCATATACACTGTTTCTTGATTTTTGTCTTATAATGACAGATTTTTGCATTCTAATCATATATTAAATTTTGGCTGTGTGTGTCACAGATGGGGCCTAAATGGCCAGAGGATATTTACCACACAGTTGGATGAAGACCCTCTATATTGCCTATCCCACTAAGACTACAATTCCAGTCCACAGAGTGACTATCATTCCCTTTCTCCCAACAAATTTTGCCAAGTGCTATTCTACTTCCAAGTCTTTGCTCAATCTATTTACATTACTTAAAATGCCCTCCCAATCCGTCATCCCTTTGCCTATTTCCAACCAATCATGCCAGGCCAAGTTCAAATGCCACATCCTACACAAACCTTCCTCAAATCCCTCCAGCTGCAATCAATCTGCCTCTCTCCATACTTCTGTGATTATCTTCACCTTTCCATCCTTCCCTTCCCAATGTAAAATTCTACAAAGCAGGGACTACATCTGGTCAGTTCTCCCTTTTTATTTGATATCCTCTATGGTATAGAAAAAGGTTATTGCCAAAAGTAGTTGTTCAATTAACAACTACTGAAGTTAAGAACATTGGGGTGTTAAAGACTTCTCTGCCAAAATGCAATCCCAAGGAGGCAAACTGGAAAATACCAAAGATTGAGAAAAATTCACCCTATCGTGAAACTACTATAAGCCCCCCTGTAAACCCATATCTAAAAACCTATCATTAAGATACACTGTGGTTTGTGAAACGTCAGCATTTATTCCAGTAGGTCTTTTTATGGTCTGAATGTGCACACTGTGCGAAATGAAGGAGGAAATTTTTTGGGAAACTATTTAAAATATTTGGTAAATACTGGGAACACAAGGTCACATGAACCACAAGGAAAAGGCCTGAAACTCGCTAGTACTTTCATAAGCAGCGTGGGTGCTAACTGCAAGCAAGTCAGACAGGTGGCCAGCCTCTGTCTTTAACAATTCCATTGTTGCCAGGAGCAGTGGTGTATGCCTGTAATCCCAACCGCTCAGGAGGCAGAGGCAGGATCGCTTGAGCCTGGGAGTTCAAATCCAGCCTGGGCAATATAGTGAGACCTTGTCTCTTGAAAAAACAGAAAAGAGAATTCCAGTGCCTTCTCCAACCTCTTTTTTTCCCCTTCAGTTGGTTTTTCCCAAGTGATTTAAGGATTGAATCAAAGCTAAGCAGCTCTTTGCTTGTTTCGTTACCAGCTGATGACTGCATTAATCACAGGCACTACTATGGTGAAGATGAAATATTCCTTTTGCATTTTCCCCAAGTAGTGTGGAAAGATGTAGGAAGAAATCCAAAGGTAATTATAATTATTAACCAAATGGAAATAACGCATCGTAGATTCTGTGATGTTTTTGGTAAAAGTACATTCATGTGTCACCAGAAGGAACAAGATTGAACAAAGATGACTCACTGCCCTCAGCACCTGTATAGCAGACATAGAGAGTTCCCATCACCTCTGTAGCAAGGGTGTGAAATTGAAATCTACCCTCATTAATTCTTCTGCCACTGCAAAGGACCCTCACCATGGGGAGCCTCTTATAGAAAGCATTCTTTTCTGGAAAACTTTGTATATTTCAAAATAACTTAAAGAATATAAGTGGATTATTTGTAACTCAAAGGATAAAGGCTTCAGGGGATGGATACTCCAATTTTCCACAATGTGCTTATTTCACATTGCCTGCCTGTATCAAAACATCTCAAGTACCTCATAAATATATACACCTACTATGTACACACAAAAATTTTAAAAGATAATAAAATTTTTTTAATTGTCACCAAAAGCAAACAAACAAAAAAGACACTGACATTAAGATATTTCTGATTGGGCTTCATTGATTCCTTAAGATCCAGACTCATGAGGAGCTCCTAGAAATCCCTCGGACCTAACACAACTGACAAATGGGAAGCAACCATTCTTGAACACAGAGAAAGTTGAGCATCAACCTCCAGCCATTCTCACTGCAAACGATCTTTCTGTACCATTTGCAGGGTTACCCTGCACCAAACAGCATACAGTTACAGGAAGCAAGAAATATTAAGCTCCTCCCAGCCTTCTCGGAGCCAGTCCCAGAGTGGTATTAAGTGACATTCCCGGAGAAAAGAAGTTGCCCTTAATGAAACCTCACACGTGATGGATCTTTTGAGTATTAGTAACAACACCAGCGTATGGAGACATCTTATTGTTTACCTAAACAGCCAGCCTATTGGCATATATACACACCTGACCCAGAAACTAGGTGACAAGTATCCCAAAAGTGTGAAAAGCATGGAAAGTGAAGTTGCTGACCTAATTTGCCTATGTGAGAACCCTTTCAAAAGTCATTCTTCTTAAAATCTCATTCATAACAGACATCTCTGAACTAACTCACAAATTTAAGAAAATCCCTTGAAAGTATGCAAAAACCACGAACAGAACAAACCTCATCACACTGTAATGAAATTCACAACCTACTCACAGCCTAAAGAACACTTGGCCATTGTTGCTGTGCAGAACCTTAACAACTGGTCCATACCAGGCATTCCCTGTTACGCCCTTGCGCTAAAGGCTTGCAATTTTTTTTTTTTTTTTTTTTTTTTTTTGAGATGGAGTCTCGCTCTGTCGCCCAGGCTGGAGTGCAGTGGCGTGATCTTGGCTCACTGCAACCTCCGCCACCTGGGTTCAAGCGATTCTCAGCCAGGCACGGTGGCTCACGCTTGTAATCCCAGCACTCTGGGAGGCCGAGGCGGGCAGATCACCTGAGGTCAGGGGTTCAAGCTCAGCCTGACAAATATGGTGAAACCCCGTCTCTACTAAAAATACAAAAACATTAGCTGAGCGTGGTGGTGCATGCCTGTAATCCCAGCTACTGGGGAGGCTGAGGCAGGAGAATCGCTTGAACCCGGGAAGTGAAGGTTGCAGTGAGCCGAGATCACACCACTGCAGTCCAGCCTGGGCAACAGGGAGAGACTCTGTCTCAAAAAAAAAAAAAAAAAAAGAAAGAAAGAAAAAAGAAAAAAATAAAAGGACACAGCAGCATTGCCCATTAGATGCAGAGCATTTTCCAGAGCCATTTCTTCAATTCCGTCACTAGAGACACAGCTGCGAGCCTAAAGTAATATGCACACTTTAAATCAAGGAAGAAGTTTAGTAAGAAGGCTCTTAGTAATCTTCTGAGCATAACAGAATGGAATTCAGTATTGACAAGAGTAACAAATTTGTGGTGTGACCTGAAATCTGGAAGAGGTTGAGTTTTCCTAATATGATATTAAGCTAATGCATCATGTTGAAAGTCATTCTGCACACCCAGAAGTGACATGTTAAGGGAATAGCATGATTCCTGATGTGCAGTTATTTTCCCATGTTCTTTCCTCTCCAAGCCTACTCTGCTATACTCTCTCTACAACGCTGGGGCTAGGGTTTCACCAACTCACCTAGGTTTTCCAGACCCCCTGTTGGCTGACTCCCTGTTAACTTCTGCCAACAGGAACTCCTAGAGAGAGGATGGAAGATGACAGGAGAGAAAAAGGGAATTACTTCCTAGTTTCCTATTTCTGTCAGTATGCTACCAGCAGCAGCAGATGGTGGTTCCAGCCCCCACCTTCCGTTGTCACTCTTAGTGCCAGCCTCGCCACACCCCCTCACAGACACCGGCAAGCCGCAGGGCTTAGCCCTAGGTTGTCCTCAGGCTATACTGTGTTCACTCCCTCACCGGCTGGCTCTCCAAACACTGACCAGATGGGAGCCCTCTCAGTTGACTTGGCACCCACCAGGTCACAAACCCTCCCTAGGAGTTCAAACACTCACTGAGCTGCACCCACACCCTCAAACATCTGTATAGCAGTTCTGCAGTGCCTCTCTCGGAGGCCTGGAGACCAGCCCCACAGGAGCCCTGCACCAAGCTCCAAAGCTGTGGTAACACCATCTCTTATTTTTCCCCAGCCCTGGAAGTGATAGTGTCTGCACTATCCTAGTACCCCATTTCCTTCGTGTTTTGTCAGCCTTTGAACTCATATGTAACCCAATCCCCATATTCAATCTCTTCCATCTGAAATGCCTGCAGTAGTTTGTTTTTCTGACTGGACTCTGAGTGAGTCACCAAAGGTAATGAAAAAGCATTTGATAAAATTCGACATCCAAGTATGATTTTTTTAAACTTAATACAAGAAAAAGATATAAATATTTTCTCCACATGATAAAATATACATATTTCAATTCAAAAGCTAATATGTCGCTTCATGGAGAAACATTAAGACACATTTCCATCAAAGCCAAGAGCAAACAAAGACATCCCTCGAACCACCAACACATAGTACATAGTGCACAGACTCCTTTGTACTGTAGAATAGTGTTGGGATGCATTAATGACGCAACAGAATAAGAAAAAGAGCTAGAAATAAAAAATGAGCTCCTGAAACATCGTTCAAGGATATAATTATTTATCAGGAAAATATACTGAAAAACTATTATAAGGAATAAGAATAATTCAGTGAGATAACCGTGAACACAATTAGAATACTGAAAACAACAACCTTTGTATCTACAGCCAATCTTAGTTCACAGATGTGATAAAGATCTCATTTAAAGCAATAGTGAAAAAAGATAAAATTCCTAGAAATAAACTTTAGAAATAAAACCATATGAAGAAAGTTTTATATATGAAGGGTTGAACAAATGGAAAAACATAACAAGTTCTTGGATAAAAAGATGCAACATAAAATCAGTTCTTTCCAAATTAATTAATCTAGGAATTTAATGCAATCCTGTGAAAATATTTATGGAATTTTTCTTGGGGAAGAATCAGGGAACTAGATATCAAGAGCTAGCTCACAGGAAATAAACAGCCCGTGAATATATGAAAGGACCCTCAACCTCACTCAAGAGAGATGCAGATTAAACCTACAATAAGATGCCATCTCTCACCTATCAGGCTGGCAAAAATCCAAGTTTGATAATCTATTGAAAAGATGATGCAGAAACAGACTAGAACAAATGCAAAATGTTACAACACCTACGTAGGGAAGTCCAGCCACATCTATCATATCTGTTTAAATGCATGTGCCGTTTAACTCAGCAATCTTACTCTGGGAATGTCATCCATAGACCAACTGGCACATGTAAAGAAATGACATGCATGGGGCTACTTAGCACATCACTAAGGAACAAAGGCCTGGAAAAAGCCCAAGTGATCCAGCAACACAGGACTGATTGAGTAAATTCTGGTAAATACACAGCCATGAAAATGGATGAGAGAGGTCCCCAGGAAAATAGTACGTGACAAAAACAATACGCAAGTGGTAGACACAGGGTGCCGCCTTTTGTGTAAAAAGGGAGTTAACAAGTACTTTAGCATTTGCTTGTATTTGCACGTTGAGAACCATGGAAGGATCAACAAGAAACTAATAAAATAGCTACCAACTGCAGGTGCAGGACTTATTGAGTACTCCTTTTTATAGCACTTTGATTTTTGAACCAGTTCAATATATTACCCTAGTCAAGAGGTAGTGTAATAACTAATAAATAAATTTTAAAGGCCAAGAATAATGGAATAAAGGTCAATGATACAAAAAGGCAGTTCAGTGGAAAAACAAATACGAATGACACCTAAAAAGATGTTTATCCAAAATCATAAGAGAAAAGCCAATAAACCAAAAAGAGACGGCATGTATCTATCAATTTGTGAAGATCAACAAATTTGATACTAAGTAGTGTTGATGACGGTATAGAGAAACAGCCACTCTCAGACATTGCTGGTAGGGCATATAAATTAAAATAATCTCTATGAAGAGCTATTTAGCAAATTTAAATTTAAATTAATTTTAAATAAATTTCTTTTCTTTATAAACTACCCAGTCTGTGGTATTTGTTATAGCACCAGACAACGGACTAAGACAGGAGAGAACACCAAGTCTGTCACTCTATTAAAAACAATCAATAACTGGCAAAAACTGTCAGAATCAACTGTTTCAGAACACTGGGAAATAATCAAAAGCTTACTACAAGCAAGGGAACACCTCATACAAAATAAACAGCTAAGAGAGAGTCATGGAATTTTAATTTACCCTGGTCCCATCCGCTCCCCAGTTCAGCAGCAGCCTTGAAGGCAACAGTTAACATTCCAGTACAGGTACCTAGTACCACAGGGAGCAGAACATATCTTATTCTTAAAGAATTGTGGTTGATTGATTCGACCTGTCTAGTGGCTCCCTGAAGAACTGGCTCAAAGGGTATGCCTGTCTTTTGCCTAACTCAGAACTCTCCCAGGGCTAAGGTAGATATCAAGTAGAAGTGTGGGAGTGGTGGAGGTCTACAGGGGAGGAGAGGTGGGGTGTAGGGGTATGCATTTGTTGAAAACATTTAATGTACTCATTGCTATTACCTGGGGCAAGGGACAAACAATGGACTAATGTAAACACTTGGGAGGAAAGGCTAAGGAATGAGATACTTTGGGGAATATGGGCTTCATTTGAAGAGCTCCTACATATTTTTGTGAATCAAGAAAGTCACATGCATGCCACAACTGGGTGCATGCTGAAAAAAGACCTAAGAGGGCCCTAAGCTCCTACCTCTGGCTGACTTTCAGGATCTTTGCAAGCAGGAAGTAAAAACTAAGGCAGAGTTGTAAAATGCCTGGCTGCACCTTGAAGGTGCCTCACAACATACACCCAGCCCATTCGCAAAGACTGAGAGGTTTCTGTTGTTGTTGTCATTCCAGACGTGTAAATAAATCTCTAGTGATTCATTAGCTGACCACTAAGCTAGTGGAAGAGAGGCCTCTGTGGCCACACATGACAAAGGATACAGACTTCACAAAATTAGTTCAGAAAAGTCCTAAATGAACAAAGCATAGCTATAACAAGAAGCAACAATACACAGGAAGGGGGAGCATCTCATTTCCTGAGTTACCACATTATAATATACAAAAAATCCAGTTTGGAACAAAAAAATTACAAGACATAAACAAAAAACTATGGCCTGTACACAGAAAAAAGAAATTAACAGAAATTGCCCCTCAGGAAGCCTAGTCAGTGGACTTACTAGACAAAGACTATTTAAATCAATGGTCCTAAATAGGCTTGAAGAGCTAAAAACAAAAACAAAAGCCAGGTCTAAAGAACTAATGGAAACCATGAGAACAGTGTCTGAACAAATACAGAATATCAACAAAGTGACAAAAATTATAAAAAAGCAATCAAATAAAAATTCTGGATTTGAAAAGTACAATAATGTAAATTAAAAATTCACAAGAGAGGCTCAACAGCAGATTTGAATGGGTAGAAAACGAGGTCATGAGAATAGATATACCTGAGAATAGGTAACTTGAGGTTTTCTGGCTTGATGAACAGAAATAAAAAATAAAAAATAAAAAATAAAAAATAACTTTTTTTAAAATAGAGAGTCTAAGAAGTCTGTGGAATACCATCTGGCATAACATAAGCATAATGGGAATCCCAGAATGAGAGAAGACAAAGGAGCAGGAAAATTATTTTTTAAAATAATGACTGCAAGTGTCCCAAACTTGATGAAAAACATGAATCTACACATTCAAGAAGCTAAACAAACTTTTAAGTAAGATAAACTCAAAGGGATCCACACAGGAACACATTATAATCAAATTGTTATATGACAAAGACAAAGAGAGAATCCTGAAAACAGCAAGAAACAACTAATCATGTAGAAGGGATCCTCAATAAAAGTCACATCTGACATCGCATCAGAAACCATAGAGCCAAAGGCAATGGAATTATATATTCAAATTACTAAAAGAAAAACATTGTCAACCAAAAATTCTATATGTGCCAGAACTATCCTTCAAATACAAAGGAGAAATGAAGACATTACAAAGCTAAAAACCAAGAAAGTTTGTAGATAGTAAACCTGCTCTACAAGAAACGCTGAGGGGAGTCTTTCAAGCTGAAACAAAAGAACATTAGACGATAGGGCACGGTGTCTCACATCTGTAATCCCAGCACTTTGGGAGGCCGAGGCGGGCAGATCACGAGGTCAGGAGATCAAGACCATCCTGGCTAACACGGTGAAACCGTCACTACTAAAAATACAAAAAAGTAGCTGGGCGTGGTGGCGGGGCCTGTGGTCCCAGCTACTTAGGAGGCTGAGGCAGGAGAATGGTGTGAACCCGGGAGGCAGAGCTTGCAGTGAGCCCAGATCGCGCCACTGCACTCCAGCCTGGGTGACAGAGTGAGACTCCATCTCAAAAAAAAAAAAAAGGAAAATATATAGGTAAATTTTAAAAATGAATAGTAATGTTATTTTTGGCTTGTAACTCTTCTTTTTAAAATATGATTTAACAGATGGCTGCATAAAAATTATTACAAATACACACTGATGAGCACATAATGTATAAAGATATAATCTGTGACAATAACAAGATAAAGTGGTGGATATAACCATATAAGAGCAAAGTTTTTATATACCATTGAAACTAAATTGGTATTAAGTTAAACTGGATTGTTATAAATTAAGATGTTAATTGTAAACCACAGGGCAACCACTAAGAAAATACTATTTAAATTTGTACTAAAGGGAATTAAAATAATACACTAGAAAATATTTACTTAACATAAACAAGAGATTATTTTTAGATCCAATTACACAAATAGGTTGAAAATAGAAGGATAGAAAAGGATAACCCATGCAAATAGTAACCAACTGCAGTGGTTATATTAATATCAGATAAAATAGACTTTAAGACAAAAATTGTTATAAGGGACAAAGAAAAACCTTATATAATGATAAAAGAGTCAAACCATCAAGAAGATGTAACAGTTATAAGCATATATGAACTAACAATAGATCCCCAAATATATGAGGAAAAAAACTAACAAAATTGAGGGAGAAATAGCTCTACAATAATTGTTGGAGACAGCAATACTCCATTTTCTATAACAACAGAACAACTAAACAGAAGATCAACAAGAAAACAGAAGACTTAAAAAATACTACAAAGCAACTATACCTAACAGACATATACAGGACAGTTTACCCAACAGTAGCAGAAAACGTATTCTTCTCAAACACATGTGGAACATTCTTTAGGATACATATCAGGCCACAAAACAAGTCTTAATAAATTTTAAAAGAATGAAGTCATACACAGTATCTTCTGCATCCATACTGGAATAAAATTAGAAATCAATAACAGAAGGAAATTTGGAATTCACAAAAATGTGAAATTATACAATGTTTATCAATAGGTCAAGAAAAAAATGACAAGAGAAATTAGAAAATACTTTGAGAAGAATGAGAATGAAAATACAACATATCAAAATGTGTGGCATACAACAAAAGCAGTGAAGACAACAAAATTCATAGCTATAAATGCGTATATTGAAATAGGAAGACCTGAAATCAATACCTAAACTTCCATCTCAAGGAATTAGAAAAAGAACAGCAAATTCAACCCAAAGCAAGCAGAAGAAAGGAAATATTAAAGATTAGAGCACAGATAAGTGAAATAGAGAATAAAACAGCAATACAGAGAATTAAGAAAATCAAAAGTTGGTTCTTTGAAAAGATCAATAAAACTGACAAATCTTTAGATAGACTGACCAAGGAAAAAGGAGAGAAGATTTCAATCGCTAGAAATAAAAAAATGAAAGTGGGGACATGGGCCAGCGCAGTGGCTCATGCCTGTAATCCCAGCACTTTGTGAGGCTGAAGCGAGTGGATCAACTGAACCCAGGATTTTTGAGACTAGCCTGACAACATAGTGAAACCCTGTCTCTACGAAAAAGACAAAAATTAGCTGGGTATGGTGGCACACACCTGTAATCCCAGCTACTTGGGAGGCTGAGGTGCAGGGATCACTTGAGCCTGGGTGGCTAAAGCTGCAGTGAGCCGAGATCATACTACTGACAGAGTGAGACCCTGTCTTGAAAGAAAGAGAGAGAGAGAGAAAGAGAAACTAGGGACATTACTACTCAACTTAAAAAAAATACTATGAACAATTGTATGCCAACAAATTAGGTAACCTAGATGAAATGGACAAATTCTTAGAAATATGCATACTACAAAAACTGACTCGACACAAAAATTAAAAATTTTTTAAAGACTCAAGAAGAAAGAGAAAAATGAATAGACCTATAACAAACAGATGAATTCAATAACCAAAAGAGCTTCCAAAAAGAAAAACTCTAAGACCAGGTGGCTTCACTGGTGAGCTTTACCATAAACATTTTTTTTTAATTAACAAAACCCCTTCATAAATTCTTCCAAAAATAAAAGTAGAGGAAGCATTTCCTAACTCATTCTGTGAGGGCAGTATCACCCAGATACCAAAGTCAGACAAAGATGTTACAGACCAATATCCTTTATGAGTACAGATGCAAATAATCCTCAGTGAAATATGCACAAATTTAACATAGCGCATATTAAAAGGATTCTACACCATGATCGAGGGATTTATCCCAGGAATGCAAGGGTTCAACATACGAAATCAATCAGTGTAATATGCCATGTTAACAGGATAAAGGGGGAAAACCACAAAATCATCCAAATTGATGCAGAAAATTTTTTTGACAGATTCCAACATTCATGATAAAAATATTCAACATCCTTGGAATAGAAACTCCCTCAACTAGATAAAGGACATATATGAAAAACCCACAGCTTAACATCATATTTACTGGTGAAAGACCAAATGGCTTCCCCACTAATAACAGGAACAAGAGTAGACTGCACTTGACAAATAAGGTATCTGGATTGAAATGGAAGAAGTAGAACTATCTCTATTGAAAAATGACATAATCTTATATATAGAAAACCCTAAAGAATCCACACAAAAGCTGTTAGTGCTAATGAATAAGCTCTGCAGAACTGCAAAATACAAGATCAACATACTAAAATCAGCTGTATTTCAATATACCAGCAATGACAATCCAAAAATGAAATTCAGAAGAGAATTCCATTTACATTAGCATCAAAAAGAGTAAAATACTTAGAAATAAACTTAACCAAAAAAATACAAGACTCATACACTGAAAATTACATTATTGAAAGAAACTGAAGACTTAAACAGAAAGACATCCTGTGTTCACAGACTTAATAATATGAAGACATAATATTAGATGACAGTATTCCCAAAATTAACCTACAGATTCAAAGCAATTTCTATCAAAGCCCCAAGTGCCATTTTTATAGAAATGGATACGCTCATCCTAAAATTCATATAAAACTACAAGGGAGCCCAAATAGCAAAAATGATCTGGAAAAAGAATAAAGCTGAGGGACTCATACTTCCTATTTTAAAACTTACTACAAAGCAATAGTAATCAAAACAGTGTGGTACTGGCATAAGGAGAGACATTATAGAGCAACAGGATACAATTGAGAGTCCAGAAATAAAGCCATATATTTAAAGTCAATTTTTTTTTTCCAAGAGGGTGCCAATACCATTCAATGGGGGAAAAGTCTTTTTCAACAGTCTTTTCAACAAATGGTGCAGGAACAACTGGATATCTACTAGCAAAAGGATAAATCTGGACCCCCCTATGTCACACTATATATAAAGATTAATTCAGAATAGAACAAAGATCTAAATGTAAGAGCTAAAATATTAAAACTCTTAGAATAAAACATAGAGGTAAATTAGTTATGACTTTGGATTAGGTAATGATTTCTTCAATATGATACCAAAAGCACAAACAATGCTTTTTTTTTTTTTTTTTTTTTTCTTGAGACAGAGTCTCACTCTGTCACCCAGGCTTCAGTACGACGGCACGATCTCAGCTCACTGCAACCTCCGCCTCCTGGGTTCAAGTGATTCTCCTGTCTCAGCCTCCAGAGTAGCTGGAATTACAGGCACCCACCACCACACTCGGCTAATTTTTTTGTATTTTTAGTAGAGATGGGGTTTCACCATGTTGGCCAGGCTGGTCTCAAACTCCTGACCTCAGGTGATCCACCCACCTCGGCCTCCCAGAGTGCTGGGATTACAGGCATGAGCCACTGCGCCTGGCCACAACAAAATTTAAAAATAAAGAACTCCATCATTTAAAACTTTTGTGCAGCAAAGAACACTATTAAGAAAGTAAAAAGATAATCCATAAAATGGGAGAAAATATTTGGAAATCATATATCTGATGAGTCTAATATCAAGAATACATAGGCTGGGCATGGTGGCTCACACCTGTAATCCCAGCACTTTGGGAGGCCAAGGCGGGCAGACCACCTGAGGTCAGGAGTTCAAGACCAGCCTGACCAACATGCTGATATCTGTCTCTACTAAAAATAAAAAAATTATTGAACATTTCTCTAAGGAAGATATACAAATAATGGATAAATAGTGGACATTTCTCTAAGGAAGATATATAAGTGGTCAATAAGCACGTGAAAATACCCTCATCCTCATTAGTCATTAGGGAAATGCAAATCAAAACCATAATAAGATACTACTTCCTACCTTTAGGATGCCTGTAATAATAACTAAACAGCAAAAAACAAAACGATGATGGAAAATAACAAGTGTAAACTAGGATGTGGAGAAACTGAAACCCTTGAACACCACTGATGGGATGGTAAAATGATGCAGTGGCTGTGGAAAACGGTTTGGCAGTCCCTCAAAATTTAAATACAGAATTCCATATGACCCAGCATTTCCATTCTTAGGTACATATCCAAGAATAAAAACATATGCATATGTTCACACAAAAACTTGCCCACAAATGTTCATAGCAGCATGATTCCCAATAGCCAAAAAGCAGAAACAATCCAAATGTCAATCAATTAAAAGAATGTGGTCTATCCATGCAATCAAATATTACTTAGCAAGAAAAAGGAGTGAAGTATTGATACAAGTTACGACAGGATTGAACCTTGAAAACGTTATGCCAAGTGAAAGAAACCGACACGAAAGGCCACACACATATGATTTCATTTTCATGAAACATCTAGAACAGGCAAATTCATAGGGACAGAAGCGGATTAGTAGTTGCAAAGGCTAGGGCTGGGGGAACGGAAAGTGACTGCTTAATGAGTATTGGGTTTCTTTTGGGGGTGATGAAAATGTTCTAGAGTTAGATAGTGGTGATGGTTGTACAACACTGGGAATGTACTAAGAGCCACTTAATTATACACAGTAAATTTTATGTTGCATGAATTTTACCTCAATTTTTTTTTTTAAAGACAGCTCTATATTATACTGATATGGGAGGATCTCTAAGATAGTTCCTATTTATTTCTGTATTGTTATTTTTAGACAGGGTCTTGCCCTGTCACCCAGGCTGCAGTACGTGACGCAATGACAGCTCACTGCAGCCTCAACCTCCTGGGCTCAAGCGATCGCCCCATCTCAGCCTCCTGAGTAGCTAACATGCCAATTTTTCTTTTTTTTTTTTTTTTTTTTTTTTGGTAGAGAAGGGGTCTCGCTATTTTGCCCAGCCTGGTCTTGAATTCCTGATCTCCAAGATACATTGAGGAAAAAAGCAAAGTAAAGAACAGTGTATAGTATGCTTCTTCTTAAAGGGGGATGGGGAGGTAGAGAAAGAATATATGTACAAGTATTTTTATCTAGCGTATCTTTGCTAAAATATACAAGGAATTGTTACCAGTGGATTGCCTCTGGGAAAAAGAACTTGAAGGCAAAGGCCAGGCGTGAAGAGATTTCCTTTCCAAATAAGCCATCTTGTACAGTTTAAATGTTACACTGTGTATGTATCACCTTCCCTCCCCACAAAGAAATTAACCTTTTAAAAAGAGTAAATATGTAAATAAAGGGGCCATTATATAATGAAAATATGCTCACAGGAAGGTTGTTGACCCATGCCGGGAGAAAAAAAAACACTGGGAATGAGATTCTAGAAGTGTTTATCTAACAGTGACAGATATTGGAGTAATTTTAAAAAATATAATTAGGCATTTCCCAAATACAAGATTATATAAACAGTACAACTCGTCATAATAGAAGCTGGAAGGCTGTGTATGTGACAACAGCCTGCTCAATGATAAGCTCCAATCCTCAGGACCCATGGCTCTCCAGGGACAGGAAAACCTGGGCACCTTCCTCCTCCCACTTCAGATCTCCCCACTTGGGGGCCTTTGGGCACTGACAGGTAAGGGGGTTCTCTATATTGAAAGGAGCTTTCAAACACCATTTCTATGATTCAAGGAGAAAGAGAGATTGTATAAAATACCCATGGTTATAGACCAACACCCCATTTTCAACTCTTTTGTCTTGACTCTGAAGATCTTCCAACTGTCCCTAAAAATTCGATGTATTGGTTTAACTCATGGTGATATGGTTTGGATATGTGTCCTCTCCAAATCTCATATTGAAATGTGACCTCCAGTGCTGGAGCGGGGGCCTACTGGGAGATATTGGGTCATGGGGGCGGACCCCTCACGAATGGGTTGGTGCCATCCCCATGGTAATGAGTGAGTTCTTGCTCTGGTAATTCACATGAGATCTGGTTGTTTAAGGAGCCTGGCACCGCACACCTTCCCTCACCATGTGATGCCTGCTCTCTCTTTGTCTTCCACTATGATTGGAAACTTCCTGAGGCTTCCCCAGAAGCTGAGCAGATGCCAACACCATGCTTCGTGTACAGCCTGCAGGACCGTGAGCCAATCAAACCTCTTTTCTTTGTAAATTACTCAGTCTCAGGTATTTCTTTATAGTAATGCAAGAATGAACTAACAAGTATGGCTTCAAAGTCTCCAGGTACACTTACAGGCATCAGACAAAAAGATGTCCTATCATTGTCTATTACTACGTACAATCTGCAACACAACCTAAACAAAGCAACTTGTTTCACCCACACTCCCTCAGAGTCGTGATTGTTTTCCACTTCCATCAGATTACCACCAAATCCTCTCTCCCGAGTTTTAAATTCATGACAGAAGCTGCTACTGATTCTGTCTACAATGGCAGAATCTCCCAAAGAAGCCGGGAGTGAGAGCCAGTCCTTCCTGCCCTGTCTTCTTTATTTCTAGAGCTGAAAAAAAAATAACAAACCTGGAAGCCCCACTCAGCAGCAGCTTTTGCAGTCTGTGGCTTAATTTAAGGAAGCATTCCACGAAACCTCTGAAGAGAATCTAAATTTAGATTAAAGTCTTTCACCATCAATGGCAGCTTCTCAGCTAGGGAACCCACATGCAGAGCAGTGTAGTGGGAAAGGGGAAAAAAAAAAAAACAACTTTAAAATACAGATAAATGTGTCATCATTGAGGGAAGTGAAGCTGGCATTATTTAGCCCAAAGAGATTTGCTTTTTTTCCCCCAACATCTTAATTCTTGATAAAGGGGTGGTATACAAAAACTTTTAGGGAAAGAAACAGTGAAATAAGGAAGATGGATTTTCTTTACAAGATTTCTATTAAGAGAGCAAATAAGCTATTCTGTATACCAGGATGTCTGTAACGATAAAATCGGGCATCAAGATATTGAAATTAACACTGTCTCCAACAGAGTTCTCTAACACTGAGTCAGATGGCAGAGGAAAACCATCTACTTACCAGTTCTGTTTCCCCAACACCCTACTCTTCCCAAATATGTCAATTTAGACCTTGAATTCTGAGATGGTAAGAGTCAAAGCAAAAAAAAAAAAAAAAAAAAAAAACTAGTGTGGGTTGAGATTAATGACAATTAACAGGGAAATAATGCTATTTTCTATGCATTTTTCTAACCTTGAAGAGTAAAGCTGATCCATTTAAAAGCTAATCTTACCCAATGTTCCATTCCCAAAATAAAATTAAGATATTATATATAATTTCTAAATTAACACTTAGCAGACCTATCCTCTCTCTCCTCCAAAACAACACCTAGTTTGCAAGCCATATCTACAGACAGATTTCAGCAGATAACTGTGTAAAAGAAAAGAGAGTGATATTTTCTCTGTTCTTTAAGACTCGCATCCTCCTCTTCTCCCCGCCCCCAGTCAGCTGGGAAACACTCCCAGATCCTTCCCAAGCTTAGTTTGGAAGTAAAGCTCAGCTTTGATAAACACTCAGCCCAGGAAATGCTTTGGATCGTAGACCACTTAGAATACTTAGCTTGTCCTTTCCCAAGAGGTCTCTTTTCAAACTCGGTTTGATAGGCGATTTGGCGGTTTTTAAATTTTCACTAAAACCTCTTGGCGCATTGCTGAGAGAAAATCATAGCAGTCTGGAAACCGCACACATGGTGCAGGGACGCACCACACCCAAGACAAGCTCCTCAAACTCCAGGGGAAAACCATTGTTCCAA